>NW_015505221.1:1429353-1464145 GCF_001515645.1 Sinocyclocheilus grahami | reverse complement strand
GTCGCTCGTGGAGCTCTTTTAGACATTTGCTCTTTTAGGAAAAAAGGAAACACTCTTTTAGAGAGAGCACTGAAGCGCCCAGGGGAGGTCACGGCGAGACCGCAGAATGGCAGCTGCAGCACGCCGAAGATGAGCAGCACTGAATGGCAACCCCGCTGAAGCGCCGTAACACCAACGCCAGCTGTTTCTTCCAAACACTCGCGAGACTCGATGAAGAACTCGTAATTTCAACTTGTGAACTGGGAGTTTTCTGAGAGCTACGACTTGTACCACGTGACCGCTGTACCACCTGACCACCGCAGGCTCTGTTTAGGCATTGATAGTGTTGCCATAGAAAAGCATAATTCCGAGTCCGAGGACATCAACAGCTCCGAGTAGAACGTCACGTGCTTTTATCTCGAAATTACGGTAATTTCGATATGGCGTGAACGCAGCATAATTTCAGTCCAGTCAGGCAACCAAAGTTGGAACCCTGTGTTCATATTCAGTTATATTCATGAATATGAAAGCAAGTTATCAATTATCAAGAATACCATTATGATGTCATTTACAAGATAGCATCACTAGTTAGCTAACGTTAGCTTAAACAGTGTTTAGTTGTAAACATTTAAATGTACAATTACGTGTCTGGGTACTCTTCTGGGATTACCAGGCTCAGCATTTAAAATTAGCCAATATGTTGTTAAATAAAACAAAAAACAAAAATTGTATGTTAATGTCGCTTTCATCATTTACAGTGATGCCATTATTTTGTTTCTCAGTTTCTGAAAAGGACGAGGCAGGAGAGGTTTCTGTACGGGTCTTATGAGTCTCTACCTATATATACCACAACATCAGATGATGTTTCTCGGAAGTTTACGAGCTGGCTTATCTTTATGCGGAAGTTCTAAAGAACATTCCGTGCATATAGTCAGAGGTCCCCAAACTCAGTCCTGGGGGCCCGGTGTCCTGCAGAGTTGAGCTCCAACTTGCCTCAACACATCTGCCTGGAAGTTTCTAATATGTCTAGTAAGACCTTAATTAGCTGGTTCAGGTATGTTTAATTAGGGTTGGAGCAAAACTCTGCAGGACACCGGCCCTCCAGGACAGAGTTTGGAGACCCCTTGTCTAGACTAACCAACTGAAGAATTACAGAATAAAAGCCTTACATTGCGCATAGTCTTGAAGAAGAGAGAATTCATTTGGACTCAAAGTGACCCACTTTTCTTCATTCGACATGCTGTCCAGTGTTTATCTGTCTCTGTTACATAAAATCCACCAGCTCAGCCTCTGTGGAGAGAATGAGAAAACTGTCAATCATCTTGTGTAATATAGTCTAGTTTTATTTCTCATTTCATGTATATGTGTAAAGCTGTTTTTGTGATTCTGTACTTGGTATCGGTTATTACAGAACAACAAGAAGAGTATCTGTCCCATCATGCCATCAAATAATTGAATGTGCAACATCATGCCAGTCAGTACTGAAGTCACAGTTAGACTTGACCTCAGTGACTGGCACTGATTGATGTGAAGCACTGCTTTGTACTGTACAAGCATGACTGGGTCCCAACAGTATTAGAAAACTATCATTCAAAAGTCTAAAAATAAGTATATTATGCTCACCAAGGCTACATTTAGGCTAACCAAAACTACAGTAACAACAGTAATATTGTGACATATTATTACAGTTCAAAATAGATTTTTTTTCTATGTTAATATATTTTAAAATGTAATTTATTCATGTGATGGTAAAGCTGAATTCATCACACCAGTCTTCAGTGTCACATGATCCTTCAGAATTCATCATAATATGCTAATATGCTGATTTGGTGTTCAAGAAACTATTATCAATGCTGAAAACAGTTGTGTGTTTTAATATTTTTGTGGAAACTGGTAATTTTTCAGGATTATTTGATGAATAGAAATGTGTCCTTACTGAATAAATATATTAATTAAAAAAATAAAATAAAAATCTCCAATTATCAGCCACATTTTAGCTTAACATGCAATGTAGATATTTTTTTGTTATTCAAGATAAAATGTATTATCAAAAAAATGAAAATACCTATAAGTGAGATATCGGTCTATATCCCTTATGAAAATGAATCATGGTTTTACAATAACATTTTTAATAACTGATCTTTTATAGATACAATGTAGATTCCAAATGAATAATCTATTAGAGGAGCAAGTATACAGTTTCAGTTACACTGATAAAATAAAACAAACAAAATAACAAAAAATAAATAAAAACAACCATTTTATATGTGAATTTAGGCACTATAAAGTACAGTATGAAAAATTAATATTCATTTTAAAATGAGCTAAAGACTGCATTTAATAAGTTATTAGTGATCATAAATATTAACTTTAAGATTAACTAAGTGTTAGATGATGGCAAAGGTAATCTAGATGTAAAAATATGGCAAATAATATTGTACAATTGAATATTCAATATCAATTGCAACCGATATTTTAAAAAACCTCTAATATCAGCCGATATTTTTGTAGCAAATATTTGTTTTATAGAAACCATATTTGCACTGATCTAACCAGTTTCACCTTATTTTGCAAAAACTATTACAGTTAAACTATGATTAGGCCTCCTGTGCCAAAACATTCATAGAGGTTCATAAAAAATTATGACTGCCACATAGAAAGGAAGAATCTGAAATAAAATGAGCTTGTGCACTCATCAATTTCTGAAGTATTCTACAAGCCTCACTACTTAAGGAAAACTCTGCAACTCAATTCCACATCCTGTCATGCCTCTGAACGTCTTGCGACAAGAGCAGGAAGTGCCTGAGGCAAGTGTCTTTCATGAAGGATAATCTGTATTTATGAATAAAACTGCTTGCCATGTCAAGAACCCAAAACCAACTCTTCTCAGCATTACCTCAGGCTACGAAAAATGGATGATCTTGGCCTCGTCTTGAACTTAACCCACATTCAAAATGGCTTTTACTCACAGCTCACCGTTAAAATACCAACAACAAGCTCACAATCTTACAAATTATGTATTACATGACCATAAGCACGAAACATCAAATACAACAGTGTTTATTCAATCCTGTCACTATCGGTCTGCAATACAGCCTGTATGAGCAATGCAAAAACAGTCAAGAGCTCCATCAAGTTGTCACTGGTAACGGATTGAACACAATTCCCTTTCCCACAAAAACAAGTGCAAAACAGAGTTCCACTCACCTGATGATTCTCAAAGTCAACAGCAGAGATCCAACAGGAACGTTATGTGTTTTCCTGCATCGTCTGGAGGGGACATCACCCCCATCTCTTCTAAGAGAGCCACTGTGTTTGTATCTATGGGAAAACGAGCGTGAGAGAGGAGCGCTGGAGAGAGGGAGAGTAATCTACTCATCTGCAACAATCAGTTCTCGTGCCTCTGCTCGCATCACACACACTCCCCCCTCCCTTCCTCTTTTTCCCCTTGATTCTCTCCATCTTGCCATTTAGCAGGCAGTGGATCTAGGATGCGATACTGGAAGGATGCAGCCTATTGAGGGTGAGTTAGGGTAGAAGATGTCTATCTTTTCGGACCTACTGTAGAGACACCTACCAGTCTCAGCCAACTAAAGACCCCTTAATATGAAAATGCTGTTTACATTGTATATTAACTTTATATATAACAAACATCATCAAATGATGCTAAACTAGTGTTGTTTCACAATTAACATCCTTTTTCATGTTCTGGGTTTATTGTGCTTCTTTGTTGTCTGACAGAGAGTGATAAACATTTGTTTAATCATGACTCTGAAGAAGCAATCAAAATAAATAAATAAATCTGCAAAACAGATTACTTTTTTTTTTTTAAGTTATATTTTTTGGCAAAAAAATTGGTAGAACAAATTAACCACATTCAGAAATATGCAGAATATTTTTATAATTTAGTTGAATATATTTTAAAGATTTGTTTTTAGAACAAATTAAACATTTTTATGAATATGCAGAACAATTTTTTTTTTTTTACTTTTTCAAAGATTATACCTTTAAAAAAAGGACACATTAACCACATTTAGAATAATGCAGAATATTTATTAAAATAGTTTAACTTTTTTTTTTGCAGATTTAGCAGCGATTACTCCAGTCTTCATGATCCTTCAGAAATGATTTTAATACGTTGATATATAATAAATATAAAAAATATAATATGTTTTCTTACTGTTATCATTTAACCATGTTAACTTTTCTTCAGGATTCTTTGAAGTTCAAAAGAACAGCTTTTATTTGAAATAGGAATATTTTATAACATTATAAACGTCTTTTCTGTCACTTTTGATCAATTTAATGCATCCTTGCTGAATGAAAACATTAAATAAAAAAATGAATCTTACTGGCCCCAAACTTCTGTACATTGCACAGATTTTTTTAGAACTCCAATTTTTGTAATTGCATGCCTAAACTATAAATGTACACATCAAAAATCCTTACTACTTGTAAGAAAAAATGTCCAAAAATGTAACTTTTAGGGGTAAAATGCCTCATCATACCCTTTGCATAGGGCTAAACCTCTTGAATGTTATGCATGGGACAGCTGGTTCATTCATTTTGTTTACATCCTTAGAGAATTAGAATTCATGAGCTGTGAAGTGACTGACAGCTTTTCCAAGCTTTCTGCATCCCTTCTATTCACCTAAATAACTCCAACCACATCTGTCATATAACTGAAACATAACATTCTGTAAAACTGTTCAAACATTCTTCGAAATATCTTCTTTTGTATTCCACATAGAAAAGAAAGAAAGTCAAACAGATTTGGAACAACATGAGGGTGAGTAAATTATGACAAAATTAAATTTCCCTTAACCAATACACTGTCTGAAAGTACTGTGTGTGTGCGCATCACTTTTCAATAAAAAGCTGTTTGGAAACCATTAGCAAAGCCAGATTTCTGACAAAAGTGTAAACATGTTTAGTTGGAAAATGCGACCTAAAAGCCTCATATTTTATAAACAATCTCGTTACAAGGCTAAATGAGGCCACAAATCCCATTATACTGTATAGTTTACTGTGGTCAACATCCCGTGGAAGAGTTTCATTCCATGCTAGGAGACATAAAGGATGGCCCCGTTTCTTTCTAGTTCTTCCAACTGGTGCAAGTAGTGTAATGCTATAATCTGAACATGAGTCATTTGGGTCTTTTCTGGCAGCAGAACACCACATTTGTGAGGCTAACAGGACCCATCTGCCATTTCGATGAGGACACAGGCCTGTTATTTTCACCACATTATACATTTTACCTAATCAAGTCTCTGAAAATTGTTTCCAGTGGATTGCATTGTGTACTTGTAATGCAGATCTTGCAGTCAGCACTTAATAGCATAATAGGCCGACAAAATATCTGTGCAAAAGAGGTTTGGGTCACTGCTAATGTGAGTTATCCTCACATCAGTGAGCTTTTAGCTCAAACTCAATGTGCAGGCATGCAACTAACAGTCGGTGATGTCAGGAAAGAGATTTGTGCCAAACCAAGCTGTCATGTGAATATAGAGCTGTACTAGTTTATATAAACAATATCATAGAGTACACACACATTATGACTCCAACGTCTTTCAACAGAATAACCAATTCCATGTAAGGACTATTTTTTAAATGTCAATGGGGACCATCTTCACTAAGGAATTGTTTGTCACAGCTCCCATTCAACAGTGCTGATAGTCATTTCCTCAAAGTACACAAATCCATTACTTGAGTAAAAGTACAGATACTGCTGGTCAAATATTACTCCATTCCAAGTGAAAGTTGTAAAGACAGATTTTTACTCAAGTAAAAGTAATCAAGGAAAACAATCACCCACTGACTTTCAAAGCTGCTACATAGTAACGACTTTCTACTTTGAGGACCTTGATAGAAATTTAGTGGAGTGAAAATATATTTGTCTTACAAATGTAGTGAAGTTAAAGATCATGTAAAGTCACAAAGCGGGGTCACTGAGTGCTGAGGCACATGGTGCGTAAAAGTCGTTCTGCTGATTCCATCGCTGAAGAGTTACAAACTTACACTGCCATTAATATTAGCACAAAAACTGTGTGGCGGGAGCTTCACGGAATGGGTTTCCATGGCCGAGCAGCTTCATGCAAGCCTCACATGATCAAGTACAACGCCAAGCATCGGATTTACTGGACTCTGGAGCAGCAGAAACCTGTGCTCTGGGGAGTGACGATGTGAGTGTTCTCTGTATGGCAATCTGATGGATGAGTCTAGGTTTGGCGGATGCCAGGAGAACGCTACCTGCCTGACTGCATTGTTTGGTAGAGGAGGGATAATGGCATAGGCTGCTTTACAGGGGTTGGGATAGGCCCCTTACTCCTAGGGAAGGGAAATCTTCATGCATCAAAATACCAAGACATCTTGGACAATGCTATGTTTCCGACTTTGTAGAAACAGTTAGGGAAGGCCCTTTTCTATTCCAGCATGACTGTGCTCCAGTGCACAAAGCAAGGTCTATAAAAACATGGTTGGATGAGTTTGGTGTGGATGAACTTGACTGGCCTGCGTAGAGCCTTGACCTTAAACCCATCGAACAGCTTTGGGATGAACAGGAACGGACATTGCAAGCCAAGCCTTCCCAACCAACATCAGCCTGACCTCACAAATGCTGGATGAATGTGCAAAAATTCCCACAGTGGAAAGTGGAAGCTATTATAGCTGCAAAGGGGGGACCGATTCCATATTAATGTCCATGTATTTAGAATGCAGTGTCATTGAAGTCCCCGTTGGTGTAATGGTCAGGTGTACCAATACTTTTGTCCATATAGTGTATATTAGATGCAAACTGCTTATATTAAATATAGACATGTAATATATTACATGAAATGCAAACATGTGTTACATAATCCATCAAAAGTGAAATAAATCAGTTAGTGATGTTTTGGAAGGCTTCACCATGAAAAAACTAAATGTGTTAATAGATTCTGCTGACAACCTTCACTTAAACTATCGCTGCTTCTATCTGTAATGAGCAATAACATTTAAGTAACATATTAAATTCAGTCACACCTCCAGGGATCTGTTAACAAGACATCTAACAAATTTGTCATGAATTATTTACACCACTTAAGCACGCCACCTCACTTTATTCCAGGTGTGAAATCCAGATGTTATGAATCAGTGAAACTGGAAACTATGAAATAGTGACAAACAAAGTCATATCATGTTAGAAAGGTGCCATTTTAAATAATTTAAAACAAGCTTCGACAAAGAAAATATAAAATCAGATATAGTTCTAATCTCATAAACATTTGCTAAAATGAATGTTGTTATTGTGGTGGGAGGTAGATTGTGTTTTTGTTGCATTATTTGTCTTGCTGACTGACTGCACACTGACTGTAGTGGTTTTCAAAAAATGCACTAAGATGTTCTTCTTTCTTACTACTATTACCACTAATATTAGCATAATTTATAATATTAATCATTGGTTACACTTTACTTGAAGGGATGTGCATAAGACTGACATGACACCTTCATAATCATGTAAATTTTCTGCTTCTCTGATTTTCTTGTGACCTTTGAAATCTCAATTGTGTCTCAGACTGTGCTTAGATTTGCTAAGATCCTAAAGTCTACCATTAAAAGTCAGAGATTTCAATATGTTCTCAAATATTTCTCATCAAATTCTCCAAAAGCTTTAAAAAAATGTTTTGCTACCCACATTAGTTTTATCTACACTATGTCGTCAAGTCTTAGTAGGAATATCTCACAATACAACACTACAGTTTTTCATCGGGGAATCATATGGATTGGACAAAACCCTCTATATTTGTGTCTGTATGAAACAGTGAACCATAACTGGAGCATGGTTCAAAGTTTAAAATAACAAAGTATGGAGCTGAAAAGAGTAAAGGAAGGGATTTAGAAGAAGAATTTCAATGAATATTTGTATGACAAAAGGGATAAAAATATTAGAGACAGTACAAATGCTTTTGAGACACTACCTCATTCTATACTTTCATTCAGAGCTGTACTGCCACCAGAGTCAACTTAATTTAGCAGAGAAACTGTCTTAAGAGCTTTGGGAAAACTCACAAATCCTAGAATGCAACCTTAAATGACAAACTGGCAGATATTTCAATCAATTTGAGAGGCTTTTTCCTCTCAGATTTTACTCTGGAGGCATATTTTAAGTGAAAAAACACATGAGATGTGTACATTTTGATATAGTAA
This sequence comes from Sinocyclocheilus grahami, assembly GCF_001515645.1. Classification (NCBI taxonomy): domain Eukaryota; kingdom Metazoa; phylum Chordata; class Actinopteri; order Cypriniformes; family Cyprinidae; genus Sinocyclocheilus; species Sinocyclocheilus grahami. The sequence continues at coordinate 1,455,985 of NW_015505221.1, read as the reverse complement.
TTTTCCCTTCTTTTTACGGCTCTTGCTGTCTCAGATGACCACTTGTGTCTCTCTTTCCGTCTCCCTCAGCTTTTTTCTCTCTTTCACATAAAAACGATAGCAATAAATACAAAGAAACATGCTTGGTTGCTGAAACTAGAAGCACACATTCACACTCGGTTTAATAAGCAAAGAGTCAAGTCTCTGGGTCAGCTGCAGTTTTGGGTCAAAAGCAAACAGGACTATATCTCTGCTGTCACCTCTGTGATGTATGACTAGCGATGGGGCTTTTTCAACCTGTGGACACCTACATGTTGGTAATGCACACTGCTTTTTCCACAAAACATTAAGCAGAACAACTATTTTCAACGTTGATGATAACAGGAAATGTTTCTTGAGCACCAAATCAGCATATTAGAATGATTTCTGAAGGATCATGTGACACTGAAGACTGGCGTAATGATGCTGAAAATTCAGCTTTGCATCACAGGAATAAATTACATCTTAAAATATTTTAAAATAGAAAACAGTTATTTAAAATGGCAATAATATTTCACAATATTGCAGTTTTTACTGTATTTTTGACCAAATAAATGCAGCCTTGATGAGCATACCACTGAATCGCTTACAAAAGACCCACCGTACCTAAACTACTATATAGAAAACATCGGCTTACCACACACACAAAGACTGAGAAAAAAAACCTGTTAAGCAGTTCAAGCACTCGTCCATGACTCTGAGCTGAGGTGGCAGTGGTGACCCATTACTGAAACCCCCTACTGCTTTGGGCAGTCAAACGAGCGCCAGTTTTCTGAAAAGAAGCTGAGAGACTGAAGGACATAGTGGCAGCCTCGTGTGACTCTCACTGGACTTTCTGTAAATCAGTTCAATGGGATTCCTGAGACAAGGTCCAAGATGGATGGGTCTCCTGGGGCTTGTAAGGAACGTTCTGTGGCAGCCTGCTTAGCAACATGAAGCCACTGAAAATTTCAGAATATACTAGCATTAGCCTTCTAGAGTGGTGATTTTCATATTGTTACTGATTATGTCATTGTAAATGTAGCCATTAAGACACTGAACATAATTATCAACTGTATCGTATTTCTAGATCAGGAATGTCTTTAATCAAAATACTAATTTTATGTAAGAGATGTGATTAGATCATGCGTATATTTATCGGGATGGCGCACAGTCGGAAGCGCCTTTATGCGGGCGCTTCAGATGACAATCAGCAAGAGAAGCGAGTGGAGAAAAGGTACTTCTCTCAGAAAATGTACAAATAAAGGTAATTAAACATTTAAAATTATTATTTGGAGCATTGGGATCGCTAGACGAGGGCTTAATGAATTAATTTTGACGAAAACCTGAAAATGGAAATTTTTCACTTTTTTGCCTTTAGCTCAAAATTAGGCCGTGCGCATTCCGACTTATGTTGCCAGCATGGGTCACATATGCTCTAGACATGTTGAGCAAGGGACGATGGAAAGGAGAACTGATATATTTGCTAGTGGGCTGGTTACAAAAAAAAAATTAAAGCTGCATATTCACTTCCGTTCAAAATTTTGGGGCCAGCAAGATTTTTTTAGAAAGTAGGAAATGAATACTTTTATTCAGCAATGACATTAACTTGATCAAAAGGGACAGTAATGGCATTTATATGTCATTATAAAACATTTCCATTTCAAATAAATGCTGTTCTTTAAAAGAGTTCTTTCTATTCATCAAAGAACCCTAAAAAATGCATCACAGTTTCCACAAAAATATTAAGCAGCACAACTGTTTTCAACATTAATAAGAAGAAGAAGAAAGGTTTCTTGAGCAGCAAATCAGCATATTAGAATGATTTCTGAAGGATCATGTGACACTGAAGACTGGAGTAATGATGCTGAAAATGTATCACATTTTAAAATACTGTATATTAAAATAGAAAACAATATTTTCAGTTTCTAATAATATTTCACAATATTACGGTTTTAACTTTATTTCTGACCAAACAGATGCATGGTAAGTATAAGAAACTGACCCCAAACGTTTGAATGAAATGAAATGAAATGAAATGAAATGAAATGAAATGAAATTAATAGAATAGAATAGAATAAAATAAAATGATTAAAAGTTGCATTATTACTTTTCCCTGGACACTCTGCTGTGCTATCTTTTTCCCAAACAATCCACAGACCACAATTCACTGGTGATACCAGAGAATTAACAGTGGAAACAAATGTGCCCAATCACCTGAAATACTTGCAAATATTCTTCTTATCAGTCTAATTCAGGCTCCAAGCTCCAGAGTTCCTCTCCTGTGGTGTGCTGGAAGGTGTCAAGTGCTATGAAAAGATAAGCCCGCGGCGCTGCTGACTGCAGCTTTTGTGTGAAGCTGATCTTGATAATATTATCTTAACCTTTTCCTTTAAAAATGTGGGGCGAGTCTTTGCAGCGGAACAATTTTTGTTTCGCCCTTGAGAAGTGAGGAGGACAAATATTAGCTTTGATGGGTGGAAAAACACAGAATGGAAAAAACACAGGCAGAAATGGAAGAACATCATCCACTACCTGAAATAAACAGAAGCCGGGATGAGTGTGGAACTGACAGGGCAATTTTTAGCAAATGATAATGTTTCTAAAGTGTTTCATAATGGCATTGCTGCAAATAGACCGATGTAAATGAAAGTTACAGGGAAAGGGAAACTCTTTCCTTGGTCTATTACAACAGAAACACATTAAATCAGGTGGAGTCTATGGGTACAGTTCATACAGACAAAAAGTTGACGCTACTTTGAGTTAAACTGTTCTGTGGGCATTTCAGCACCTGAGCTTACAGATGCACGCTCACACAGTAAAACGAGCAATTCAGCTCTTGTGTAAATCTAATCAGTCTTCCACGGCAAGCCGCAGACGTGTTTAATTGATTCCAGAAGCGTTGCCTTTGCGTAAAGCTGGGATGATGAGAAGAGGAGAAATGGAGGGAAGGATGGAGGGCCGTGAAGAGAGAGGTGGCGCGCTAATGAAAGGTCAGCTGAGATGCACGGCCCATGCTGCAAGTGCCAGAAACACACACAGCAATTTTATGGTTAATTGGGCCATGCATCTGGAGTCATACATCACTGAGGCGTGCAGAGAGACCCAGTGCCAGATCCAAAACACACACACACACACACACACACACACTATACATATATATTTAAACAGGAAGATTCTTTTTAGATGATAGATGTTTCTAGCTGTTGCAATTTGGTTAATTAGTGCGATTAGTTAGTCAAAGGTTGATAGGCCCAAAGTCAACTTGGGTAGAGCTTAGAAGACCACACTGAATTAACCAGCTACCATGTTCGAAAAGCAGACTGACCTCATTAAATGGTAGAATAAACCTTTTTTTTTCCTACAGGAAGTGGCCAAACCTAACATATATATATATATATATATTCCTATGAAATATTTTAGGACTTACTATTTGGACGATCCAATACTTCCCCATTAAATCCCAGTACATAAGAAAGTTGCATCACTGTTTGGATCCCGACCTAAAATAACTCTGCTTCATACATCAGTGTTTTTGGACAGACACAGACACGGGTGGGTTTTCCCTCACACCAGAACCCTGGTGGCTGCACCGCCGCGGTGTTCTGTTTTCCCTCAGAAATCAACACATCCGAGCTGGCCTCCCTCGCTCCTACTCTGCTCTACTCCACAGAAGAAACAACAGGCACACCCTGGTCTGCATCACCGAAGGCCTTTCAAGATATTTCTGTCAAATTCCTGCTCTCTCCACATGTTTAGGATCACCAGGACCCACTTTGAGGTGGCTTTAATTGTAACATGGTGAGAGCGACAGAAAAAGAGTGAGAGACGGGGTTTTCAGAGTGTGAAACTGCATCTGTTAGTATGTGGCACAGTCAGACGTGTTTCAAAGCAAACCGCCGCTCTCCTGATGAGAAGACTTCAAAACCTTGTCGCAGGCCTGCTGTTTGATCGGGCCCAAAAAAGCTCACTTTTTAAAGACGAGTGAAAATGAGCCTATTGTGCTTCGGCCCACAAAGGCGGTTAAGATTCATTTGACAACGGCGCACACTTGTAAAGCCTGTCTGAAACGTGAGTCTGTTTTTATGTGAGAACTCAGTCATTTGAGAGACCTTTTTTCCTGTTACACAAACAGCAGGTAGTAAATGACAAGTAAGGTGAGGAACAAGAGTTTCCAATTTAAGGTGAACATGGACATTTCTGCACCACTAGCATAAATGGATCTGCAAAAATAATTTGCAACCAGTTTACTAACTAGAATTAACTCCATTTTCCATAAGATGACAAACAAATAGTCCTGCCCATAAAATATTGTTTAGATGCATATTGAAAGGTAAATGAGAGCATTTTGGAAAAAGTGTTTTTCTACAATCGTCCATAAACTGAAAGTTATTTTATTAAAAATAATATACACCACCGTTGAAAAGGTTTTGATGTTTTTGAAAGAAGTCTCTTATGCTTACCAAGGCTGCATTTATTTGATCAAAAATACAGTAAAACATTAATATTGTAAAACATTAATACATTTAATATTAAAATGCAAAATAACTGTTTTAAAGTTTATTCCTGTGATGCAAAGCTGAATTTTTAGCAGCCATTACTCTAGTCTTCAGTATCACATGATCCTTCAGAAATCATTCTAATACGCTGACTTAGTGTACAAGAAATATTTCTTATGACTATCAATGTTGAAAACGGTTATACTGCTTAATATGTTTGTGGAAACTGTTTTTTTTTCCAGAATTCTTTGAGGAATAGAAAGTTCAAAAGAATTATTTATTTAAAATGTAAACAAGTCTTTACATCTTTAAATATTTTTCTTCACTGTTGTTGTTTTTTTTCAATTTCATGCATAATTGCTGAATAGAAGTATTAAGTTACTTAATTTTTAAACTGAACCCGAACTTTTGAATGGTTTTTCATTTCATTCCATTCTAACTCTATATCCTAGAAATGTAGAAATTTAATAAGAATGTTAAATACATCCTCAGTTAATTTCAGAATAGCATGCAGTCTACTGTTTTATCAGAATAAGAAATATCTTGATATAGTGGAGCAAAAAAAAAAAAACAATACCCACCTGGGGTATATCAGCAATGTCTCCCAGTCTTAATTTTCCTGGAGTCCAGCCTGGCCCTTTAAAAATGACGGACAGCTTATTTGAAATTCCTTCAGCTTCCCAGAACCTCTGCCATAGGTACGGTTAATAAAGAAACTTTAGAGAGGAAAGAAAAGAAGAATGAGGGTATAAACCATACATGGCACATGCAGCCTTAATATTAAGCAACCCTCTTTACTCTTTACAACTATGATGAGGAAATACTAACTCTTTGTATTTTATTCATTTTACAGACTCTTCATCTCCCTGCATTTTTTTAATCACAGTTTGTATTTCACCGTAAGTTAAACATTATTCATAATTAATTTTATTCATCATCGTCTAGTCCTCGTGTCTAAATGCTTTTTGTCACACACATCAGATCACTCTTACTCCGGACCGCCACAGGAGAGCACCAAAAAAATAATCAAATACAACCTCCATTTGGTTTTGCAGGACTCTTTCCCCTCTCCTGAGCCATATGTTTAAAGTGAAGTAATAATGTTATGGTTACAGCATGGCTTTTCCACTAGCACGGTAATGTGAGGAGAAGCCCGGCTCCCATTGACTCTGCTCAGATATTTACATCTCTAAAATTAGGCCGGTCTGATACACCAGAGCCCATTATGTGAAACCCAATTCATCTGCTGTGTTGATATTTTTACTAGTCAAAGATCTTGATAGAATGTGGGGGCAAATTAATCTAAACATTTTGTTTATGAATGATGTAAACTTTGCTTACAAACTGTGATCACTGAGCCGATGTATGTTAAAATAATACCATAATAAAAAAGCTAACTATAAAACAGACATTATGCAAAGATTAACGCAAAAACACAATACTTTTTTACAAACTAAATCAGCATTTTACTAAAAATAATAAATTAAGAAAAGAATACATTTTTGCTGTAATATTTGTATTAATATTTCAATATATTTGTAAAAATTAAAATTAATTAATTAATAATTAAATAAAAAATCAATATAATCACAGAATATTAGAATTTTAATTCAAAATCCTGACTATCCTCGACAGTCCAGATTTCAAATGTGCTGATTGGGTGTGTGAGCCCATAGACAACTTTATCACTCTAAGGAGTGAACGTACCTGTGATGGGACGAAGCAGAGAACATCTCATTTTCAAAGTGTATCTGGCTTGCATGTGTGTTTATAAATCACAATTCACAAGATCATTTGTTTTGTGAAGTAACAGGTTCAGTGTTTTTCAGGTTATAAATTACACTACTAATTTGTGCTTTGTGCCATTTTTATTACTCCAGACAGTAGAAACATGCCATGAAATAATGGGGAGAGAGAGTTTAATGAATGCATGTGCTGCTAGGGCTCATTTTCATTCATTTTCAGACAACAACTATTGGTTGACATTTTTTCAAAAGCAGATACACACAGAACTTACCAAACATCCTGTCCCATATGATCAGAATTCCCGCATAATTCTTATCGATGCAATATGGATTTCGCCCTGCGAATGCATGATCAAATGTTACACACATAATCACTAGTCATTATGGAATCTCTGTTAACAGGTGTAGAATGGTTTTCCTTAGATGAGGGGTATAACCAGTATTAACAGTGTTACTTAAGTCACATGATAAGACAATACAGGCCTAGCTTTTGACCCACAGTGATAAACTGAGCAACACCAATGCACTAAGGGGAACAGTGCAATGCAACTCTACTGTCAAAGGTAATAAAGCTTACCATGATGAACTCTATGGTGGCTGGGAGTATTTAGGATCCACTCCAGAGGTCCAAGATTTTTGACCAGCTAGTGACAGAAACAGTTTCAAAAGGTCAAATATTCTAAGCACCATAAAATATCATAAAAGTAGTTAATGTGACTTATGTGCTATATTCCAAGTCTTCTGAAGTCATATGATAGCTTTGTGTGAGGAACACTCTGAGATTTGACGTTATTCACGGACAATCTTGACATCAGTTGAACTGAATCAGTTGATCCAGTTCACAAAACCCATCTGATTGATTCATTCACAAATCCTACTGATCTGTTGCCCAAGTTCAAATCACAGATTCAATGATCCATTCGCAATGGTTAACAGCTTACTGAAGGGAAAGATTACCAATGAATAATAACTTAAATTTGGATCTGCCACTTTTACGGTGCTTTCATGTAATTTCTAAGTTTGAAAATTTGCATGGCCAAAAATGACGAGCACTATATTCAACATTCCTTCTTTTGTGTTCTACAGAAGAAATGAAGTCATACATGTTTAGAATGACTTTGGGGTAGGTAAATGATGACAGAACTTTCATTTTTGGGTGAACTTTCTCTTTAACCTCACTAATTCGAAAGATTACCAATGAATAATAACTTAAATTTGGATCTGCCACTTTTACGGTGCTTTCATGTAATTTCTAAGTTTGAAAATGTGCATGGCCAAAAATGACGAGCACAATATTCAACATTCCTTCTTTTGTGTTCTACAGAAGAAATGAAGTCATACAGGTTTAGAATGACTTTAGGGTAGGTAAATGATGACAGAACTTTCATTTTTGGGTGAACTTTCTCTTTAACCTCACTAATAACTATTTCCTTTCATGCATTAAAGGGCAACAGCAACAGGTCATTCCTATATACAGTATGTAAACCACAGACAAAACACCAAAAGACAAATGATCATGGGTTAGCCCATTGTCCTCCTTTGACATTTTTCATATGGACAGGCAGACTGATTCTTAATATTAGTCTTACATACAGCATGTGATTAATTTTCCCTATTGAGCACCTTGTCTTTATCTTGGCTTAAAACGCGGAAGAAATGTGCTCTTCAGGGATTGTGGAACCTTGACTGGTTCAGATGTTCACAAATGTACTTGGAGACATCATTAATACATAGTGTTTTCTTATCTGATGAGCTCGGTCGAAACTCCGCTAACTACGGAAAGAGAAAGGTGGCCAAATTTCCAGATGGAAAGAACAATATTTATAGATTGGAAGTAAAACAAACATTACATTGGATTAGAAGATGCATATAGAAGCCAATACGCCTGATAACACACACTCATAAATATGCGTGCGTGTCACTGCACAAGCTTTATGGCGAGTTAAATGCACACACACACACACTCCATGCCTTATATTACCAGGATATAAACATCAATTTGAGCTTGATGAGGCATATATCGCAGGTGTTAGAGCCGACCATCATGTTTTTTACTTGAGTGCTTGATTTCTGATGTCTGCAAAATGGGAACAGCTCAGCGTAAGTGAGCACCATATTTCAGTAGGCCATTATTTCCATGTAATGAGAGATCTGGCAACAGCTGAATTTTATCTTAAAATAAAGGAGCTCCTTCACAACTTAACTCGCGTTCTAATGTTGGATGAGGACTGGGAATTTGGCGCCAATAAATTACATGACATCAAAAAAAGCCTATAAAGGGAGCATAAATTATACCCTTCAGAAAATTGGAGACGTGAAGACTGTTTTCCCTAATAGAGCTCTACAAGATGGAAGTGATTCCAAATCCATTTCCCAAATGATCCCCGAATGTAAAGCCGATACTGAAGGCCTTTTAAATAGCAAATGTAAAGCTTCTGTTTGGAATATTTCATAAAATCTCATTACGTATGATTGAGTGTAGTATTCAGAACCACTGAATGGGCAAAACTACAAAGAGTTTTGAAAATGGCTAAACTAAAGTCTAACATGCCATGAAATGGTCAAGAGCAAGAATAGTGAAACAAATTACTTATAATGTGCCGCTAAAAGATTTAAAACAGAAATAAAATATGCTAAACAATTAGTAAAGACAAATCTCAAAGTACCTCAGTATGAATCCAGAACTGATACAGCAGGTTAAACTGTATGTGCACTGCAAATACATACGAAGGCACCATCAGTGCCAAAGGAAGGTAAAACACCTGATAAAACATAAAATATTATCACTTCATAATAGGCCATTAGCTATTAGCACATGGTTAGAGCTCATTAACTAATAACTGTTACATGATCTAAGGTGTATCGTGCCAAAATTATCACAGATTAATTAGTGAGATGCAGGTGCTTTGTACCCATGAGGAAAACTGCTGGGTGACAGACTGGCGAAGTGCTGTCGACAGATTGTAGTATTCAGAACTGTGGTGAACCTGATGGGCAGCCCACAGGAAGTTTAACTCTGAAACAACAAAAAGAGAGAAAGATACAGCTGAATGACATTGTCAAAACAATGTGGAGAATGTGAATCAATGATAAGCAGCAATGAAAGAGACTCATTTCTATATTTTGACTGTAGACATTTTTTTTGGCAAATGCTCTACATTTCACCTGGATCTGGTGCTATATTAAATCTCTTGCCATTACTGGACTATTGAGACTTTAACTGTTCTGTAAATTACTGGTCCACAAAAAAATTAAAAAAAATTCCAGCTTTAAAAAAAAAAGGAAAGGGACCATTTTCGGAACACCAATATCTTTTTTGGGCAGTAAGATTTGTCTGCATCCTTCTGAATATGCACAAGGAGAAAGAAAAATTCTTCTAAACAAATAATAAAAAAATAAAATAAAATAATGAATAAAAATAAATGTACATGAAGTTTCTGTGAATTCTAGCATTTGGAACATTTTAAAATTTTCTCAAGAAAATACACTGTGTTAAAAATAGTTAGTAAAAAATAATAGTAAAAAAAGCCCACCCCTAAGTCTCAATAATATTCTGGTCCCTTGATACGGCTCGGGTTCCTCCTTCAATAGAAGTCTATGGGATTGCCTAAGCAAGTACATCTAATGAGGTTGCAAACACTGTCAAATCTTTTTAGGATTTTTCTCTGAGATAGTCGAAGGCCTTGTGTAAGTGTGAGGTCCATCAAATCTAAGAGCTGGTGAAGTTCCCAATGAAATGCTGCAATCCAGCTAACAAAACACACCGTGGTGAGAGTGTAAGAACGAAATCTTCCTCTCTGCCAGTGGGGCTCCGCTGAGATGTTAGAATAGCTAGGCCAGCAAAGTGAGCAGTCGAAGCTCTCCATTGAGAAAACAACATCAAACTGTCCACTTAATCCAGATAACAGAACCAGGAATGGATGCTTTGTTTTTATTCACACACTATGAATTTTCAATGCATTTTAGATACAATGCAATTATAAATAAATAATAATAAAATAATAATAAAGTTACAAAAAAAGTAAAATTTTACTTGCATCACCAAACAGAATTGCAAACAAAGTGACATGAAAATTTAGTTTCCCTAAACATTCCCCCTTGCTATTGGTTGAACAAACAGATAGTCCCACCCCAAAATAACGCCATTGGTTGTCTTTGCATTTCAAGCTATTATAGAAGTACTTTACATTAAAAATATACACAATTCAGCTTTAAATTCCAAACTTTAAATGAAGTATTGCATGAGCTAATACTACTTTGTTATAAATGACACTCTTTAGTGCTTTCTGCTTGAAATCAAGAGATGAAATGAGAGGTTTTTCGCCAAACACACCCGCAGAGCTCCAGTCATTGCTTGAGAGTGTGTGAGCCCATGCTTTCACCTCCTAGGGCAGAGCAGTGTAAGATTGATGTGGGGTGTCACTGGTAGGAAGTATGTTCAGCTAGGCCTCATTGCAATCCATGTCCTCGTGCGCCGGCCTCAGCTGGAAGCCGCATAGTTTGGCAGGCAGTATTCAGAGGGGAAGAGCTTTAATGATGAGAACCTATGCCACAGAAAAGACTTTCTCATCATGCCTGAAGATCATGGTCTGCTCAGACACAGAGATTGTGTTCTTTTCTCAAGAATACAGGGATAAACAGCATGGTTGCACAGATAGCAGTGTGTACTATAAATGGATATAGAAACGCATTATTTTGGTCTCAACACTCAAGGAGAGATAACATACAACAATTGTAGATAATTCACAGCCACAAAAATAATTGGCTAGTTAGTTAGGGTGAGATAAATAATAATAATAATAATCATAATAATAATAAAAGCATTATGAATTATAAAATAAAAAATATTATTATTATTACTACACAGATTATTATTATTATTGATTGGACAAAAATCTTGGTAGCGCTGAATAAGTAATCAAAATTGTTAATAATATCATGCAAAAAGGTTAAAAACTAAATGGAATTAGTTCATACAGTAGGTTACCTCAAAGCTAATATATATGGACTAAATTAATTTAATAATTTTTGTTTTTAAGCATTTCTAATATTTCCATACATTTTGAGATTTTTCTTTTCTTGAAAATGTCCACCGTGCTTGCTCATGCCATAATTTTAGGATTTCAAATAGTTTTTTTCTCAATCTAAATTGATATCCATGTCATGACATTCTCAGAATGAATGGACGAAATTCATGGCATCTAAGTAAATCAAAGTGTCTATTGTACTTAAATCGCTCTTATCTATAAACTCTGGTATGAACGCAAAGTACAAGAACAGAAATGCACAAACTCACGTACACTGTAAAAAATGACAGTGAATTTAACGGTAAAAGACTGTAAAAATACCTGTTAAATGGTTAACGGTAAATTCCCCTACTATATACAGTGAAAAACTGTATTGGACATTACATGTAATTTTACGGTAGTACACAGTTTTTGGAAGTGAAAAAAGACTGTATAATTTACAGTTAATAACCGTAAATTGACATTCCCAGAATTCCTTGCGTTACATTTCAAATGTGATGTTTTTTTTGTTGAAATAACTATGTTTCTTCTTAGTTTTTTCTTATCAGTTTTGTATATTAGGGGTGTGTTTTACATCTAATGTTGTTAAATTAATGTTTATTGCATTATTTCAGTTTTATGTGTGTTACCATTATGGTGTTTAGTGTTTGGTGAATGATTAAAATAGAGTCTGGGTACCTTTGCTCCATTTCAGTTATTTGTTCAGCCAGCTGTTGCATCGCGGCGCTCACAAAGCCCTTGTTGGTGCGGGTGAGGAGAAGAAGTTAATCCGTTTTGTTAGGAAGGGAACGGCCATTCGCGAGATGAATGCTTGGGAGCGCAGTCCGAATGCCGCACGCGGAGCTTCACCAGGGCGCCGGCGTGTTTCCCTCTTCTGCGTCTGCATGCGCGTTTGAACAACACCGCTGTGCCTCCGACTAGAATGTCCAACAAAACGTCTGAATAATCAAAAACCGGAAAAATATTGTCTGGGGTGTGCTGCTTAACGTTAAGGAGTTCGTCTCTGGTAAAACTTATAGAAGAAGAATGACAAAACACAGAACAAACAAACAAAAACAATAGAAGAATCTCGGAGCTCAGCATCCGCAATGAAATTACGGTATTTAACTGTAAATTTAAGTTAAAATTGTAAAACCTAAAATGTTGCTACCTTATTTTTTACGTTCAAATTCCAGCAACCACAGCTGCCGTTTTTTTACCGTAAATTTTACAGATTTTTTTTTTACAGTGTACAGTTACCTTAAGCCACTGTAGAGAGGCCTTTACACAAGCCTCACACAAGGTGAAGGGTTAAACCAACAACAAAATACATTGATTATACCATTGTGCATTACAGCGCACAGTTTAAAGAGTGCTGTAAAAACATTTTGAAAGAAACAATAAATTCATAAAAACTCTCTACTTGCAAATATGTTAATGCATTTTTAATGTGTTAAACATTTGTACATTCGAAAAACCTAATTATAAAAACTATAAGGGACCAAGAACACTTGGCAGGCAAGCTGTTTTCATCACATGCACTAAATAATGAGTTTTCCCTTTTCATCTAACATGCAAATATCCCCTCAGCTCTAATGCCACCCTCAGACTCGCTCCCACATGATGCCATGGGCCTCGCTGAGCCTCAGCGTGGCGAGAGACTACATGCCATGTCACTCAGGTTATCAATGAACTGTGAACGTCTGGGCAGAGAGGACAAGCTGTCGGCGAATAAAAGAGGCCAACACAAACAGTCAGCCGAAGCAACCAAACCCATGTCTGTCACCACAATACTTCCCAATGTCTTCGCTCACAGTCAAAACTGCTGCTGGAGACATTTGTAAAAAGAGTGGTACTTTTCAAATGACAGTGCACATGAATAATCTCAGCAGATATTCAGAAAAAACTGTGCGTTTGTTAATTGTTAATAAACAATAGATTAATACTGTGCAACTTAGGTTTTATTAACCGAATCAGTGATTTTGAACAAATCGGTTAAAAGAATGCGCCAATGACTAATTCATAAAGACAACAGCTGCATCAGATATTGCATACGAAAAAAAGTGAAGCAGTTAAGTCGCTAAGTAGTTAATTATTCAAACAAAGAAACAAGTTTATTTCCTTAACATATTTTATTACTAAAGGTAATCATTACTTGTTTATGTTGAGTAACCACTCTGACAGATTCAATGAGTTTAAGATTCATTAGACTAATTCAAATGGTAACTTTTCTTTTTGTTCTTTTTGAATGATTCATTAAAAGGGCCGGCTCATAAGAACTGTTAGTGAATCACATTACACTTGATGTGCTGTATGTTTCTGCTTCACTAAAAAGAATTGGTTTAAAGGAGTCATTTGTTATTTAATCAGACTACACTGGTTGTGCAGTATGTTATTGCTTTCAGCCTCTGAGGAAAACCGCAATGGAATTTATATATTTTTTGCCATATATTGCCATATATTTTTCTATCTTATAACATTCAATTCGCACTGCAAACACAGATAAAATGGCAACTTCTGTCATGTGGTTGTAAATTCAGCAGTGGAGTTTGCCACTGCAATTCAGTGCAGGAAACACTGGCATAGAGTAAATTATCGATCTTGGTATTTTAAGAATAGATATGAAAATCCAGTTCAAATGATGATTGTGATTATTCAGAAAAATATTTTTACCCAGCCCTACTTCACACATGGCATATGGTGAAGGTAGACTCCAATCCTGACAGACAAAATTTTCGACACAGCAAGAGACATCCCTGAGACTGACTTGGTCTGGCCTCGTCCAAAAATCACATACACATACACACACTCGCCTACAAACACAAGTGGCTGATTTGCTGGACATTGTTGATATTATTGCAGGGTCCCGGGGGCGCTCGTTTGAGTCCTGGCTCTACATCCTGACTGGTTTGATTCTTTTGTACACCCTCCAACCTGCACGGCCGGGGACTTCCAGAGGCAGGAGAAGATTTATGAAGACCCCGTGGCCTGGGGTTAAACCCCGCTGCCTTCCACCAAGAGGATTCCTTTTGAAAACAATAACATCCAGTCCCGGCCTCCTTTGGGACGGCCCACAGCGGCATTGACTAGATGTGTTTGTCTTGACAACTGCTGCTGTCTGCGTAAACGCTAAACGTGTGCCACTACTGTATCCTGAACCTGATATTGAGAGGTTGCGTATGTAAACAGATGTGCTACTGCAACCTTTTGCTACTGGAGAAAGCTGCCTTTTTTCTTTTTATGGCTTTTCTGATTCCAGTTACAAATGAAAAATGTGCAAATAACGTCAAACCTCTGTACTGTACAACTTTTGTCTGTGCAACTTTACAAGGTTACATCAGATGTAATATTTACTCATTTTGCCCCAAGCATATCCAATGATGACAGCCACAAAATGGCATTTCTAACATGATCAAAGTTTAGTTTTGGAAAACCCAGTGGCTCAAGTGCCATAAACACCTTTCCCACTGTAAAACACTGAACGGGGTGAGGTGATAAAGAATGTAACATTACGTACTGCCTTCCATAACTTGTTTATAGATTCTCTCCGACTTTATAACCCTCCCTGCCCCGTCTAAACTTATAACATCTAACCTCAAGCAAACCTCAAACTACAGTAGAAAGAACGACAGAATATGGACCCTTCTGCTAAACTGCACACCAGATAAAAGCATGTCTTGTATACCCGGACAATATTCTCCTTGGACGGACCAAACGTTTCCCAAAGTATCATTATTCAAATGTCTTTATGTGACTCTAGTGAATGAAAAGGAGAGGGAATTAGGGACTTGAAATGCATGTTGCTTTACAAAATTTGGGCTTACAAGTGGGTCTCCTGATCCAAAGACCTGCAGGACTTGTAATTAATCTAAAGACGTCATGCCACACATCTACGAGGAACAGAATGCAACCTAAGGCCAAATTAATCACTAAAACTAAGGTTATTTAAGCGAGTCTGCCATCAAAAGCACCCCAATCTGAGAGCATTACCGTCGGAAAATCAATCTTCTGAAACTTTTGGGAATGCAATGTAAGATTTACTGAAAAAAAAACTTTTAATCTGAAAATTAGGGGGGCACTAGTAAAAAAAAATCTGTTTACATCTAATTTAATACATTGTTGCATTACAATCTGTTTTTGAAACATGACAATTTAAAGGAATAGTTCGCCCAGAAATGAACCCTCTGGCAATCCAAGATCTAGATTAGTTTATTTCTTCATTGGAACAGATTTGGAGAAATTTTGCATTACATTACTTGCTCACCAAAGGATCCTCTGCAGTGAATGGGTGCCATCAGAATGAGAATCCAAACAGCTGATGAAAACATCACAATAATAACGTCTTGTGAAGTGAAAACTGCTGGATTCATTGGTGAGCAAGTGCAGAAGTATTTCTTATTAATTCTGTTAGTTCTATATAACATTTATTTGTTTTAGACTTTTCAAAAACCCCAAACTTTATTTCCAGGTTTAAATTACAGTAGATCCTCAAACCCAGATTTTCAATGTGGTCTCAGACTTCTGTAGCCCACCATATATCTTTCATTGCTCATGACTCATGAGACTGAGAAATGAAAGACTAACTTGATGAAGCCCTAATGCAACAGCAGCCACTGTGGTCTTCCTGTCAAAAGCCCATTGGGTTTCTTCAGAGTTCCTGAACGGAGGGTTGCGCTGAGGTTTTGGTAGAGCCCTTTGGAAATAGTAGCATATGGGGACCAGAATCACTGTTGGTCTGCCTCCATGAGAGCGACAGTACAAACTGAGCTAACACTGCTGTCAGCGTGCCAGCCGCATTCAACCTCTCTACATTATTTTTTATTTCAAGAACACTGAAATGTCAACTATACAATCAAAATGGCAACAAATATCTGTTTGATTTAATGCAAAAGCACATCTTGTAGAGAGTCAACCATATTGCTTATTGCACATTGGAGACTGCAGCTATTTTAATACATTTCTCTGTCTACAAAAATTCTTGATGCAAAAAAAAATCCAGAAGACCATTAACCTAGACTAGGCTAAACCATAAACCTTGTCTGGCCCATGTTGCCAAAACAGACCGTGCGGTCGGAAAGCCAGCCCCGCTTCAGTGGAGTGTGGCATCACTATAGTGGAAGACATGGAAAGGCCAAACACCACCAAGAGTCGCAATAAAGGTTTGCAGGCAACTGGAAAATAAGGCAACATGTGGAAAAAATGCGACAGAGAATGACAGAAGAGAGCAGAATGGACGCATGCAAATAGCTCACACAGAAGCAGATGCCTGGACAACATCAAAAGCCACCAAAACCAAACGCAGCCTTTGATTTATGAGGATATGAATTTCTAACAATATTAAATGGCTACTTCAGACAAGGAAAAACACCTACTTTACAAATTGGTCTTACATTTAAGCTTGAATTTAGTTTTAAATGTCATTCAAGAAAGCTGTGATAAATTCTGTAAAAACACAATACAAATTTTAAATGCTACAGATTTTATATTACAGATATAACAGGCATTTTCACAGATCCCTACATGCCTATATTATCAAAAAAGGGATTTTCTTTTCACATCTTAACTTGTGTGGGTGAAAATAAAATTAATAAAAATTATAAACATTTTTCAGATTTTACAATGGCACTAATTAGGGTCAGTATAGTTTTATAGTGGTCATATTTCTGCTGTTATTCCCTTAAAATGGTTTTCTCATGCTAGAATAAAGATTTATAGCTTACAAGTCCCAAAAGAATAGAGCTTTAGATAAAAGCTTCTGTGCGCCAACTGAACCAAAACTGAATATGAAAACTATTCAAGGATCATTAGCTAAAACATTAGACCACCAGCTGTTTACCACTCAAATCAGTGGTCAGAAGAGAAATCTGAAATAACAAAGGTGGACATGTGTTGTAGTCAAAGAGCTGGTGCTGGTTTTTGGTCATCAAATAATCAACATATTTGAAAAAAACTATTGTTTTAAAAAGGTTTCTATATATTTGTATTGCATTTTAATGTGATAAATTAACATAACACTTTCTTAAAATACTACTAATTATTAAATATTATTAATAGTTCATTTTAATGTCCTCACCCTTAGGTCATCTAAGATGTAGAGGAGTTTATTTCTTCATCTGAGCAGATTTTGAGAAATTTAGATTTAAATCACTTGCTCACCAATGGATCCTCTACAGTGAATGGGTGCCGTCAGAGTGACAGTCCAAACACCTTATAAAATCATTAATCCACAAGCAATTGCAAGTAACTCACAACATGTGTGTTTGTAATAAACAAATCCATCAATAAGACATTTTTAACTTTAACCATTGCTTCCATAATATTCCTTTCTCCAATGACAAAGCCATCTAGTCTGAATCAGGAGTGAAATATGCACAGATCACGCAGAGTTTAAAAGCAAGTCCAATACAAGTCCAAAACAATATTAAACAAATATGTTGGTCGAGACTGATTTGAGAGGACAACAGGAGATGGACATTTTCACTGGAGAAAGGATTATTATTATGCATTATGGATTCTTACGATTCCCATTGATACCCATTGATATTATTTCTCAGCAATATTCTCTGGTTGTAAAGGTATAGCAGCTAAACTACTGTAACTTTAAAAAAAGAAAATCCATTATGTCTGGGTCTTTTATGAATTATAACCATACGATATCCAAAAGAAGTCATCTTGGACAGCGATGGAACAGAAAACTAGACAAATAATTTCCTCTGACTTCAAAAAGAACCAACTGGGCACAGGAGACCTCTGACAAAAATGACATTTCCGACTCGGAGCAGGAACCCGAGATGATGGAAAACATAACATGACAGCCAAAAGCACCTCATCACTTTATTTAGGGGTCCAAGCGAAGTCTGGAGAGATGTAATTTGAAAAACATCCTGCCATCGTATCAGCATTAAATCTCAAATGGATGGAATTGGTGTAGCATATGGTAAGCATACTTCAAAAGCAAAGGGCATTTGTCTGTTTTTACCTTTTTCACTCAGAAGAAACTGAAGTCAATGGCCTGGCCTCTGACACACTGTGGATGTTTACTTGTGTAATAGAAGAGGACATGGGGAAATGTATTGAGCAATGCACAATGCACAACAAAATAGCCTGTGAAATTGTATTTTGGTAAACCAAAACTAGGATTATGCTTTCTTCTCCTCCAGCATACTGGAGAGCTGCTTTCAAGGACAAGATCCAACATCTCAAGACAGAGAGCTGTTGAGAAGCAGATTTACAGTCTATGGTAACAAAGTATGTTTACTGGCAATGCAGTTCTGCGACGACTGCTTTTGAAGTAAGAAGAAAAACACCACAGCGCTCAAAGATTACAGCTGTGACAATGTTATCCTCTGTTTGGACACATGTCTCACGGCTCTGTGTCTGAACTCTCATGCTACGCAAACATAAGTGTCTTTTGCGATCACCTACTTCTTGACAGATTGATATTTCAAATGTACAGCCAGATAAAGCGTTTCACCTAAGATGCATTTTCCACATCTGGATAGCCGATAGATTATACTGTATATAAATGTGTTTACTGAAATATGGAAAATGAAAAATCCTATAGAGTCTGAGGTAAATCAAAAACAGTCATCGGTTACTCGCTTTTCCAAGTTATGAACTCTCAAAAGTAGCAAGACATACGATCCTTAAGGGTCAAAACAACATTATCATGGAACCAAACCAGCCCTTATGGCAATAACATAAAACTAACATCCGCAGATATGACTTAAGAAACAAATAATGTTTCCAGAACATTTAAACATTACCAGAAGCTATTTTAATGTATGACAATGAAAAATGAACAGTTCATTTTTGACGTTTCGAGGGACGGCAAGAATATCAGTGAATTATGACCTAAATTTTGATATGTTTTTCACAAAATCTTATCACATGGATTGTTTTTTTTTTTGTTTTTTCGTCTTTACATCACTATAAACTATATGGAAAATTTGAATAGTTCGTCTCCCAGTCAAAAAATAGTGTAAAAGGTGTAAAAAATACTATTAGTGCTAGATTAAAGCTAGATAAAAAAAATTATCATATTAAAATTCACAAGAAGAAAGTAGCACACCCTGTAAAAAGGGGGATGTTACGATGTTCCATTTGTACATTCAGCAAACTCCTTTAAAGCAGATGGACGGATATAATAGCAGTGCATTTGGCAGGATATTCACATACCATGGGCAAATCGATGGAACCAGTAGTATCCCATGTCCACACCAAGAAACGCAAGCCACCTCGTCCAAGCTGAATCCCAGGGAAGCTCCAATATATGGAAGTTGTTCCAGACATAAATATAAGCTGACAGCTCCAAACTTCTCATCATGAGCCTTGAGAAAGACACCAAAAGTGCTGAATTAAGTTACATAATAAAACATGAAATAACATTAGTTTTGTTCTCAGTTCCTTTCTGTTCTCGAAACACTGCATAATCTCTTTGTAAAGTCAAGTTATCTGTAATTTGACTATTGACAAAATCAGGTTTTGAAATCTATGACTTTCTTGTGTTTCATATCTGAGGGAAATCTCACACTTGGGAAGTTGTTGTCAACTCACTGAGGCAGACGGGACATCATCCCTGCGGACAAAGACGTGATGAAGTCGTTGATCTTGATGCGAGGGCCATCTGTCTTTAACCATCCCAAAACAATCTCCAATAATATCAAACCAATGAAATATGGTGTGGCCTACAACACAAAAATTATAAATCCTGCTATAAATGAAAACAAACATAACAGTTACTCTAACTTTAAATACCGTGTTAATACAATTCACTGATGGAACCTTTTAAGTGCTGCATCTAAACATAAAAGATTGAGTCAAGTTTTGCAAATGCTACACATGACTTTCTGTAACAGCCCTAGTGCATGTCAAACTAAGCATAAAACTTTAACACACTAGGCATCTGTCAGCAAATAAAGTCCTTCCTTTGCATAAGTATGGAGTCATTCTGTTACAAAGTCACGGGTTCAATTCCCAGGAATGTCTGAACTATTAATGTATAGGGACACATTGATACGGACAAGAACTGTTAAATATCAATAAGCCAGTAATTCATGTTGCGGCCGATAACCAATAAATGTCTAAAATTAAAATGTAATATCGTCGATATACATTAAAAGCATTTCTGTAGCTCAAACTGTCCAGCATGTTGATAGCAACACAAAGGTCATGGGTTCGATTCCCAGTGAAAAAAAATGTACACTGAATGCACATAATTTCATAAATATAATTAATAAATATTTAAATTTTTTATTACCTTTATTTAATGTACTTATATTAATTTATATATATTATTTATTTAATTTATTTACATAATGTATTATTTAGAATTAATTTCACAAATATCATTTATAACTCAAATTAATTAAATACTCAAACTAAACCACTTTAACACACTAGGCATCTGTCAGCAAATAAAGTCCTTCCTTTGCATAAGTATGGAGTCATTCTGTTACAAAGTCACGGGTTCAATTCCCAGGAATGTCTGAACTATTAATGTATAGGGACACATTGATACGGACAAGAACTGATATTTAACAGTTCTTGTCCGTATCAATGTAGCTCAAACTGTCCAGCATGTTGATAGCAACACAAAGGTCATGGGTTCGATTCCCAGTGAAAAAAAATGTACACTGAATGCACATAATTTCATAAATATAATTAATAAATATTTAAATTTTTTATTACCTTTATTTAATGTACTTATATTAATTTATATATATTATTTATTTAATTTATTTACATAATGTATTATTTAGAATTAATTTCACAAATATCATTTATAACTCAAATTAATTAAATACTCAAACTAAACATTAAAAACTAAAATCAATCATTCTAAATGTTAATGCTACAAGTGACTATGGCCAATAATGTACCAATATACTGTACTGTGCATTCCTATTAATGTATAGCTTCAATGTAATGTAATCTGCATAAAAGTGTCTTGTCAAATGTGCACATTTCAATGCAAAGTGTGTTTTGGATTGGAGAATATGGAATTGGAAGTTTCCACTTGAGTTGGACTCTCTAAACTTCTGTAATCACCAATTTTATAATTTACCAGCAAGTTTTAACTTTAAGGACTTGGATGTAAAGGACGTTTTTCAGGATTTCTTAAACTTGGATTACCCATCAAAACCTGGAGCAAAACACAAAAGACCAATTAAAAACTTAACAGATGTGGTGCTGGCAGTACTCCGTGTCACTCTTTGCAGTGTGAAACCCGAGACTCACTTTCTCACATGCAAACACACATGCACACGGAACTGAGAGTGTGGTAGTGGGAGGAGGGGAGGGGGGTTGGGGCACAACAGTATAGAGTAGTTCTACAGGTGGAACGGGACATGTGTATGTGTGTGTATGTGAGTGTGTGTACAAGTGAACTGAGGCAGGATAGACCACTTGGGAACCCCTATCACACGCAAACCTGAAAACATCTGGCCGCCGACTGCAACAAAGCTCTAGCTGCTAGTGCTATGAAACCTACTTACAAAACTTACAAACTAAAGTTGATGAAAACGAAATTCAATCTAATTAGATATTTAACTTCAGTGAGCTATGCTGTTTGTAAACTATAAGTGCACTTCAATTTCATAGGTTTGAGAAACTTATTTTAACATTTTTCAGCATGTTTTTTTTAAGAAACAAAATGAGCCCTGCAGTAACATATTTCAAGCTTGCGAAAATTGTTGAGGGGCTCTTAATTGTTGTATATAAAGCTGTGATTGTGGACTCAGATCTCACCAGAAACAAAAAATGACATTTGTGAAGCAGATGTTAGTATTTTAGGGTTTTCTTCAGCTTTCTTGGTCAGATTTTGGATGGTTCATGTAACTTTACACAAAAATACAAATACAGTCAAACAGTTTTTTAAGAAATGTACTGTCAACTAAACTTGCTTTATACAAATTTCTAATACACACTTGTTATTGAGATTTTATTTTTTCAACTTCGCCTTTATCGTCTAACAGTGACGTGTAGACAGTCTGAACAACATGTTTCAATTATACTCCAAATTCAAACTTATGGAAGAAAATATCTAAAATGTTGAAGCACAAATCCATGTATTGACCGAGACAAGAAAACACAGAGATTTTCTATTGTCTCACCCACACACATCAAGAGACAGAAACTTCAAATAAAGTTCTGCAGGAATGGTGAGCGAGGCAATTTAACAAGTGTGTGTTTGTGACAGAATTTCAACAATTAGGATTCCTGCTGTGTGGTTAATTGCAATTTCTCTATTCATGTGTTTATGGCGGCCTGTAAAAATGTGAGCGTTTTACCTCAAATAACAAACATGTGCTGATTTGAGTGCAGCCAAACCAAAAAACACACATATGGGTCTGTTAAAATGTAAAGAGCGAGCTCCCTGCTGTAGGGCTTAAAAACCTGAACAGGTGGCAGACTTGTTTTCCATTTGTTACAGGCATGGTGCTCACTGTTTTTGCACGTTAATGAAAATTAAGAGACCACACAATTAAAGGTACAATATGCAATTACGGCATCATTTAAACCTGTGGTATTAGAAGTGTTGTTAGAAAACATGGGTGGAGACACCATTAAAGTCAAAAAGGGCATCATGTCAGAGTATTTGATAGTTTGATAGTGCAGTAGCACTAATACTGAAGAAACCCTGAAGAAATCACGATTACAGATGTTTTGTTTACAATAATATACTGACCATATGAAACATGATTAACAAAATTAAGAGCAAGTAAAATTTGCACACTTGAAGTTCATCAATTCACATCTACTGGTGCCAGCAGGTGACAAAATGCAGAAGCTCAACTTTCTATGCTAGTTTATATACAGTGGGTACGGAAAGTATTCAGACCCCCTTAAATTTTTCACTCTTTGTTATATTGCAGCCATTTGCTAAAATCATTTAAGTTATTTTTTTTCCTTATTAATGTACACACAGCACCCCATATTGACAGAAAAACACAGAATTGTTGACATTTTTGCAGATTTATTAAAAAAGAAAAACTGAAATATCACATGGTCCTAAGTATGTGTGTGTGTGTGTGTGTGTATAAATAAATAAATAAATAAATAAATATATGTGTGTGTGTGTGTGTACAGGTACAGTATATATGGTTCATGAGGACACAAATGTGTATAATGACATGGGTACTACAACATATATTATCTATATGATCACTGAGTTCACTGTCTTTCTGCAAAAAAAAAAAGATGATGATGATAGATAGATAGATAGATAGATAGATAGATAGATAGATAGATAGATAGATAGATAGATAATGCCATAATACTGTAGTATAACACTGCATTTCTATGGCACTCCTGCACAGTTTCTAATGTGTTCTCGCTCTCTTTTAACACAAAGAAAGTTGCTATGCCTGCTGAAACAGGAATGAAGACAAGTTTCATTGGGGAAGAAAAAGAAGAAGTAAAAGACGTAAACACCCCATGCAAGCTCAGCTTGTGTAAGCTGTGGCGAAAGCTCACATTCTCTGTGAGTGTGCTGTTGTTGTTAAACACTGTAGTTCGCACAGTATAAACCTGTGCATCATCTCGCAGCTGTTTTCCCAAATCCACCATGAACGCGCTAGTGATGTCACACGGACCTGGTTGACATATGTCGGCACCTCTTGTACAGTCGTGAATGAGGATTCATTAGGAGTCATTAAACTGAACAGCATACGAAGCCCCTGAGAAACAGTCACATTGGTTACTTCCACTCGCGCCATTGCGTTTGTAAATGTGGTAAAAATTAAACTACAGTATAGATCAGTGGCTCCTCTCACTGCCTGATTTATGTGTG
This sequence comes from Sinocyclocheilus grahami, assembly GCF_001515645.1. Lineage (NCBI taxonomy): Eukaryota > Metazoa > Chordata > Actinopteri > Cypriniformes > Cyprinidae > Sinocyclocheilus > Sinocyclocheilus grahami. Next base: position 1,431,945 of record NW_015505221.1, on the reverse strand, counting down.
CTGGGCGTTTATGAACACCTACAGGAGTCCGGACCTTTGAACTTCACAGTAACGGCGCCATGAAGAGAGACGTCGTCATCACATGACTCACGACAAGCACTTTTTCTTACTAAGATTGATAATATAGCCGAGTCGACCTATAGGCCTGCTTTTATTTTTATTGCAGAAAGACATAGAGAACTGAGTGATTGTTTAGATAACAGATAATATATCGATAATAGGCACAATTAAATATGATATTGGCACTTTTTGCATAATTTCGCAACACTACTAGGCTACATGACTTAAAATGACGCAGAGTTAGAATAAACAAAATGATTCAGTAGTACTTTTTTGAATACTAAAAAGCATGGATTCTTCCCTGACAATTTACATTAATGGATATGGAATTCTACATTTGTCAGGCAGTATACTGAATACTGAAATACTGATATACTGAATTAATTATTTGTTATCACTTTTTTATTTTTTACATTCATATAGTTTTAAATAATTTTATTCTAAATAATTTTATTTTTATAAATATAGAAAGACAGAGGCCTATCATATATGAATCCCTTTAAGGCTGCAGCAGCAAACTGTAAATTAACAGATATTTTGGAAAAGGTTTTAGTGTCTGCTGCTGTTTTTGGCTTTGACCATATTTAAAACAATGTAGCTTTTCCTGTCCAGGAGAAATAACCTAAGAAGTCAAAGGGCATTAAAAGGCTTCGATGTGAAACAGAGAGTAGCATGGCTTTGTGTGTGACCTCTCTATTCCATTGTGCAGGAAGTTCCGGAAATCTCCTTGGTGATGCAAAAACATTCAAACAAAATATATTTTTGTGGTTTCTTCCGTCAAAAGCAGTTGAAGCTACAATGTTGATTCTTTTGGCAGGACCCTCAGAATCACTGGTCCTGGTGGGCAAAGGTGTCTTGATTCTCCTGGCTTGCATTACGAATTAGAATGCAGGCTCACTCTGTGGTGACAGCAAGAACGGACCATAAAAATATTTCAGACCTGACTTTGTAATAGAATATGATCCGTTTGCTCACCCACCTCTCAGAATTAAGGTAGAAATCGTGACCCTGCCTGGAGGAGAAGCTGAGTTTAGCATATTCCCGTGCCCCTTCCTTAATAGCTTATTCATGTAAGCTCCTCGCTCAGCCTTAGCATATATTTGTCTCATAATCATGGTGATGAGTCGCAGACCCTCACTGGATTTCTCTATAGAAACATTCAACTTAAGGCATGAAGGTGCCGAGGGTTAAAAAATGTTCTTGATGGATAAGACTTGCAGCTGAATACACAACGGTTGTGTATCAGTGCATAAGGTCCAGTCAAAGCATGGTTGTCGTTCCCCTGTCCTGACGCTAAAGTGCCCTTTTGGTCCGATCAAGGTATCCCCGGACTGCAATTCGTGATTTCTACCAAAGTGGAATAAATGTTCTAATTTAATAAATAAATAAACAAACCTTGCTATGTGTACTGTGCTAGACTAACTGAGACTTGTCACAGCACTGGTATACTGTTGCTCTCTTGTTGGTCTGATTGCTTCTAATGTGCTCCTCATTTGTATGTCACTTTGGATAAAAGCTTTTGCTAAATGATTAAATGTAAATCTTTCAAGATTACTCACTACTAGAGGCAGCAGATGTCTTCACATTAAATTAAGATAATCATTTTAAGATTATCCATTCATCATAACTTAAAATGCATCTGTTTTATATTTTACAATGTTTAACACTTACAGTTTATGTAATTTTAAAAAATATATTATAAATTTTTCTATCAATTTTTCCTGCTTCTGCCATGGAATAAAAAATAGAAAAGGTAATTGCAACTCAGAATTGCGAGATATAAACTCAGAATTCTGACTTTCTTTCCCTGAATTCTGAGTTTACATCTTTCAATTCTCTGTTTTTTTCCCCCGCCACAAATAAAAAATAAAAAAGGTACAATCTTACAATTCTGACAAAAAAAAGTCTGAATTGTGAGTTATAAACTCAAAATTGTGAAAAAAAGTCTGAACTCTGAGATTAAAAACTCGCCATTACCTTTTTATATTTTTATCCCATGGTGGAAATAAGCTTCCGTACTTTTCACACTTATGAGTTTGATTTTTGTATCAAAGAAAATTTGCAATAATAGTTGCGAAATTATAGTAAATACAGTTATACAGGAAACTCCAGCACACCAATAAATTCGTAAACACATTTGCTAGAAAACTATGGCATACAAGGACAATATATATGTATATATATATATATATATATATACACACACACTGAACAAACATATGGGTGACATGTCCGGTGAGTATGCTGGTTATGCATGAACTGGGATGTTTTCAGCTTCCAGGAATTGTGTACAGATCCTTGCAACATGGGGCCGTGCATTATCATGCTGCAACATGAGGTGATGGTTGTGGATGAATGGCACAACAATGGGCCTCAGGATCTCGTCACGGTATCTCTGTGCATTCAAAATGCCATCAATAAAATGCACCTGTGTTCGTTGTCCATAACATACGCCTGCCCATACCATAACCCCACCGCCACCATGGGCCACTCGATCCACAACGTTGACATCAGCAAACCGCTCACCCACAC
>NW_015505221.1:1419527-1428163 GCF_001515645.1 Sinocyclocheilus grahami | reverse complement strand
ATTGTTGCAGTAGCTGTCCGGGTGGCTGGTCTCAGACGATCTTGGAGGTGAAGATGCTGGATGTGGAGGTCCTGGGCTGATGTGGTTACAGGTGGTCTGCGGTTGTGAGGCCGGTTGAATGTACTGCCAAATTCTCTGAAACGCCTTTGGAGACGGCTTATGGTAGAGGAATGAACATTCAATTCACGGGCAACAGCTGTGGTGGACATTCCTGCAGTCAGCATGCCAATTGCACGCTCCCTCAAAACTTGTGACATCTGTGGCATTGTGCTGTGTGATAAAACTGCACATTTTAGAGTGGCATTTTATTGTGGCCAGCCTAAGGCACACCTGTGCAATAATCATGCTGTCTAATCAGCATCTTGATATGCCACACCTGTGAGGTGGATGGATTATCTCGGCAAAGGAGAAGTGCTCACTAACACAGATTTAGACAGATTTGACGACATCTGTGGCACATTTTAGAGTGGCCTTTTATTGTGGCCAGCCTAAGGCACACCTGTGCAATAATCATGCTGTCTAATCAGCATCTTGATATGCCACACCTGTGAGGTGGATGGATTATCTCGGCAAAGGAGAAGTGCTCACTAACACAGATTTAGACAGATTTGTGAACAATATTTGAGAGAAATAGGCATTTTGTGTACATAGAAAAAGTCTTAGATCTTTGAGTTCAGCTCATGAAAAATGGGAGCAAAAACAAAAGTGTTGCGTTTATAATTTTGTTCAGTGTATATATATATATATATATATATATATATATATATAATTTTGAACCCATTCTTACTGATGCTACTAAAAAGTTACAAAAATTACAAAGAAAAATTTACAACCAAACTGTCCTAGAAAACCAAATGGGTGGCAATTCTATCAACTGGCCCAAAACCGTAGTTGAAAGCCTCGAATCCTTCATCAAGCATTATCTTTCATTAGCTGACTTCAAAGAAACAATCATTCACGATGAACAAATCATACCAAGCAACATACGAAAAGTTTATTGTTGAAGCATGTGGTATTGTGTGCACATGATACAGCTGTTAGATTTTTGAAAAATAGGAATATTTATATTATATTTACATGACATAATATTATCTGAAATGTTTTTGACTGCACGCTTGATTGATCATTATTCCGATGACATCAACATTGTACAAAAACATACAGTAGAAATCAATTAAGGCACAGAAACTGACAAGCATACACCTTTTCAATGCAAGAACAGAATGGAATGTTGTTGGGCCAGTTTCGACTGCTAGATTCTGTCTTTCAAGTAAAAGAGCAGTAGCCTAGAAGGGTTCTTTATAGGTGCTGTAAGTGATTATTTTATGGAATAGCATGCAAAAAATATCCATACAACCTGACAGAAGTCCCTAGGCTCTGTGTACAGCAACACAAATCTGGGATGCTATTCGGCTTTGCTGACAGGCAGGATTTGAAAATGACTTACAGCACCTTTCAAACGTGTAAACATTTCTGTCAAACTAGCAGGGCACTTTTTCTTTGTGAATATTGATGCCAAAGTATCACAAATATTCTGTATCATCCAAATGCACAACAAAACATCAGTCCTATGTACATTTTTACATGTTTAGTGAGCACTGTCACTATTCTGAGGCATCACAGGAACTATCCTAAAAGACGTCGTTTGGCAGTGCCTCCTCATTGGCACATACAGTCTTTGTGTACTTTCAGTCCGTACTTAACATAATCCCTAACTGAACATGGTCCCAGATAAGCATCGAAAGGCAGATGGGATGTGTTTGTATCATAAGTGAGCGTGCTCAGAGCTCTGGTCGCTGTCGTGGCTGTCCTCATTGTTGATAAGCGAGTCCGGTGTATGGTGAAGTCCAGGAATTCCCAAAAACTCAGAGGGAAGCAGCTTTCCCTTCTTCACATTCACAAGCTCTTTTTCTCTCGCTACCGCCCCCTGTTGGCCTCCTTTAACTCGCTTCCACTTCATCCGTCTGTTCTGAAACCACACTTTTACCTAGTGGGAAAGGAAGACACATGAGTTATGTTCTATACTATTAAAAATAATTGACATCTATTGTATGGTTCCATGAAGAACCTTAAACATCCATGGAACCTTTCCATTCCACAAAAGGTTCTTAATATTGGGAAAAGGTTCTTCAGATTGTTAAAAAGTTCTTCACACTAAGAAAAACATGGTTATTTTAAAGACTGTTCCATTAAAGCTTCTTTGGGAACCCAAATTGGTTCTTAAATGGGAAAAAAAAATTATCTTTAGGAGTAATTTAGGTGTAATTCGTCTTCAGCAAATTAGTTTGTATGTTCGCTCTTTGGTGCAGATGATCTGTTTACTGTGTTTTTTTGGCAGAGCGATTGGAGAGGTGGATCAGGCCATGACTCACCAAACTCCAGTAAGCTAATATCCCTCGATCAGGTGCAAAAGTGCCATGCGATCAGTTGACCGACCCTGCTATTCTAAGGCATGATCCACAAAGTTTGGAATTGTGTTTCTCTGAAGAAGTTAGAAATATAACGTGGCTTTTAATGCAAGTATTTGACAGCTATTTCCAGATCAGCAATAATTGGAGCCCATATGTTTTGTGGCATCAGACATTTCGGTCTTTTCCTTGCAGGTTCAGTCAGAGCCAGTATTTACGTTTCCCCGAATGATGATTTAGCCGTTTCTTAAATGGTCACTGCAGTGCAAGTAAGGCTTGCTGGGGGACCCAGCCACCATACACTAAAATTTATTTCTGGAGGTGTATAATGTTGTAGGTAGTCACATGAAATGGACTGTAATTCACAATCAGACTTGAGGAATACCAGACACAAAACAACTAAATTCATTGGCCATTGTACTCTAAAATGTATTTCTGGTGGAGTATAATGTTGTAGATAGTCACATGGAATGGACCAGAATTCTTCATATGCAATTAGACTTGAGGAATACCAGGCCCAAATCAGCAAAATTATGTCATTCAAAGTTTTTTTTCTTCTAAATGGCTGTCAAACCATCAAAGTCAAAGTTCAAAGGCACATTTTAGATCAAATTACATGCACAATGATTCATTCATCTTACGTTTCATGAATCCACAAGGAATACTCTTTGATTTTATAGTCTGTTAGACACTATTCAATTGGCCGCCCAAGTTCATTACTGTCAGCACTGTAAGACTACCACCCTTAAAATATATCTGCAGCGTTTGCAGTTCTTCTGTCAGCCTGAAAACTTCTAGTACATTACTGCTCACAGGACAGTGCATGCCATTAGACAGAAAAACAGCCTAAATATAAAAACGAAATATTCATTTTCTAAAAATACCATCACTTGCATTGGCAGCATTTGAATAAATTTAAAGTTGAAGACTGGGTCTGTGAAAACGTCATCAGAGACACTTTACAGTTGCCATAAAACTCAGCACACATCTTGATTTCTCTTGGTTGTACATGAGAATCAAAATACAACGTCTTTGCCGTGGTTAAACCAATGCAAGAAAGAAATAAAATAGCCAAGTATGCAAAAAAAAAAAGCCAATCAGAATGCAGATGAAATCATTGTTTTTGGTTAGGTTTTGATTGTTGAACATTCATGAAATCAACAGGAAGTTTGCACACTTTAATTTTAAATTTCTCAAAAGTTAAAAACAGTATATATAATTTATGTAAATGTATTAATTATAATTTGATAAATAAATTAATAAGTTTGTATGTTAAGTATTTCAGACTGAATTAATTGGAGTTTAATTCTTAAGGATCAGTATCCTAAGTCTATGGGAATATTTCACACTTTCATTTAAAATTTCTTTTAAAAAGTTAAAAACAAATGAATACAAATATTTTACAAATAATAGATATAAAATGTAATTATAAATAAATAAATCAAAGTTTGAACGGAATGTGCATGTTAAGTAGTTCAGACTGAATTAATTGTAGAAGTTTAATTCTAATCGTTGAGGAATATTTGATTTTGAAAACTGAACAGTATGGGAATCTTTTACATTGTAATTTTACATTTCTTCAAAATGTTTAAAAAAAGACATACATACAAATAAAGATAAAAATAATATATAAAAATCAAGTTTGAATGCTTGTTTGTTAAGTAGTTCAGACTGAATTAACTGAATGGGTTTAATTATAAACTCCTAAAACATTTAGGAATATCAATACAGTGCTGTCTTGCAGGAGCTGTAATAAATTTAATCAAAGATAGCTGTTGTAGTTAGGCTGTGCAACATTATTATGATTAGCAACTATTTTACATGTGCAAAATGGTGGTGGCCCAACAGTCATAATACTACTCCTGCCACAAAGGTCCAGAACTCCAGCAGGTTCACACAGGGATCACATTGCAGGAGACGGATTTGCTTACTTGTCGTGTGGCAAGGTTTTTAATTCTAAGCCTTGGGAATGTATCCCCAGAGAATGTAGCATAATTTAAAGCCACAGATGTCACTTCCTTGTGGGATCCTTGGCAACCTGCAAAGTCTCATGAATCCAGAACATCTAGAAACACATTTGTAATCTAAAATACTGTGACATGATATTATAAATTAAAGAAACTGCATGGCTCATTGAGCAGTTAAAAATGTTCTGAATGGTGTTTCGAATAAGGCCAGAATGACCTGCCAATGATGTCATTTCAAAAACAGCAAGCATTACGTCATCTATTTATGTCTGTAGAAGTTAATAAACTTCAATGGTTTAATAAGATTACATAGTTGTTTGGTTAAAACATCAAATAGTTACAACAATCCACATTTCTTTGGCTCCAAATAAAGCGTCATATGCTATTTAATTCACATATGGCTGTAGGAAGCACCTTCCCACGCAGAGACCAATTTGTAAGACGGAGCGGCAAGGCGGAAGTGCCTTAGCGGACAGAACTTCCTTCGCCTCTCCCGTTACTTGACTACAGCCAAAAAGAGATCTTGCAGAAACATCTGGAATACAATAGTCCCACTCCATAGCCACAGCTGGATAGAAAAGCACTGAACAGCAGTAGCGTCTGACAGAATGTTTGATGAACAGGTACAAGGACGCGGTCGGTCATCTCACCTGCCTTTCCGTGAGATCCAGGTTTACAGCGATTTCGTACCGCCTCAGTCTGGTCAAATAGTTGTGATGGGCGAATTCTGCCTCCAGTTCTCGAATCTGCTCTTTGGTGAATGCCGTCCGCTCCTTCCTTGGCTTGCTGTTCACATCCAATTTATAATTCCCATCTTGGGACTCTTAAAAGAAAAAAACAAGGAAACATTTCCAACGGTCAGAAACGGTCACAAAAACTTTTGAAGAGCAGCATCAACATCTCGTTCTGCAACAAAACGGCCTTTGAAACACAATCAGTTCATTTCAGCACAATCGTTCCAATTAAATACAATCACTGCAGGGTTGAAATCCCAGAAACGTTATAAAGGAAAGCAGAGGAAGACTGCCAGTCATCTTTTACGATGCTGCAATTGTTCATGCCAGCTGTTTGTAAAAGTCAACCCCAGCCGTGAGTTTTCATAAACCACTCTATAGATTCTCACAATGAGTTGGCGCTCACCAGAACAGTTTCCAAAGACTTAATTTGACTTACTGTTAATGGAATCTGCTACCCTGTAGTTTTAATACGAAACAAAACAGTACTGGAGGATGTGTAAAAATATATTTCCTTCGTTTATTTACCTCAAAATTTTACAAGCGTCTTCCACTCAAGCTGCCAACTCACAACAATTTTCAGTGGTGTGTGTCTTACTCCCTTCCTCGCTCTTGCGCTGCGAATTGCTTTCCTTACTTTTTTGGAGTGACAGAACATGAATGCATAAAAGTGCATATATTTACAATTACATGTGGTTATTGCTAGAGCTCAATTATGTCAAGTCTAATCTTGAATGGGAAACACTAAAGGTCAATGAGGAAATCCATCCTACCAAAGACACATGCGCTTCTGTTGTTTTGACACTGGAGGAAGGAAATTGTATTATTTTTTTGAGAGACATGCGCCTTCTCTTGCTGTGACTCACTATCAAAGGGCACATCAAGCTTTTGGGTTCATTTATAAGGGTGTGGAGTGAGCGCTAATCCAACTAGCAATCCAAAACCCAGCTGTAAATAGACTCAGCTTTAATGAGACCCCATCCGCAAGGTGCTCTGTTATTTCAGAAGAAATCAGCATGACATTTACATTTTTTGGTATGTTTTTCAATGCTAAAAAAATGTGTAATATCCAATTTTAAAAGAAAAGTTCACCCAAAATGATGATGTGTATAATATACCCATCACCTTGAAGGTCTCAGTTTAGGTGGATGTTCAGATGAAGTGTCAAATCGCTGCTGTCAGCTACGTCATGGCTATAAACACATGCCAGATGTGTTATTTAACAGTATAATTTACAGGTTTGGATTTGCAGAGATTGACAAGAATGGAGACTTGTTCATGCGATGATGATATAACAAAGTCACACTCTTTGGTGACTCGTGCTCATTGAGCCTTTGATCATCATGTGATTTCTAGCGACAAAAACACAACTGTGACAGCCACAGTTTTAGATTAATTTCTGTGAATTTGACTCACAGAAAAGAGTTCGGCTGAATATGGGTCTGATTAAAGCAAGAGCAGAAAGGCACGTTTATTGCGGGGTAAACGCAGCCATTGTGGAGTGAGAAAAACCAACACGAGCAGCGTTTCACGAACAGAGCTGCTCTGAGTTAAAGCAACTTTTCTCAGCTTCCCGACACGGCGGTTACACCACAGCAATTAGGCCTGCGCCTTAACTTTTATCTCTTCTTTAAAAAAAGCAAAGAACTGGGAAAAAAGGGAGCAGAACAGCCTGAGCTTTCAAAGATGATTTTAAAAACTACAGCTACAATGAAAATGTAGACATCTACTTTAATATTCTAGTTACATACACTGAAGCTGAGCTTTATTGGTAGAAAAAAAAGAAACCAAAATGAATATCATGCAAACCCACATGACAAAATACACGCTAAACTGCTGTCTTTATCCAAACCAGCCATGTGCTGTTTAATTAGAACAGCTACACATGCTTTGAATAAATCAAACATTATATCTTAAGATGATCATATCTTAAAATGCATTAAAACTGTTGATATTTTATTAATAAATCATCTATTGTTCCATTGATTGATGCTCATTATAAAACCATTCTATAAAGCAGAAACTTTCATTTTTTGTTAGGCCATAATTACACTGAAACTGAGGCAACCATCAAGATGTGTGACAGTTTATGTTAATAGAAAGGATATTAAAAGATTTTAAAAAGACCAAAACATCTGTACACACACACACATACATACATATATATATATATATATATATATAAACCATCAAGCAGTTTATGTTAATAGAAAGGATATTAAAAGATTTTAAAAAGACCAAAACATCTGTACACACACACACATACACACATACATACAACATTCATCTGAGGGAGAGAGGATCACAAAGCTAGTCCTGTTTTCGCACCTGCTGCTTTGAATGACATTAGGGGTAAAACCAAGAGACACACATACAGAGCGAATCAGGGAATCACCTCACTACATGAAGTTCACGCAGTGGTCATGCCTGTGTATGTGAGTGTGTGAGTGTGTTCTTCTAATTGAAGGAAAGGGGAGCGTGATCCACAGGTGAGCACTGCTCAATGCCGCACCTGTGTCATTGTCAACGTCACCTGCCATCACCCTCTGAACTCCAACCCCTGACCTGTAACCGTAGAGCTCCCGTTTAGGCTCTCAGATAGAGATACCGACCTTGAGGCCATGGGAATGACATCTGGAAATCCGCTATATCTGTTTACCGCTTCTAGATGGCTAACGCAGACGCAATGAAAAACAAAGCGCCGGACAGTAATGAACTCCGACAATCGCTTCAAAGACGAATTCTGGGAGAGAAAGAAAGGAAGGAGGTTTCCTACAGCTGTAGAAGTCATCAGGGTGGAAGCGACAGTGTCATTAGCTCAGAGTTGTCAGCGGCCCTTTAAGACCGCCGGAGGCTTATTGTTGTCATAATGAGTGGTGACAGACTAAAAGGGGAGGTGTGTCCAGGGAACAATCTGCTAGTCAACACCCACATTAAAGCCCTAACAAGTCATTTCACACAGTCAAAACACACACGCATTCTTTGACCTCTGTTCACACAGAAAGGTGCTAAATGGGCATATCATGTCTGACGTGTGACTGTGTATGTGGTGTGGTCTCTCCCACTGCTCCGAGTCCAGTCTTACTGGGAGGGTTGAGTTTCCAACTCTTGGTTCAGTTTAGTGTAAATATTCTAGAGTGAACGGTCAATAATGAGTGAAAGAGAAGGCAAGAAGGAAAGAGGAAAAAAGAGAGGTGAAGTCTCTAATTATCTGATGAGTCAGTTGAGTGGAGTTGTTTTTTTAGGCGATATTATAATAAATCACAAATGGTGATCTGTATTCAAATGGTCCCTTTCTAATAACATATATGTATATACAATTAAAAGTGTTTTCCCACCTGATTTTCTTGCTTATTTACATTTATTCATTAAGCCCAGTTCTCATTAATTTAATGCAAATAAATATATAAAAAATAAATGTATGATGACAAAATATAGAAATGAATGAAAGAAAGAAATAATTAATTAATTAATTAATTAATTAATTAATTAATTAATTAATTAATTAATTAATTAATTAATTAATT
>NW_015505221.1:1391100-1419306 GCF_001515645.1 Sinocyclocheilus grahami | reverse complement strand
ATATATATATATATATATATATATATATATATATATATATATATATATATATATATATATATATATATATATGTGTGTGTATAGTCATCCAATTCTGTTAGACCTTTTCCCAGCAGTGGAACAATTGTATTTATGTTATGTTAATTTTGGGCTGGTACAAATGAGAATAAATCAACATCTGGAGGGCTGTGCCTCTTGTATGGACCTGAACTTTGTTTTAAAGTGCAGAAAGTAGTTAAAATTCCCTTTGAAGTAAGTAGATCGTAAAAATACATTTTATGATCCATTTTATGCAGTGTTAAATTGATTTTTTAACAGTAGTGGCAGTTATTCCAGACAAAACAAATTGGAGATCCTCATCAGATTAAACCAGCTTCTTTTTGCAGTGAACCGAAAACCCTTGAGTTTACGTCATATCTCCCTGCCCGTTTTACCCATCAGCAAAACTAAAAATAAAGTAACAGTATATTCCCATTCTGATTCCAATGTACAAACAATTTATATTCAAAGAGAAAGCTGCTCACAGCATTCCTGTCATCTAACGTTCGGCTTTTCGTGTTAAATGCCAACACGGGCGTCCCTGTTCTCAATCTCAGGCCATGGCGTTAGTTACTTTACCACAAGTGTTATTTTCTGCTTGCCAAAGAAGTGAGGAGATGAAACAGATGAGACTAAACATGAATCATGCATGCATGCCCACACAAGAGTTACAATCTGCCCTCTGCTAGCCAAAATAATTGCTTCTGTGCGTGTCAGCCAACACAAAACTCTTACGCTCAAATACACGGCTCCACGTTTCCGAACACTGCATGGGAGAATCATTTTCCGAAAACACTAGCACTGCACTCAGTCTGATTGTTAAGGCTGTTAAAATGTACTTTTACTCATTCAATTCCCTTTTCAGTTACAATAAAACAAACTTAGATGTTTTGAGAGAAACCTCTTGTTTTTAATGGGAACTAAAACAACTCAAATGTCATTTATATATAATATTTGGAAAATAAAATATATATTATACATAATATCTGAAGAAAAAAAAAATATATATGTATATATATATATATATATTTTTTTTAATAATCATATATTTCTAATTTAAATAGTTTACAATTAAATATATCTATCTATATGTACACACACCTACACATATACATAAAATTAGATCTGACAAATTTAATTTCAAACAATACAAGACCATCATAATACTAACAATATTGCAAAAAAATCTAATTTGTAAGATTTGCAAAAAAAAAAAATTTTTTACATAAAACCTACACAAGACTACATATGAAAAATTACTTGATCAGATCAGACCCCTTAATTAGTTTAAAATAAAAATGAGCTTGTTTCTTACCAGAGCTGTCACTTCTTCGTTTGCTATTCCTTTTCTCCGCCTCGGCTGGAGACATCGTATGACGTCCAAAATCCCCTCCAGGAACACAGGAGGTACCCGAGGGCACCCCTCCGCCGAGGCTCGGTGTGCTTGCACAGAGGCTGGGGCCTCCGGGGCCCATGTCTGAAGAGCCTGAATCAGTGGCCGAGACCCCCAGTCCTAGACGGGTGCTGGCCGGAGAGACGCTGGCCATCTGCGGTATGTGCCATCCGGTCTGCTGCGGTTGGGGTACATGATGATGATGCTGCTGGGACATGTGCAGCCCTCGCTGATGCCCGTGTCCCCCAAACAGTCCCCCATCCTCACCTGGGTAACCGCTCACGATGCAGGTAGAAGAAGAAGAGGAGGTGGAGAGGTCAGGGTATGAGGAGATGGGCTCGGAGCGTCCATGAAGGGCAAAGGCGGGGTGCAGGGCCTGCGGAGGGGCGTGAGGGCTGCGCAAACAGCCGAACAGCGTGTGATCCATCGCATGCATGAAACCAGCCGCTAGTGGAACAAAAACCACAAGAAAACTTCCCAAAGACAAAAACAAAACAGCAGAAACACAAAACGCTCCGTTGCTTCTCACTTCAAACAGTGTCTCCTTAAAAAAAGACGAAAATGAAGGAAAAAGAAAAATAGTGTGTCTGTACACGTGTGTGTGATAATCCTATGCACGTTGCGATCGAGAGTTGCCAGGCAGCGCGGCTAAACAGCAGCAGCAGCTGATGATGATGAGGAGAGCTGGATCTAAGTTGACAGTCTAGCGCAGACTGCGGCCCAGCTGAGAGGGAAAGGTGCTTCCTAACAGTGGCCGGGCTTTTGGGCAATGGGCTGGGACTGAAGGAGGGGTGGGAGATGTTATAAATAGGGCCGTAACATGAGAGGGAGGCTGGGTCACAGAACCCCGCCACAACTGTCCACTGAAGCGAGCCAGTCCAGTCCTGCAGCTCCATACATCTAAAACACGCCAGAAAATAACAGGCAGATTTTCAGTTTGGCCCTTTTTAATCTCTCTTGTGATTTGTGTTCAAAACTATGACTTTTTCCTCTGGTCCCAAAAGACAAAAGTCAGATTGGTTGAGTAGGTCGGAGCAACTGAGAGGGGTTAAAAGTGTTAATGGGTTGTTGATCTTCAGCACTTTCTCCTCTGTTATGAGAAAGATTTAGAGGACAGGAGCTCAGGGCTAAAAGCCACTAAGCAGTAGATCTTCTTCTATTGGAAGTATGACTGTACAAAAAGTTCTGCCATACTTTTTGTGCAGTTCATCGACAACCATCTACAACCTCAACAAAGTACAAATGCATGATTTTTTTAAAAAAGCTGCTTGTCATGTTTTTTTTTATAATACTGAAGTCAAAAATGTTCTACTTTATTAATTTCTGAATAATTATAATTAAATTGTAATTATTTCAAAATGAATGAAGCCGAAAACTGTGATGGACTAATCAACATCATGTTAATGTACATTCTGTTCAAAAAGTCTGGGGTCTGTAAAAATGTATTATCACCAAAATCAGCATTTATTTGATCAAAAATACAACGTGAAATATTGTAACTATTTAAAATACCTTAATATATTTTTAAAATGCGATGACATCTGAAAAGAGCAATATTTTGTAACATTAAAAAAGTAACATTAAAATATTCTGTAACAATAAAAGCATTCATCTTTATTCAGCTTTTTAAAAAATCTTGCTGATAAGCTGAGAATGGTAGTGTACACTGAAAAGCAATATTTTTTGAAGTTGTAAGTAAAACTGAGATTATTGGAGTTTGTTTTACAAGAAAATAATTTTCTTCTATTACTTGCCATTTCTTTTTAATTGTTAGTGAAATTTACTAGCAATTTTTGTGTGAAAATAGTTTCAGTACCAATTGCATAATATAATAGTATTATAAAAACAACAGTAGTATTATTTTACATTTATATTTAAATTATTATAACATGCATGTATAATTATTCTAATACATTATAATTAAATATATTCAAATATTACATATAATCTCTCAATTACTGAGGTCATAAAAACTGCAGCTACATGCATAATAATCAGAATGATCAGCTAAATTTACTTCAGAATGTATATAGGTTCAAAAATCATAATGTTTTACGTGCAGTGTATACACACATGTATACACATACAGTATGCAGTACCAACGATATATCCCATATAAATTCAACAACTTCCCACTACAATGAATAAAAGATTCTTTATGGAATATACATTAGCGGTAATTCCCGGTCATGGTAGTGTATCATTGCTTTAATCAGAGTAACAGCGCTCATCGCGGCCCGCACTGCTCCTGCTGAACTAACAGCATCGCCATTCAAGATGTCCCAAAGGTTTCACCCACAGAGACAGATGCGGTGCAACGGCACACAGAACAGGGCCTTTCTATGCCCCTGGGTAAAAGGAGGAGAAGAAATCAGATGCCTTGCTGGGGGAAATAGCTTTAGCAGATGGGGAAAAGAGTGTGGAGTCAGGGCCTTATTTAGAGAGAGAGTTGGTCATTCTCATCTCTCAAAGCACCATGTCACACCGCCGATGTCTCGGGTGAGTAAAACAAATTCTCTGTTTGTCCTGCTTATTAGTCAGATTATCAGGATGGATCTGGATGCTGTTCACACAAGGTTTGTTTTCATAAGCGGTTTCTCTCTTTCACTATCCGTCATGCCCTCTTGCTCACAGCGGTGCCCTGTGGCATGATTTACTGAGGCCTGATCAGATCTCACACGAAGCAGCTTTTTTTTCACTTTCGAGGGGACAAACAGAAAACGGTTGCATAGGAAGACACATAATAGAAGGAAAGAGAGAGGGAGCATGAGACAAAAAATATAAGATACATTACATTACCAACAGTGCGCAACAAATCAGTGGAGTACTTCAGCAGCTTCTACAGGCTTCTACAACCTATAAAACATACATTTCAACTATTAGAGGTGATAATAGATTTGCATAACCAATATGATTCATTTCTTTACTCCAGTTAAAAATAATAACAAGATATATTAATTAATTTGTATAGTTTAAATAAATTTTTTTTCATTCTTGGTCTGTAACATTGCATTTCAAAAGCCTTTGAACAAAATATGAACTAAATAAATAAATACAATTTATTAATAAATATTCAAAATAAATTATTCAGTATTCAGTAGTTCTCTTGGTTCTACTCTCTTCCCAAAACATTAAATGCATTTATAGAGAGAACACAGTTATATATAAAGTTATATGAGGTTATATAAAGAACAAACACAGATTCAATATTTCTGCATTAAAACACATGGAGAATATCAACCTTAAACTAAATATGCAATAATGAAATAATATAATGACCTGCATAATTTTAATATCACCAATATTTTTTTGATTCAACTTTAAGGAAAAGTGTATCTTATGTCCAGTTTAAAAAAAAATACAAAAATAAAATAAAACTATTTCGTATTTTAACTTTTTGCATTCACTAGTTAATTTACAGTAAATGTTCCTACAGTGTGATCAATTCATTTTTACAATTATTATATATATAAGCTTTACAGTAAAACATTTATCTCTGCAGGATAAAAGATTAAAGGATAAAAGATTTATCAAAGATTTACAAACAGCTGAAATGAAAGGACAATGAAAAGGTCATATTTGCATCTGTTCTACAAACTGAAGAGTATCTAGAATTAAAAGCAGACTTCGAGAGCATGTAAATATCAGATGGAAAACAGTCATCCAGTCTGGGTTTTCTTGAACTATGGACTTTTTCCATTTCAGTTCAATTTCACACATCCACAATTTTCTTATTGTTGCACCCATGACTGCTGTACATACATTTTTCTTGTTGTTGCTATTTAAAGTACTTGCACAAAACATCTGACTAAACAATAATCATATTTCTAAACTGCACGGTGACATCCTTCTTTTATACAGGCAAACATTAAATTGTCATACTGTGAAATAAATCCTGAAGTCTTTTAAAAATTATTTGTCAGTAGCATTCTTCAAACATTTACTGGCTCTCATAAGTGTTGCATTTTCTGTTGATATAAAAAGTTAAACTACAGTGATTCGTGTCAAGTTCATCTCAATCTGCAGTTCAAACAATAGCATGTAAATTGCAACAGCAACAGCAATTGTAAATTGAAAACGGCAGCAGTACAATGCAAATAGCTTAGATTGTATGAACAGGATTGATTAGGTGGAATCACAGTTACAGTGCTATAGAGCTCTGAAATATTTGATATCTTGTAAAAAACATCTGTTGGACAGTTCTGCCACACTGCCGTCCTGTGAACTGACATGATTCTCATTTAAATCATTCAGTCCCGATAAAGTATCACAAAGAAGTCTGTTCTCTATCAATTAAAGACAAGTGTTTGCTAGGTTGCTGTCCAGTTTAAATTTTGTATTCTCCAGTTTATTTCTTTTTTTGTTTTGTTTTTTGAGTTATTTAAAAAAAAAATTTTTTTTTTTTTTGCAAATCTTACAAATTTGATTTTTTTTTTGCAATATTGTTAGTATTATGGTGGTCTTTTTTTTTTTTTTTAGATTTTGAACTAAACTAAAATGATAAATAATTAAATATATAAGGCATTTTTGTACCCCTACCTTTGATGAAAATCCTATAAATATTTCTGATTTCATTTAATTAAATTTGATTTCAAATATCTTTTTATAAATATAATACAAAATGCAAATGCAATATTCGATTGTTTTCTGTGCCTCTCTAAAGTGTCCTTGAGAACACAACAAAAGCTCATGAGAAAAATAAAATCTGGTACTTTTGTACCCCCCTAGCTTTTGTTGCAAATCATACAAATATTTTAATTAAAATGGAATTTAAATAACTTTTTCTTATAAATAAATAAATAAATACATACATACAAGTAATAAAGAAATAATTCTGAGATTATAATTATCTGGGCCTCTTTTAAATCTTCTTGAGTAGTCCTAGAGTTCCCTAAAAAATATGATACTCCTATAACTCTAGCTTTTGTAGAAAATCATACAAATATTTGTTTTTATTTAATGAAATATGAATTCAAATATCTT
Source organism: Sinocyclocheilus grahami (assembly GCF_001515645.1). Taxonomy (NCBI): domain Eukaryota; kingdom Metazoa; phylum Chordata; class Actinopteri; order Cypriniformes; family Cyprinidae; genus Sinocyclocheilus; species Sinocyclocheilus grahami. The sequence continues at coordinate 1,412,891 of NW_015505221.1, read as the reverse complement.
ATTTATAAATGTTTATTTAATTTAATTTAAATGTAACAAGCAATTAACTAATTAAATTAGCTGTTAAATTAACAAGCGACCTTTATAAATAGCAGACACACACACACACACACACACACAAGCTATTGGGATGCGCGCTGACATTGTCTACTAAACCCAGCAGCAGCCACGGATTTCACTGCAGCATTATGAATGTGTCCTCAGAGATGATCTGGGAGGTGTGCTTTACACACTGACTGAACGCAGTAAAAAGCCTCCATGCTATTCCTTGTGTTGGTGGTACAATTTGTGTCTAATAAATCACAAAAGTATTTGACTGTAAAGTTCGACTCTCTCTGCTGTTTGTCACACGCTCCAATTAGTTTTGTCACGCCCACCAGCTTCTCCGGCCACAAACGGTTCTGAAGACTGTAACAGCCAAATACATCACAAAGTCTTTTGTACCCCCCGGTCCACCATACTGTTTTAATAAATCCTTTCATTTCAAAAAGTGAAGTCAACATTTTATGATTTAATAGCTTCCTTCTCGCTGTCGGTGCCGATGACGAAGGCCAAATCCCAGAGTGCTGGAGTCTCCCTGTCCTTAATAGGGGGCTTGGGAGGTTTCTTCCTATAGCGGACTAATGGATTCTCAATGTGAGGGTAGAACTTCATCAGGAAAAACCCACATGTGATGTTGGACTCTCTCTTTATACGCTATTCCAAGGTTTATGTGGCATTCAAGTTGAAGTACGATGGCCATTAATCTATAGCTTTTGTCTTTAGTTCCTCATCAACCACTATTAATTAGACAGACTGTGTACATTTAATATGTAAATGGCCTTGCTGACCTCTACTGGTGTGTTATTGGTGTGAACTGCCCGGTTGCACTCATGGAGCTAATGAAGGATTCAAAAGTCTAAGAATTCTGAAAATCTGAAATTTTTTATTTTTTTAAACTGGAAATAACATTTCTTTTTTATTCTGAGACCTATAAAAACCAAGAAAAGTTATTTAAATTTCTGCACTATTTTTGGGTCACTAATCAAATATGCTGCTCATTAAAGAAAAAGGGTGCATACGCTACTAAATAAATAACAATTATTTTAAATAGAAATTTTTGCTCAAACTACCATGCAGATTTTAATATTAATATTTAAAATAATGCAAACAAAATCTCTTCTTTTCTTCTAGTGGCTTTAGACATTGTTCCCCAATGTATATGAAACTTTAGATACAAAGATATTGAGAAATTACATGACATAATCATAACACTTCATTAACCCATATTTAATTTTTTAATTTAATTATAATAAAGTATAATTGAATTCAATATTTTAAAAAATTATTTAATTACTTGTAGTAATAATAATTAAATAAATAAATAAGTATTTAATTCAATTACATTTTATTATATTCATAAAACTGTTTAATAAAAAAAATAGATTTTATTATTTAGATAAAAAATATAGTGCCTCAACACATCCAAATCATGCGTAGGTGTATGGGATAAAAGCAGAATATAGTAGTAGAACATAAATAAATCCCACACACTACTCAAACTTGAATGATCAGAAAACATTTTTTTTATCCGCTTCCCTCTTTCTATACTGAAAAAAACGAATAATAATGTTAGATACTTTAGATGTGGTGATGCAAGTTTGAGTGGTGTGCAGAATTGTTATATTTTATAATTAAATTCTAAAATGTAAATGTGGGTTTATGAAGTGTAATAATATTAATTATTAGATTGTGAAATAAATTAAATATTTAATTAATTCAATCTATCAATAGAGCATATTATTTCATGTTGATTTAATTTAATAATTTCATAATCTCCTTTTAATCATTTCATTCATTTTATCAATTATTTATTTTTTAATGCAATAAATTATAAAGGTTTGTGTACAAATGTATAAATGTTTTGTGAATTTCTTCGGTTGTCAGCAACTGTTTTATTTTTAAGCAGCATAAAATATGCAAAATATCAAAAAAATACAGCATAATTATGTTTGTCCCCAGTGGTGGACATGCTACCACTAAACGCTTCTTTGGTATGGCAAACATAATTTCCATTAAACAGATGCGCATCACCCGTCAGGACAGAGCCAAGCTAAAATAGCAGGTTTGGTTATCAATCATATTGTGATCCAGCCCAGCAGAACTCACTGACCCATGCATATTTTGTCCTCACCGGGGTCAAACACACACACACACACACACACACACACACACACTTACACACACACAGGAGTTCTCAAGGGAGGCATTACTTTGGCTGTTCTTGCCTGAGAGTGGGAAGTGGAGCTCTTGAGCATTTCCCCATTTTGCTGCAGGACAATTCCATCATCCTCTAATCAAGCCTGCAGTATAATATTCAACTCCAACTCGATCCCATCTCCATCCTTGGGCAAGGGTTGTGACGCAGGCTCATGACAATAGAAGGATATTGAAACACTTCGGCATCCACTTGAATGTCCCGATCACTCCTGCCAGATCAGTCAGTGCTGAGCTTGTGTCTCCTCAGACGGCGTTCTGCAAAGGCATGTCAAAGTGGGTTGGCAAATGCGTGCCTGGCTGCTTAACATTAAAAGAATAGGTCACTTTAAAACACTGAAAGAAAATACTGTCATTATTTACTCACCCTCATCCAAACCTGTATGCTGTTCATTTTTCTGGAACACAAATGGAGAAATTTTGAGTTCCAAAAAGAAAAAAGAAAATTTGACTATAAAATTTCAAATGACCACAAATATTAATTCATTTTCAACAAAGTTTTAAAGTGTTTTTGTCCTATATAGAGCTTGACAGACATTGCATGGAATCTTTTAGGGGTTTTAAACCACTTGATGCCAAAGCATCCTTTATAATATACAAAAGCTGCTATATATTTTCATACATAAAGACTCATTTATTCTGTGTGAGAGAAATAAGTAATATTAGATGTATAAACCTGGAAAGACACCTTTTCAACAATAAATAAATGCACAATAAATAAAGCAAGAAAGAAAAATTAGTAAGCAAAATGAAACAGCAATATTATCAAATTATAAATGTAAAAAAAAAAACGAGAATGCATTAAATTGATCAGTGGCAGTAAAGACATTTCTATTTCAAATAAATGCTGAAAATATTGATATAAGAAGAAATGTTCAAACAAAATCAGCATATTAGAATGATTTCTGGAGGATCGTGTGACACTGAAGACTGGAGTAGTGATGCTGAAAATTCAGCTTTGCATCACAGGAATAAATTACATTTTAAAATATATTAAAATAGAAAGCACTTATTTGAAATTGTAATAATATTTCACATAATTACTGTTTTACTGTATTTTAGCTCAAAATGCAGACTTGGTAGACTTCTTTCAAAGACTTCTTTTTATACAGTTTTTTTTTTATTTTACATTAAAATGATTAGCCTGGACCCTAGTTTGAAATGAAATAGACATACATATGAGCACACTGTGGATTAGCAGTAAGATTCATGATCTCTTTCATCCATGATCTCTGTAAGATACTGAGGGAAATATCAGTGAATCCTACTGAGTTTGCAATGCCACTCTGATTACGCACATCGTAATAATATACAGAAAGATGAATCAGTCTCAACGTGTTGATGGCAAAATGATTAAAAATGCCATGCTGCTGTAATAAAAAAAGACATGATGTTGAAGATTAGTATGAGCAAATACTCAGAACCATTAAAAATCCAGTGATTTCAGCACCCTTTGCTTCACATTACTATCAGTCGCACCATCGCTTGCTCTGGGCCCGAGCTTTTTTGACACATGATGAATCTCAGGCGAGTTTTACTGAGAGTATGAGGGTTACATAAGCAGGGCGGGAGAATGAAGCGTAAGGTTTAAACGGAAGAGACAGATCCAGGTCCAGCCCCTATACAGACCCTCTCCAGAGATTCATTAAAGACAGAGCGAGGGGAAGAAACTTCCTGTTTGACCCAACATCTGCCTGCATGGCTGGTCCGAAAGAGTAACTGGGGATATTTGAGTGGACAAAAAGAAACTTTCTTATAATAGGTAATTTCCCTGCATATTGCAGATGTGGATGACCGTAGCGCACAAAAAATTCATCCCTCATTGTCAGGTCGCTCGGCCAAGCTTGAATACAATTCATGATTTAGGGAACAATAGGGAGTTTTGTCAGACAGACGGGGGCGTAGAATAACTTCTCACCGGAAAGCGAAGCGTAGGACGATCTCGAAGGGACGCGAGCGTGCTTCACTAGAACTGCATTATGAAACAAGATTCTCCACTTTCATTGGAATTTGGAAATTCGAACAGACATTTGCCAAGCATGTGTTAGTCCTCTTTCCAAGGCAGAACAAAGCAGGAAAAATCTAAACTCTGGATTCCAAGACATTTTCACATGGAGTCAACCGCACGTGGACATAGCGGAAATGCAATGGATCACAAAGAGTGTGTAAAAACACTCACCCAAAAGCCAGGAGCAGTTATAAAGAGACTCCTAGAAAGCATGGGGTGTAAATTTGAGCCCACGAGGGCAGGTTGTTGAGTCACTATCTACTAAAACGACTTTATTTTTATTTATTTTGTTGAAAGAAATTAATACCTTTTATTCAGCAAAGACACGTTCAATTGATAAAGAGTGACAAAACATTGCTTTCCTAATGTTAAAATATTTCTATTTCACAATAAATCCTGAAAAAAATCCACAAAAATGTTAAGCAGAACTCTAGCCACATGGTAAACTGAGTTTATATATATATCACAATTCAGACTTTTTCAGAGTCAGAATTGCAAGATATAAATCCAGAATTGCGAGTTTTATATATAAGCTTGCAATTATGAGGGGAAAAAAGTCAGAATTGAGAGATGTTAACTTGCAAAAAGAAAAGTCGGAATTGTGAGATTAAAAAGTGTGAGATAAAATGTTGCAATTACCTTTTTTATATTTTATTCAGATTATATAAAAAATCTGAATTGCAAGATCTAAACTCTGAATTCAGAGGAAAAATAAGTCAGAATTGCAAGATGTAAACAGAATTCTGGGAAAAAAAGTCAGAATTGAGAGATGCAAACTCAAAATTCTGAATTTATATCTTGCATTTCTGAATGGCAAGTTTGTTTCTTTTTTTCTCTCAGGATTGCAAGGGGAAAAAAGTCAGAATTGTGATCTAAAAATACCTTTTTTATATTATATTTTCATAGTTTTTACTGTATTTTTATCAAATATATTGTATTTTAGATACTTTTCTTTCAATAAAAAGTCAAAAAAAGTGTTACAAAAACGTTCTTCTCACATTTCCTTTCTGACAGAACGCCAGTCTTGAATTTAGCAGATTCTCCCATCTCAATCTGGTGTTCTGTTCCTGAGAGCAACAAACCGTGCTGACAGCGTCACAAATCAAGCGGATGAATTATTTACTGCACTCTCACACTTCCACATCAGTCACAGAGCGCACAAAGGCAAATCCTGTTGCCGTGTAATCAAGACATCATTATCCTTCCACATAAATAAACAGTTTAAAAAGACGGGCGGAAGCAGATAATGAACGTGTCTCTGAGTGTGTGCGCATATCAAAGTTCGCCAAGACACGAAGGCCTCTGAATACCTCAACGCTTTTGCCACAGTTGTGGCGTATTGTGTAAATAATGTTGATCAAACGCCCCACACTGTGTTATTTTCTCTCTAAATGAAGTGTATCACATTTATCGAGCCTTTTGATTAGTCTAAATAAAATGGGCTTATCACGGATTGAGCTATAGTTTTGCATTTATCATCGCAGATAAACACCTGGCAAAAGCCAGATGCAAACCCGCACCTCCAAAATGAGCACCACAACTCAATGTATGCTGACCACTACGTCACGACTCCAACAACAGACAAGAGACTCACAATGCTGTCATAAACGACTACTGATCTGATTCTTTAAAACAGACCTCCACAACTCAAACAGAATTCTAACAAACTTGGGCTGAAAAAAACAGCGTCCTTTCCAACTCAGATAATATCCTAAAGGACAAAAACCTAAATTATTGGCTTTGACATTGCAGAGAGGGAGCGTAAGCTTCAGAGGTTAAGGCAGGGAAAGCGGCCGAGCATGTCTTGTGTTTTACAGTCCGTACTGTATGTTTCTCTCACAGAGTTTGGATTTATTTTAGTTTCTCAATAGCAGGACATAAATCACTCCTGTCTTACCCGCTCTCACTGTATTTGTGCATTGCTTCTCACTCTCTTTCTTTTATACCATCCTGTCTTCTTTTTCCAGTATGTTCTCTGTAAAAATAAATAAAGATTTTTTTAAATCCTGTTAAAATTACAGTAGAAATCTGGTGACAAAAATAGAATTTAAGTACAAATTAATTAATCTACTTAAATTTGCTTTGTACGTTATTGTCAAAATAAAAGGCCACATAATGATTTCAAAATACAGAAATGCAATAAACATAAATCGGACATCTTAAAATGTAACATAAAACTATAGATATCTCCATACAAAAAAGTAAAATAATAAAACATTTTTAAAATTACACTCATTTGAATTTTTATTTATTTATATAATACATTTTTATTTGCATGACCAATGGAATAAATAGATACATAATTATTATAATAAATAAAACTTTTTAAAATCCTGTTAAAATTACGGTAAAAATCTGGTGACAAAAACCGACTTTCCAAGCAGGAATTAATTCATTTAACAACCTCCTTAAACTACTTGCATCTGCTTTGTATATTAACATTTACTTATATAACCTCTATAACATAAGTGGTCAAATAAAAAGCCACATAATGATTTAAAGTCATTATAACTGGTTTTATGAACATTAAACAATGCAATAAACATCAAATAAGTACAAATGTATAACAAAACACTGATGCATAAATCATATGCTAATTTGTTTGTTTACAAAAAAATACAAATGTTACAAAAAAATACAAATATTTTTAACAATATTTTACTCTAAACAAACAATAATGGTCATGTTAGAATATTCTTCTTAATTTATGCAATACATTTTTTACCATAAATTATGATAATTCATACTTTTCACTACCGAGACCAAAATTCTTACTGTATTTTACAATCAAATTACTTGTATCATCCTGTTAAATCAAATATAATTTTTACCGAATATGTTAAGTTAAATTTAAACAATTATAAGCAAGCTATTTAGTGTAACATTTTTAGTGTAACTTTATATATATATATATATATATATATATATATATATATATATATATATATATATATACTTACTTTTTCTGTTAAAAGTAAAAACAAAGTGTCACTGATTGTCTAACTCGGTATCCGTTCCCTCCAGGAAAGGCCCTGTTTTTCCTCATGAGGAAGAATTAGTCTCTCAGACATTACCACAGCCAGCCTGCGGTGTGCAGCTTTAGGGCGAGTGTTTCCCTGCTTCACCACAGTCTGTGGCCCCACGGGCCCCGTCCTGCTCTCTAATTAGATTACCCAACATTCCCAATTTTGTTGTGCTATATGCTGGGCAGCCCCTTACCTTTAGAGAGCTGTAATACTGGGTCTTAAAAAGAGGAAATGACCTAAATGGCTGTCAGACAGGATTTTGTTACACCCGATGGTGTGCTGACAAAAACACATCTGTGAAATCACAGGCGTCAGGATTTTAAAATGCTCGCTGAAATGGCACTTCATGCCACACTGTGACTGAACAGTACAGAGAGACATCATTAGCAGGTTTTAGAACATAAAATTTAAAAAGTCCTGTGTTTTGGAGCCCAGACTTTCAAAAAACATTTGAAACTTTGTTCAAAATATATCTTTTTGTGTTTCACTAAATGAAGGAACATCACTTGGAATGTTGGAACAACATGAGGGTGAGTGAATCATGACAAATGTTATTTGTAGGTGAACTAATACAGTTTTACAGATTATTTTAAGGAAAATCAGAGGAAACACATCCCTTAAAGGGATAATTCACCCAAAAATTACACTACTGCTACGTCATCCACTGGAATGCTACTCTCTCATGAACGCATGTACGACAGTTAGTGGGAGCTAGAGATTATGGTTTATAAAGTTTTAAATATGGATATTTTTCTTACACAAACGCATCACTTTGCTTCAGAAGGCCTTTATTAACCCCCCGGACCACGTGGAGCACTTTTTATAATGGATAGACACACTTTTTTGGGCTTCAAAATCTCGACCCCCATTCACTGCTATAAAGCTTGGAAGAGCCAGGACATTTTTTTATTATAACTCAGATTGTATTCATCTGAAAGAAGAAAGTCATATACACCTATGATGGCTTGAGGGTGAGTAAATCATGGGGTAATTTTCATTTTTGGGTGAACTACCCCTTTAATGTTGATGCCTTCATCATCAACTTGGCCTATAGGAAATGACAACTTGGAGTGAACTTTCAAACATGGCCTAAACAAACACAGCAAAGCCTTCACAAAATCAAATTTACACATGTCGGGCATGCAAATGATTCTCAAGTGAGTCTCTCTGATTTCACAGGATAGAGGTGCTGAATTTGAGTGATGTTCGGTCATTAATCATCTTTGCAAACCAGTAGGAGACAACTGAACGGACCACAAGGCATGTTTGAGAGAAAGGTTCACCTCTCTTCATCTCACTCTGATACTCAAGTTTCATTCAGACACATCAAGCAAAAGATCATTCAGATTTGTATCAAAACGTATCGCCATTAATATAATTGAAACATATACATATTCAAATAGTAAACAGTTTTGAACTGTGGTGCTGAAAAGTCTGGCCTGCTTCATGTCCCAGTTTCTCCTCTTTACCTCCTCTTACACTAACGTTCAAAAGTTTGGGGTCGGTAAGATAAAAATACAGTAAAACAATTACATTATCTGTTTTCTATTGTAATATATTTTAAAATGTAATTAATTCCTGTGATGGTAAAGCTGAATTTTCAGCATCATTACTCCAGTCTTCAGTGTCACATGATCCTTCAGAAATCATTCTAATATGCTGATTTGCTGCACAAGAAACATTTTGTTGTAAACAGTTGTGCCGCTTAATATTTTTGTGGAATATTTTTTTCAGGATTCTTTGATGAATATAAAGTTCAAAAGAACAGCATTTAACTGAAATATAAACAGTACAAATGTCTGTACTGTCACTTTTAATCAATTTAACGCATTCCTGCTGAATAAATGTATTAAAGTAATTTCTTTAAAAACAATCTTACCCCAAATCTTTGAATGGTAGTGTACGGCAGTGTCTTTAAACTGTCCTATATACTAAAGGCAAAAAATAAATAAAAAGTTCATAGTTTCTATAAATATTATTAAGCATATTTCATGCTAATAATATATAGCATGAAACACTTTGTAATGGATTCATATCTTGCCTAACAGTAATTATTTATTATAGTCATGCACCTGATTTGTTCTCTGGCAACAATACAGTCCATATGTCAATTCATCCATATGGAACCCTGTAAATGCTCAAATACATAACAGAAAGGGGAACAAATAAAAATAATATTAATAAATTAAATGTGTTAATGTCTCTAAAAGATGATAATATAATTTATAAATAAATAAATAAATAAAAACTTGTAATAAATTGTAAAACATATTGTAATAAAAACTGGGGGGGGGGAAATAGAAGTCGCTATAGTAATCTCAGATTTTTCTTCTTTTTCTAAGATGCTATAGCAAACAGTTCCTCAAAACATCAGGGAAGAATTTGTCTTCTTGGTCTTACAATCCTCGAAAGTTCCAGCTCTATGAGACGAGCCAGAAAAAAAAAATAAATCACCAGAAAATCTGCAAGCAAACCATAAGAAACTGAAGAACGTCAAGAATGGAACAAAACCCTGCCGTAAACTTCATCTACACCGGCACCACATGCATTTCACATGGTGCAGCTCCGCCAGACGAAAACCAGTGAAACCTCTCTCATGCATAAGTATGGCGAGCGCTTACTTGACTGTTTTACAGCTGTCCCTGGTTAGCGGTTTTCTCAGAACATTTCTTCACCACAGTCTGTGGCCCCACGGGCCCCGTCCTGCTCTCTAATTAGATTACCCAACATTCCCAATTTTGTTGTGCTATATGCTGGGCAGCCCCTTACCTTTAGAGAGCTGTAATACTGGGTCTTAAAAAGAGGAAATGACCTAAATGGCTGTCAGACAGGATTTTGTTACACCCGATGGTGTGCTGACAAAAACACATCTGTGAAATCACAGGCGTCAGGATTTTAAAATGCTCGCTGAAATGGCACTTCATGCCACACTGTGACTGAACAGTACAGAGAGACATCATTAGCAGGTTTTAGAACATAAAATTGAAAAAGTCCTGTGTTTTGGAGCCCAGACTTTCAAAAAACATTTGAAACTTTGTTCAAAATATAACTTTTTGTGTTTCACTAAATGAAGGAACATCACTTGGAATGTTGGAACAACATGAGGGTGAGTGAATCATGACAAATGTTATTTGTAGGTGAACTAATACAATTTTACAGATTATTTTAAGGAAAATCAGAGGAAACACAACCCTTAAAGGGATAATTCACCCAAAAATTACACTACTGCTACGTCATCCACTGGAATGCTACTCTCTCATGAACGCATGTACGACAGTTAGTGGGAGCTAGAGATTATGGTTTATAAAGTTTTAAATATGGATATTTTTCTTACACAAACGCATCACTTTGCTTCAGAAGGCCTTTATTAACCCCCCGGACCACGTGGAGCACTTTTTATAATGGATAGACACACTTTTTTGGGCTTCAAAATCTCGACCCCCATTCACTGCTATAAAGCTTGGAAGAGCCAGGACATTTTTTTATTATAACTCAGATTGTATTCATCTGAAAGAAGAAAGTCATATACACCTATGATGGCTTGAGGGTGAGTAAATCATGGGGTAATTTTCATTTTTGGGTGAACTACCCCTTTAATGTTGATGCCTTCATCATCAACTTGGCCTATAGGAAATGACAACTTGGAGTGAACTTTCAAACATGGCCTAAACAAACACAGCAAAGCCTTCACAAAATCAAATTTACACATGTCGGGCATGCAAATGATTCTCAAGTGAGTCTCTCTGATTTCACAGGATAGAGGTGCTGAATTTGAGTGATGTTCGGTCATTAATCATCTTTGCAAACCAGTAGGAGACAACTGAACGGACCACAAGGCATGTTTGAGAGAAAGGTTCACCTCTCTTCATCTCACTCTGATACTCAAGTTTCATTCAGACACATAAAGCAAAAGATCCTTCAGATTTGTATCAAAACGTATTGCCATTAATATAATTGAAACATATACATATTCAAATAGTAAACAGTTTTGAACTGTGGTGCTGAAAAGTCTGGCCTGCTTCATGTCCCAGTTTCTCCTCTTTACCTCCTCTTACACTAACGTTCAAAAGTTTGGGGTCGGTAAGATAAAAATACAGTAAAACAATTACATTATCTGTTTTCTATTGTAATATATTTTAAAATGTAATTAATTCCTGTGATGGTAAAGCTGAATTTTCAGCATCATTACTCCAGTCTTCAGTGTCACATGATCCTTCAGAAATCATTCTAATATGCTGATTTGCTGCACAAGAAACATTTTGTTGTAAACAGTTGTGCCGCTTAATATTTTTGTGGAATATTTTTTTCAGGATTCTTTGATGAATATAAAGTTCAAAAGAACAGCATTTAACTGAAATATAAACAGTACAAATGTCTGTACTGTCACTTTTAATCAATTTAACGCATTCCTGCTGAATAAATGTATTAAAGTAATTTCTTTAAAAACAATCTTACCCCAAATCTTTGAATGGTAGTGTACGGCAGTGTCTTTAAACTGTCCTATATACTAAAGGCAAAAAATAAATAAAAAGTTCATAGTTTCTATAAATATTATTAAGCATATTTCATGCTAATAATATATAGCATGAAACACTTTGTAATGGATTCATATCTTGCCTAACAGTAATTATTTATTATAGTCATGCACCTGATTTGTTCTCTGGCAACAATACAGTCCATATGTCAATTCATCCATATGGAAATATGGAACCGCTCAAATACATAACAGAAAGGGGAACAAATAAAAATAATATTAATAAATTAAATGTGTTAATGTCTCTATGTCTCTAAAATATAATTTATAAATAAATAAATAAATAAAAACTTGTAATAAATTGTAAAACATATTGTAATAAAAACTGGGGGGGGGGAAATAGAAGTCGCTATAGTAATCTCAGATTTTTCTTCTTTTTCTAAGATGCTATAGCAAACAGTTCCTCAAAACATCAGGGAAGAATTTGTCTTCTTGGTCTTACAATCCTCGAAAGTTCCAGCTCTATGAGACGAGCCAGAAAAAAAAAATAAATCACCAGAAAATCTGCAAGCAAACCATAAGAAACTGAAGAACGTCAAGAATGGAACAAAACCCTGCCGTAAACTTCATCTACACCGGCACCACATGCATTTCACATGGTGCAGCTCCGCCAGACGAAAACCAGTGAAACCTCTCTCATGCATAAGTATGGCGAGCGCTTACTTGACTGTTTTACAGCTGTCCCTGGTTAGCGGTTTTCTCAGAACATTTCATGTGAACTCTCAGAGCTGTACGAGCAAATGAACATGAATCATATTGTCTAAAACTAATCCAGACATGCCATTGTACTGCAGCCTCAGAGGATGCTGGCATGTAACAGGGGTAAATCAGATAAATCAAACAGAAAAAATCAGGGGGATAAATATTTTATTTAGCTTTAATTTCTTTGACACATCCTTCCTAGACTTCAACAGTAGTAACTGGCTTTTTCAAAATTGATAATCAGCATATTAGAATGATTTCTGAAGGATCATGTGACACAGAAGAGTGCAGTAATGGCTGCTGAAAACTCAGCTCTGCCATCACAGGAATAAATCAAACTTGAAAATATATTAATATAGATGTTATTTTAAAGGGGTCATCGGATGCCCATTTTCCACAAGTTGATATGATTCTTTAGGGTCTTAATGAAAAGTCCATTCAGACACATAAAGCAAAAGATCCTTCAGATTTGTATCAAAACGTATTGCCATTAATATAATTGAAACATATACATATTCAAATAGTAAACAGTTTTGAACTGTGGTGCTGAAAAGTCTGGCCTGCTTCATGTCCCAGTTTCTCCTCTTTACCTCCTCTTACACTAACGTTCAAAAGTTTGGGGTCGGTAAGATAAAAATACAGTAAAACAATTACATTATCTGTTTTCTATTGTAATATATTTTAAAATGTAATTAATTCCTGTGATGGTAAAGCTGAATTTTCAGCATCATTACTCCAGTCTTCAGTGTCACATGATCCTTCAGAAATCATTCTAATATGCTGATTTGCTGCACAAGAAACATTTTGTTGTAAACAGTTGTGCCGCTTAATATTTTTGTGGAATATTTTTTTCAGGATTCTTTGATGAATATAAAGTTCAAAAGAACAGCATTTAACTGAAATATAAACAGTACAAATGTCTGTACTGTCACTTTTAATCAATTTAACGCATTCCTGCTGAATAAATGTATTAAAGTAATTTCTTTAAAAACAATCTTACCCCAAATCTTTGAATGGTAGTGTACGGCAGTGTCTTTAAACTGTCCTATATACTAAAGGCAAAAAATAAATAAAAAGTTCATAGTTTCTATAAATATTATTAAGCATATTTCATGCTAATAATATATAGCATGAAACACTTTGTAATGGATTCATATCTTGCCTAACAGTAATTATTTATTATAGTCATGCACCTGATTTGTTCTCTGGCAACAATACAGTCCATATGTCAATTCATCCATATGGAACCCTGTAAATGCTCAAATACATAACAGAAAGGGGAACAAATAAAAATAATATTAATAAATTAAATGTGTTAATGTCTCTAAAAGATGATAATATAATTTATAAATAAATAAATAAATAAAAACTTGTAATAAATTGTAAAACATATTGTAATAAAAACTGGGGGGGGGGAAATAGAAGTCGCTATAGTAATCTCAGATTTTTCTTCTTTTTCTAAGATGCTATAGCAAACAGTTCCTCAAAACATCAGGGAAGAATTTGTCTTCTTGGTCTTACAATCCTCGAAAGTTCCAGCTCTATGAGACGAGCCAGAAAAAAAAAATAAATCACCAGAAAATCTGCAAGCAAACCATAAGAAACTGAAGAACGTCAAGAATGGAACAAAACCCTGCCGTAAACTTCATCTACACCGGCACCACATGCATTTCACATGGTGCAGCTCCGCCAGACGAAAACCAGTGAAACCTCTCTCATGCATAAGTATGGCGAGCGCTTACTTGACTGTTTTACAGCTGTCCCTGGTTAGCGGTTTTCTCAGAACATTTCATGTGAACTCTCAGAGCTGTACGAGCAAATGAACATGAATCATATTGTCTAAAACTAATCCAGACATGCCATTGTACTGCAGCCTCAGAGGATGCTGGCATGTAACAGGGGTAAATCAGATAAATCAAACAGAAAAAATCAGGGGGATAAATATTTTATTTAGCTTTAATTTCTTTGACACATCCTTCCTAGACTTCAACAGTAGTAACTGGCTTTTTCAAAATTGATAATCAGCATATTAGAATGATTTCTGAAGGATCATGTGACACAGAAGAGTGCAGTAATGGCTGCTGAAAACTCAGCTCTGCCATCGCAGGAATAAATCAAACTTGAAAATATATTAATATAGATGTTATTTTAAAGGGGTCATCGGATGCCCATTTTCCACAAGTTGATATGATTCTTTAGGGTCTTAATGAAAAGTCTATAACATACTTTGGTCAAAATGTCTCAATGGTAGTGTAAAAAAACTCCCTTTTTACCCTGTCAAAATCAGCTGTTTTCAGCAAGCTGTTTTTTAGTCCATGTTGCTTTAAATGCTAATGAGCTCTGCTGACCACGCCCCTCTCTTCCATGGGGCAGACTGTAAACTTCAGCGCGAAACTGGCTAACTAGCACATTATTAGGAAAGGCGATTTGCAAAGATTCTTAAACTCTTATACTCACTTCTTCTGTAGATGAAGCTGGATCACGAATGATTCGCACGAACATAGACGCATTTAGGTAGATCGGGATCGGCGCATTCCCTTCAAAAACGAAAGAAACGTTAATACTCTGCTTCTTCAGCGGCTGAGATGTCGGGAGTAAATGACGACTGCTTTATTCATTATTACATCCAACAACAAAACACCTCAATCGCTTAATCGGACACATTCTTGTCTTCCCCCGCACCTGTCGACACAATGGTGGACAGCACCAGTGTTGCCAGATTGGTTAGTCAATTTCCAGCCCAAAAGCTCACAAAAACCCGCCCAAAACTTTAACTGTCAAAATAATGTGATGGAATGTGTAAATCAAGGTTGATAAGGGACATTTTTAACTCCTTAAAACAAAATGATGATGACAAAATAATATAAATATAACGTTAGATAAATTTCCCAGGTAAACGGATCGAATCGGGGCAAATAGCCTACATTAAAGAGAATTTAGCATCCGATGACCCCTTTAAATAGTAATAATATTTCATAATATTACCTTTTTACTATATTTTTTATTTAAATAAATGCAGCCTTTGTTAACATTAGAGATTTCTTTGAAAAACAAACTAAAAAAATCTTACCGACCCCAAACCTTTGAATGGTAGCGTTTGTGTAATTGACCTTGCTATGGACATCATCCAAAAATACTGATATGGTCAATTCCCCTTTGTCCATGTAATCATAGTCAAAAGGATAAAGTATAAACCTGATCCTCTCACTCTTGTTCCATCTTAAGTCTTTCCAGAAATGTCCATGACATGTTGCTGAACACCTGAAAGGTTAATCCATCTCAGTCAAAACCTCAGACTTCAAACAGAGATATGCTCTTGGTACCCCACTGGCAGCTAAAAATCCAACGCACTCACCTTCAGATGTGCAGAAATGTGGAACGAATTAAACAGCTAAAAAATAGAGTTTGGTTAAACGAGAAGGTAGAACTAAAATTGTAGAAATAACTCGACACGCCAAGATTAATTAAACAATGTCAAGTTAGAAAAAATTGGGGTTGTCGGCCATTCATGCCATGGAAAATAAAATGGCAAGAACAAGCTCCTGATTGGTCTGCCTGTAGAAGCCTTCACTTTGAGCCAACACTCAGACATAGGAAGTCACTTTAACAACCCACCACAATTATCACATGCTCACTGGAGACAGAAACTTTGTTTGTTTGAATGAATGAAGCACCAAAGAAGTTGTTTTAATTTTT
The DNA here is from genome assembly GCF_001515645.1 of Sinocyclocheilus grahami. NCBI lineage: Eukaryota > Metazoa > Chordata > Actinopteri > Cypriniformes > Cyprinidae > Sinocyclocheilus > Sinocyclocheilus grahami. The sequence continues at coordinate 1,396,669 of NW_015505221.1, read as the reverse complement.
CACTAGAACTAAAATTGTAGAAATAACTCGACACGCCAAGATTGATTAAACAATGTCAAGTTAGAAAAAATTGGGGTTGTCGGCCATTCATGCCATGGAAACTAAAATGGCAAGAACAAGCTCCTGATTGGTCTGCCTGTAGAAGCCTTCACTTTGAGCCAACACTCAGACATAGGAAGTCACTTTAACAACCCACCACAATTATCACATGCTCACTGGAGAGGAAGCACAGGGCCATAATCAATTAGCAATCCGCGGTGAGCACAGGATAAAGAGTCAAGACGCAAATTTGGGGGCTCGTCCGGGATCATGTTTATGCTAAACTGGGGTTAAGCTACAAAAACAGCGAAATTTATGAAATGTGGTCACCAGGGCCTTCCCAGTTGAGTAGGTGTAAAGACGGCCCACAGAACAAATTGGAGAGCTCATGATCTGCATTATGTAGGGGAATTATGTAGGGAAACAGCAAATTTAACATCATCTGAAAAAGACATATTCATGACAAAAGTGTGTTTAGTATTTGAAGGAAGAAATTAATATATGGAAACGAATATTTGTTAAAAATTTTAGGGGTAAAATTAAATATATTTAATAGTCTTCAGTGTCACATGATCCTTCAGAAATGCTTCTAATATGTTGATTTGCTGCTCAAGAAATTATTGTCGACTTAACATTTTTGTGAAAAGTGAAAATTTTGATTATTTTTTACTTTTTAGAATACATTGATGAATGGAATGTTTAGAACAGAATTTGAAATATCATGTAATCTTTGTCCATTTTGATCAAGTAATCCTTGCTGAATAAAAGTATCAATTTCATTAAAAAAAACAACTAACTTTCTGACAGTAGTGTGTATGTATATAAAAATTTTAAACAAACTTAAAATGTATCACTTCACAACAATTTCTTCAAGAAGAGATTTCTTTGATCCTTCAGCTTCAAGAAGGAATCGGATAATCTGCTCTGTGTGAATTGAAATACTGTTAGAAATTACAAAGATTTAAGATTTAAACTAAAGAAACATTCACTAAAAGGATTTCCGGTTATAATGTCAAATCCAATACAACTGACAACTGTGATACACAACAGCACATTTTCATACCCCTCCACAAGATGGCAGCATTTCATTACATATAGAGATGGTGTACATGTGAGACCATGTTTTCAATGATGAGATGAAGCCCATGAAGATAAACTAGAAGTAAGCTAAAAAAAAAATTAGGCTAAAACAGATATACAGTTATTTTTTATTTGTTTTATTAAAAAAGATTTACTTTTACAAACAAATATATGTAAGGATTCGGAGAGTTGTGTGATTGTGCTTGTGTGTACTGGTGTACATGAGCCTAGGCAAACCAGGCCAATTTTGATTTAAAACTAATTACCTGGAAATCTTACCTGATGAAACAAATCAATTTGAATGATCCAAACAATGACTGTTTAGCCACGCCATCACTCTCACTGTCTGTAATTTAGTTTATGCTGAAATGCCTTCAATTGCTAATGTTCTTTGACCTTTGAGATTCCATGCTTCTCTCTTTGTGAGTCCACAGGCCACATCCTGGTTGTCTACTTAAACGCATCTTCTCATGCCTCATGCTTTAGTTTCAGACATGAAGCAGCTGCCCAGTGAGAGCAGCGTTTCTGTCTCTGATGAGAGCGACAGTGATTTGAGTGAGTCTCTCCACAGATCTCTCCCACTGCTCTGGCACCTGAAGGAACACACACACATGCATATATATATATAAACACACTTGAATACACAAACAGATCAAATGTGAGTGGACCTGTGCTTCTTTCCCAGTTATCTCATCAGCAGACATAACAGTCTTGACAACTTACTGGCCGTGATATTTGGCAGCCCAAGAAGAAAAAAAAAGCAGGCCCATTATTGTGCTCACAGGGTTTCAGGTTTTGTTTTCTTTTGTTTAAGGTTTTGGAGTCTGTTCTCTTAATATAAAATCTTGGTTTTCTTTAACAACTTCCTTTCAGGTTTGTTTCAGATTACCTTAAAAGTGATGTGTAATTTCTAACACATTAATTAAGAAAAATCTATTTATCTTAAATTGTGCTATATATATTTTATTTATTATTAATTTTACTGAATAAATAATATAATTAAATCTTGGTTTTATCAAAATCTGTTCAGGAATGTTTCATATTAACGTAAAAGTGATGTGTAATTTCTAACATAATTTAGAAAAAGCTTTCCTTAACAAAACTCAATTTAACTTAAAATGTGCCACTTGTGGTGTGTGTATGTGTCTGTCTGTCTGTCTGTCTGTCTATCTATCTATCTATCTATCGACTTTCAACTTAATGATTTTCACAGCTGTTACTACTTTTTCACAGTAGCCGTTTTCTACCACGCTCACTTCCAAATTTCTCAAATCCATGGATTAAACTCACGACACATATTTTCCACAGTTAACTCCTCAGGATTCAATTTGTAAGCAGGCGGATGAAATAAACTAAAATCTAGTGATTAAGAAAATTTGAGGGGGGGGGGGGGGGGAAACCCTAGATCACGACTAATGGCTGTACTGCAGCGGCTCCTGAGCTTCAGCAGTTCTGCAATGTACAGTGTTTTTTAATCTTCATTTGGAGGCAATTTAGAATAGAAAAGAACAAAAAAAAGTAGTGAAACGAAGAGGAGACTCCCTGTTTTTCCATTGTGTAATAGAGTCACTGTTCCCTTACTTAATTATGGGTACAAAACTCTCGGTAAGGAGCCAAAACATCTGCAAGCGGTCAATTGAACTCCTCCTACCCTTCAGCTAATGACAGCTACTTCACAGACAAATTTCACACACAACTCAAATATAGCAAGAACGTTTATGGCACAAATTCCTATATATCAACGTATCATCAGATATCACGCTGTAATAAGGTCTAAACCAATGAAGAATGACCTCCGTGTATTTGTTTAGTCAGGAAATTAAGAACAAATGGCCCCAACTTGATTGCCACCCACATATAAAACTCGGGTTCATGGAAAATATGTTTGTGGAATATTTACAAACGTAGAAAGACGAAAAGCTTGTCTACTTGACCACAGCTAATGACAACATTACTCATGTGGCCTGTTTTGTTATTGGTGTGACACGACAGTCCTACTGGGAAAATAATATATGGGCATTTTTCTTTTCTCTACAGAAGATCACCAACGAGGATCAAAAGTTTAAGCCTGCCTAAGTCTCATGTTTCCAATGAGTAGCAAAATATGACTCACATGTAATAAGAAAGCAGCGGATCAACAACTTGAGCTGCCATGACATATTGAAAAATCACAGTGACACATGTGGGGAAAAACAAGATAATAATACAGTGGAGTTTGAGTCAACACACTAAATGAACATTTATCTTACTCTAAAGTCTGTTGTGGTCTTCCATCAAATCCATAAAAAGGATAAAAATGCTAAACTCAATCTATTTTAAATTCAAATCTAGTGGGTAAAAATATAATGCATTAATTTAGCCAGGGCCGGATTTAGCTCTTTTCGTGACATAGGCAAAACTAATTTTTGGGCCCCCCTTCCCTATTAATATAATAGGCCTAATATTACCACCCAAGCAAACAAAAATATTTCTTAATCAGTGGAAACCGTTACAGTGTTTTCTATCGCAATAAGCGCTTGCGTTCAGTCAATAAAAATCGAATAGTTCTTAATTAGTTTGAAAACTGAGAGACCATTCCATTAATAGGCGCGGCGACGCGGCCACATAACTTCGGGAGTGCATTATTTCTTCTCTAATAATTTTAACGGCCTGGAGTCACAATCACACATCAATTGTTCAGATTATTTGTTTCAAGACATCTGACATGTTTCTATCCTGAAATCTTGTGTGTGTTGAACAAGCTAATTTTTTAAGCACCTCAACCAGAGAGAGGGAGAGAGAGAGGGAGAGAGAGATTAAGTGAGTGTGAATACTTGCGTCTGTGCGTCTCTCAGCAGTATTCAGCAGCAGGGTCTACTAATAGCGAATCTTTAAGTTGAACTGCTTCAAGAACCTCGCTACTGAGAAATGCGAAACTATTTTATTGATAAATTCAATACAACAAGTTTCTGTCCGCGTCTCCGCGCGTCTGTACTGCGTGCGCGAAAACGGGAGAAAGAAAGCGTGATTTCCGTACATAAAAAAGGTTGAAGACATGGAAATAGTTTGTCATTTTACCCTATTGTTTGTTATATTTATTTGCTCAATGTCTTCTGGGGTTTTTGGTTCTTTTACTGTTGTAGATATCCCATAGTATAACAAAAATATTATATATCTCTTCATTGTGTTTGGGCCCCCCCTGGACGAGCAAGCATAGGCACGTGCCTAGAATGCCTATGCGTAAATTCGGCCCTGAATTTAGGGACATCACACTGGAGTAAACTGGGGTCAAGTGACTTATTCAATGGTTGAAAATATGCATTAAAATGTTATATCCGCAATGTATGTTCTTACATTTTTTATTTTGATGATTACCTGTCCCTGTGGTCCAAGGAAGTTGGTCAAAGTAAAAAAAAATTGTGGTACACTTCACTTGTGGAAAAAAGACCTTGTGTTTAAAGAGTTACAATGCTAAATATAGATATGTTAAATGATTGAATCTGAAGGTAATCACTATGATTTGTCATAATATTACATCACTTTTCCATTCCTGGAACGGGGTGAAGAAAATACAGGGAGCTTTTGTTTCCATACCTGTGAATACTGCTCTATTTCCAACAAGTCAGAGGGAGCGATTTCTATGTTTGTACTTGACCTGGCGACAGATATGTTCCTAAACAATGATAGACCGCAATGCTTTCTTACACTGACAGATCTGTTGAAAATGGCGAAATCATGATACCCCAAGGCCCACATCCAGAAACCAAACATTCGCTGTTAACAACAAAACCTCTTGAGTTCCCCTCATTACAATTGTGACATACACAGAAAGGTCTAGCGAGGGATCAACCTGGGTCATGTATGTTATTTCCTTTAGCGACAAAACAGTATTTCAGTTTCCACATCCTTATTTTCCATCTCTACGCTCACCCATCACCAAGTGCCCGCACCTTGTCTTGATGCATTAGGAACAAGCCTTATCACGTAAATATTTCACCTTTCCCTCAAACAAAAGACTGTCAGCATTTGTTACCAAGCTGTCCAAACAAGAATTACCATAGACTAAACAGTCATCATTTGCTGAAGAATAAAAGTGAACGTGTGAGAGACTGCGAAATTGCTTAGCTGAAAACAAACCACCCTCCAATGGAGGTCTCCTGCATTGTTTATACAGATGCAACATAAATACTCCTCTGCCCACATACAAAAAATAAATAAATAAAAAAAGTTGTGCCCTCTTCGCATCATGAACTACTCCTAAATAGCCAGATAATGCATTTCATACAAGGAACTTGATGCGTTTTTTTTCTTTTCCTGTAATTGGATGTTAATTGTGCAAAACTCAATTTTAAGCATTTCAAAGTCTTAAGAATGTATTCAAATATTTTCTATTTTTTATTATAAAGTCTGGGGGTTATATATATATATATATATATATAAACCTTTTTTTATTTTATATATATATATATAT
>NW_015505221.1:1389624-1391045 GCF_001515645.1 Sinocyclocheilus grahami | reverse complement strand
TATATATATATATATATATATATATATATATGAGCCCCCAAACGTTTGGGATTAGTAAAATGTTTTTAAATAAATTAATACTTTTATATAGCAAGGATGCAAGGCCAGTAAAGATTTCTGTTTTAAATAAATGCTGTTTTTTTTTAGCTTTTTATTAATCAAATAATCCTGAAAAATGTATCATGGTTTCCACAGAAATATGAAGCAGCGCAACTGTATTCAACATCGAAAATTATAAAAGAAATGTTTCTTAAGCACCAAATCAGCATATTAGAATGATTTCTGAAGTATCATGTGACACTGAAGACTGGAGTAATGATACTGAAAATCAAGCTTTGCCATCACAGGAATGAATTACATATTTTAAAATATATAAAAATAGAAAAGAGTCTAAAATTGCAATATTTCACAATATTACTGTTTTACTGTATTTTTGGTGAGCATAAGAGACTTGTTTAAAACATAAAAAAAATCGTACCACTCCAATTTTATAATTGTACAGTACATATTTTTGTTGGTCTTGTTTTTGTTATCTTCCTAAAGTTTTGAATGACGTGCAACAGAAATATAGGATTTGCTTTATTGACATCTGTTAACACAACCTCCACAAGTTATCCGGTATGATTTGAATTCCAGGCTTAAATTGTGACCCTGGACCACAAAAGATTTTTTTTATGCCAAAAATCATTAGGATATTAAGTAAGATATTTTGTAAATTTCCTACCATAAATATATTAAAACTTAATTTTTGATTAGTAATATGCATAGCTAAGAACTTCATTTGGACAACTTTAAAGGTGATTTTCTCAAGACATTAATTTTTTTGCACCCTCAGATTCCAGATTTTCAAATAGTTGTATATCGGCCAAATATTGTCCTATCATAATAAACCTAAGAAAGCTTATTTATCCAGCTTTCAGACGATGTATAAATCTCAATTTTGAAAAATTGACACTTATGACTTATGTTTTGTGGTCCAGGGTCACAATTAGACTTTAAATCTAACAGGATATATGTGGTATAAACTTCTGGACATCACTGTATCTTTAACATATATTGCGTGGTTAATGGTTTCCAGTGTTGGAAAGATAAAGCTCACTCAAAAGGTTGCGTTCATCAACTACTTACCACCAAGAAAAGAAAAAAGGACTTTTTAAAAAGATCCAAGTCAGAGGTGAACCAGTTCAAACGATTCAACCCAACAAAGCTCATACTAAATCCTGAAAAACTTCTGAGCTCAAAACAAGATTACTGCACAGTGGACATTCAATACCTGACAGTGGGTGGTCGCCTCAAATCTAAAACAAGTGTTCTGCCGTGGACAGGCTGCATGGGGCAGAACACACCACCGTGGCCTTTAACTGATTGAATGTTTACAAACCCATTTGGTCGCTCCTGGTAAGCATCAGCCTCTAATTTCT
>NW_015505221.1:1355678-1389301 GCF_001515645.1 Sinocyclocheilus grahami | reverse complement strand
TATATATATATATATATATATATATATATATGAGCCCCCAAACGTTTGGGATTAGTAAAATGTTTTTAAATAAATTAATACTTTTATATAGCAAGGATGCAAGGCCAGTAAAGATTTCTGTTTTAAATAAATGCTGTTTTTTTTTAGCTTTTTATTAATCAAATAATCCTGAAAAATGTATCATGGTTTCCACAGAAATATGAAGCAGCGCAACTGTATTCAACATCGAAAATTATAAAAGAAATGTTTCTTAAGCACCAAATCAGCATATTAGAATGATTTCTGAAGTATCATGTGACACTGAAGACTGGAGTAATGATACTGAAAATCAAGCTTTGCCATCACAGGAATGAATTACATATTTTAAAATATATAAAAATAGAAAAGAGTCTAAAATTGCAATATTTCACAATATTACTGTTTTACTGTATTTTTGGTGAGCATAAGAGACTTGTTTAAAACATAAAAAAAATCGTACCACTCCAATTTTATAATTGTACAGTACATATTTTTGTTGGTCTTGTTTTTGTTATCTTCCTAAAGTTTTGAATGACGTGCAACAGAAATATAGGATTTGCTTTATTGACATCTGTTAACACAACCTCCACAAGTTATCCGGTATGATTTGAATTCCAGGCTTAAATTGTGACCCTGGACCACAAAAGATTTTTTTTATGCCAAAAATCATTAGGATATTAAGTAAGATATTTTGTAAATTTCCTACCATAAATATATTAAAACTTAATTTTTGATTAGTAATATGCATAGCTAAGAACTTCATTTGGACAACTTTAAAGGTGATTTTCTCAAGACATTAATTTTTTTGCACCCTCAGATTCCAGATTTTCAAATAGTTGTATATCGGCCAAATATTGTCCTATCATAATAAACCTAAGAAAGCTTATTTATCCAGCTTTCAGACGATGTATAAATCTCAATTTTGAAAAATTGACACTTATGACTTATGTTTTGTGGTCCAGGGTCACAATTAGACTTTAAATCTAACAGGATATATGTGGTATAAACTTCTGGACATCACTGTATCTTTAACATATATTGCGTGGTTAATGGTTTCCAGTGTTGGAAAGATAAAGCTCACTCAAAAGGTTGCGTTCATCAACTACTTACCACCAAGAAAAGAAAAAAGGACTTTTTAAAAAGATCCAAGTCAGAGGTGAACCAGTTCAAACGATTCAACCCAACAAAGCTCATACTAAATCCTGAAAAACTTCTGAGCTCAAAACAAGATTACTGCACAGTGGACATTCAATACCTGACAGTGGGTGGTCGCCTCAAATCTAAAACAAGAGTTCTGCCGTGGACAGGCTGCATGGGGCAGAACACACCACCGTGGCCTTTAACTGATTGAATGTTTACAAACCCATTTGGTCGCCCCTGGTAAGCATCAGCCTCTAATTTCTGATCAAATTTGTTTGCGAATGTTCTTGGTTGGAATGTTGTCTCACTATGAGAGTTTGCATGCGTATGCAGGATCTTGAGCGTATCAATGGCTCATGTAATCTGCCAAATCAATGCTAAATAAACAGATTCAGTGGGTTACAGTCTACAATAAGACGTCAGCATGCATCTGGAGCACTCAAGGCATTACATGGCAATGCACAAAAACTTTTGGTCACGTAAATGTCCAAAAATGTCCTAAAATCATTGGAAAGAGAAACTACTTTTGGTCAGAAATTATTAACAGAAACCTCAAATTTAGCAAATACAGAAACTAACCAACAACTTTTGTACAGCATCATGAGTACAAGTGTGCTAATGTTCCCAAAAATCAGTTTGAGAATTATTTTGGGGTCACTGTGCACTGTTTTCTGCACATTACAAGAGTATGTGTGAAAGCATGGAAGGATCTCTGTATGAGTGAGTTTGTTTAAAGGAATAGTTCACCTAAAAATGAATTTTGCAGAAAATTTACTCACCTGCAGGTAGGGATGTAACGATTCACTCAATTCACGATTCGATTCATGATTTTGATTTCACGATTCGATTCACGATTTTTTTTTTATTTTATTTTTTTACAAAATGAGATTTAAGACAAATTATAAATTAAATGTGCCTGAAGCAAATCTGAAGCAAAAACAGAATGATTTGACTTCAGTTTTGTGAAAATATACATAAAAAATATCTGCATGAAAGCTCAGCAGAATGAGACACAGATTCTCTGCCAGCAGGTGGCGCTTAAAGCGTTTCCTTGGTTTCTGCTGTAAACAGCAGCGCTGCACTTATGTACTTTAATATGCATTATACAGAGGCAAGAGGAAAATAAAAATTACTTAACTTTTCTAAAGTCAGTAAGTTCCCCTCAGACATACATTCATATAAATCCTACCCCTAATTGAATTGCGATTTGTTTAGCATCTCAACAGATTTGAATCGTCACATATTTGAATCGATTTTCAACCGGCTCGCGGTTAATCATTACATCCCTACCCGCAGGTCATCCAAGATGTAGAGGAGTTTGTTTCTTCATTGGAATAGATTTCGAGAAATTTAACATTATATCTCTTGCTCACCAGTGGATCCTCTGCAGTGAATGGGTGCCGTCAGAATGAGAGTCCAAACAGCTGATAAAAACATCACAATACAACAAGTAATCCATACGACTCTTATCCATCAAGTGAAAAGCTTATAGGAATGTTTATAGGAAACATTCATCATTAAGGCATTTTAACTCTAAACTGTTGCTTCAACATGCAGCTTCTTCACTTCACGAGATGTTAATTGATGGACTGGAGTCGTGTGGATTATTGTGATGTTTTTATCAGCTGTTTGGACTCTCATTCTGACGGCACCAATTCACTGCAGAGGATCCACTCGTGAGCAACAGATGTAACACAAAATTTCTCTGAAAAACAATCTCATCTATATCTTGGCTGGCTTGAGGGTATCCACTGAACACAAACTGAGTATACTGCTTTACTTGTTTGTGTCAGCCGCACCACACGGATACGCTGTTTTCGTTCAAATTAAAGCGTAAACGTGAAATCGTATGTGTCAGCGTGGTGCGGCTGACATACAAGTAGAACAGTATACGCAGTTTGCGTTCAGTGGATACTTATTTTTGTTTTCTTCGTGTACAAAAAGTATTCTCGTCACTTCATAAAATTCATATTGAACCACTGATGGCAGATGGACTACTTTGGCAATGTCTTTCATACTTTTCTGGGCCTTGACAGTGTTATTTATTTGGCAGTCAATGGGACAGTCACAAGCCTCCCGGTTTTCATCCAAAAATATCTTAAATTGTGTTCCGAAGACGAACGAAGCTTTTACGGGTTTGGAACGACATGGGGGTAAGTGATTAATGACAAAATTTTCATTTTGAGGTTGAGTAACCCTATAAGGATCTGATACCTTTTGTGGTCCCTCAATCATCACACCACTGTACCGACTCCTATAGAAACCTGCAGATACCCAAAACATCATTAATCTTCAGAAAATGTAACTCATAATTTGGCAATTGAGCCTCCAAAAAAAAAAAACTCAAAAACTGCATCTATTAAGGCTTCAGTGCCAGTAAAACTGTATTGTAAAACTCAATATGGGCTAAACCAGGTATCCAGTTTCAAAAACTAGTGGATCTGGGCAGGTAAGAGAGTCTCTTTCTCTTTTCTAAGGAGCAGCTAATCTCCTCTCAGGTTTAGATTCCTCAGCTGGATGCTTTGAGGAGAAGGAAGTAAGGGGCGGGTAAACTGCTGGGCTCTCACAGGAGGGATTAGAGTGGCTATATATCATTGTGACAAGCCTTTTCAGCGCATGACAGGCCACCAGGCTCTGTGTGTGAAGGAGATCCTGTGACACTTCTTGTCACTCACTGGCCATGCACTGATAGGGCCAGAAATGACCTTTATCACACCGTCAGATCCCCTTACTGACAATAAGGCACATATGTTAAATAGTTATTATAAAGGGTCTGTGTACTTTTAAGGCCATTCGGTTTTTTTTTGTTTTGTTTTTATACATGATGAAAAAAATGAAAAAAGAATGGTTGTTGTATTTTTAAATGCTATGTTGAGAACCAAAATTGAAATTAGAACCATACATGTTAACATAACATATAACAACGTGGTATATCTTATTATTCATTTTTACAGCATTTTGATATCTTTGATCATTTTTGGTGAATTCTAAAATTACAAGTTTGTATGTTTATAGCAGCCTATAGGTGCTCTTGCTTTCGTTTCGTTCCCTCTATAGCACTTCCGTATAGAACCAGACCTGGATATATTTAAATGCAAAAAAATATGTAATGAGTATTTCATACATGTTTTTTAGGCATGAAAAATGATCAAGATCATAAAAATATCTAAGGCAAAGGTTTTCATAAAGCAAACTACATCAGTAGTGCGAGAAGGTGCTTATAATGTCTGAGAGACACTAAAAAAGCTAGATATAAAATTGAGCATTTATTTCCATTAAAAAAAACAAGCTTTATATCCTTTTTACGATTTTTAGTGAAATATGAATTTTGAATCATTTAAAAAAAAAATTTAGTTTGTGTCTGTCTATTCTATTTATCAGTGTTTGAACCATTAAGGAAAAACTGCATTTTTCGTATTTCATTTCTGGTTAAAAAAAAAAAAAGAAAACTAAATGGACGCAAAAGTACACAGACCATAAAGACTATCTAGCGTTCAAAAGTTTGGGATCAGTGTTTTCTTTTGAAAGAAATTAATACTTTTATTCAGCAAGGACACATTAAATTGATCAAAAGTGACAGTAAATATATTTGTAATGGTACAAAAGATTATGTTTCATAATAAATAAATGTCATTCGATTCATCGAAGAATCCTGAAAAAAAGTAATGGTAATGTAATGGTTTCCACAAAAATATCAAGTGGCAAAACTGTTTTCAACATTGATATTAATAAGAAATGTTTCTTGAGGACCAAATCAGGATATTAGAAAATATAGGATATTGCTGAAAATACATCTTTCACATCACTGGAATAAACTACAGTTTAAGGAATAACTGACTCCGGTCCTTTGAATTATTAGAAAATAATGCACATCCGAGGTGGTGATGCAGCCACAATGTGACGCGAAGTGTGCATTATTTTCTAATAATTTAATGGACCGGAGTCAATTTTTCCACTTAGACTACAATTTTAAACCTTGTAACGGAGGCTTGAGACTAATGCAGTTAATAATTAAGTTATTAGAGAGAGAGAGAGAGAGATTACCTCGCTAGTGAGAAATGTCATGCAGCTTTTAAGTTGCTAAACTATTTTACTGATAAAATCGTCAGAATGGGAGAGAGAGAGCGGGAGAAAGAGAGTATGTGCTTTCCATACATGATTAAATGTAATTTTGTGGCAAAAACATGGAAATATATATATTTTTTTACTATATTTATTTGCTTGGTCAGTCTTATTGTGGGTTTTGGTTATTTTGCTGTTTTAGGCTGTAAGGACCTTTGAAATAACTGATATAGACATGTAATTGGTTGATGTAATATTGACTTTAAAAGAATAGTTCACCAAAAATGAAAATTTGCTGGAAATTATTATTAATAAAATTTCACAATATCCCTGTTTACTTGATCAAATAAATGCAGCCTTGGTGAGCATCAATCCATCCATCCATCCATCCATCCATCAAGTTTATTCGTGTCATTACTTCATAACATTTACAGTACAAAGCTGCTGTGTGGCTGTTAGCGTCATGCTTGCCTCAGTCTGGACTTAATAAGGAAAACTTTGCATATTACCAACATACTGTGAAAGACTGAAGTTATTTGTTTAAAAAGGCCTGTCGTTGTTTACACACAATGAATCACGCAAACATCTCTTCACTATCTACGTGGAGGGCGATTAGTGAGAAATACTTAAACAACCTGGAGGTCCATAATATGGAGGTTCGGTCTCAAGCTTCACTGAAATGTGTTGAAAGACTGAAGTCAAATCCTGTCCTAAAAGTCATCTGTCACTGAACAAATGGAATACAGGTATGTTAAGTTCTTGAAGCAGATTTAAAGGGGTCATATGACGCGATTTCAATTTTTCCTTTCTCTTTGGAGTGTTACAAGCTCTTGGTGCACAAAGAAGATCTGTAAAGTTGCAAAGACTAAAGTCTCAAAACCAAAGAGATATTCTTTATAAAAGTTAAGAGTTAAGCACGCCTACCTAAAACGGCTCATTCTAACACGCCCCCACATACCTAGGTCACGATCTGGGAAGGTTTGCATAACGCCACCCAAATGTTCACGCAAAGAAAGAAGGAGTAACTTTTAGTCTCGCTGTAGTTTTGTTGACGCTGCCGCCATGTCCTGAAGACGCTGTGTGCTTCGTTGTGAAAGCGAAACTACTTTGATTGGTCTTCCAAAAGAGGACGATATCTGCTTCGTCATGCCTAGAGCTGATCCGTGCTGGTCGCTGAGGTAATACATCAACTTTCACTGTGGACGAAGCGGAGTCCAGCCCGCCTCAGCTCACTCTATCCCAGCCTCAGCACACGCTAAGCCGGGGCTTCCCCTCACGGTAGGCCACTGTGATTTTCGTTGCCACTGATGATTCAAACGCGAGTTTTGGGCAGTAGAGTAGCACTTGTTTGTTTGTCATTTCTCCGATCACAAATGCAGACAGAGTTTTATGTTTACGCGGCGCGATGCAATGCAACGCAACACGTAAAAAGACAGTATAAGTCATTATAATCAGTAATTGTGTCCCCACTGGATGCAACAAATGCCTCGTTTGTAATGGGTTTTAATGTTTATAATGTTTTTTTTACTTTAAACCGTATAAACACATTTCATTACACCAAATACACAAAATAATGTTCTTTTTAGCAGCATCATATGACCCCTTTAAGACAAAGCAAAAAAAGTTCTTAATAAAAAAAAAAAATTTTTTAATGAAGACTGAATGTGTATTTATGAGAAGATGTTTACCAATCCTTATCAAATGCCAGTGTTCTCAAAACAACAAACCCTCCACAAGTTAAGTGCTCCACATGTACAAACATCTGGCAAGGAAAAACAAGCCCCAAAGATTCTAATCAAACAATCCTGGAAGACTGCAGACAAACGAAATGACCATTTCTGATGGTATACATGTCAAAGTACAGTTTTGTAATACAATATTTTCTACAAGCATCGATTTTAAAATCCATTTAACAAATCGTCTGGCAATTTTTATTATGAAACCTATTTATATTATCTATTTTAACAGTCATATTGTGCATTTACTTTAATATAATATTTGTATTCCACCCTGCAGTCCATTTACAATGTGAGCAAAAACCACACTCTCTTTAACCTTTAGAATTTAACTATTTATTTGAACTATTTATGCCTTTAAGAAACATAACTTTACATGTGAAATGAGCAACAGTGCTTTACCTTTACCAAATTCATATAAAATGTATGACCAAAATCAGTATTTACTGTATTTTTCATAATGCATCAAGCTATTTCATCTTAAAAGATCAAGAAAAACTCAATTGCTTGTGATTTAAGCCTTTTAAAGTTTCCCAATGGTGATCATAAAAACCTGATTTTGACTCCATGAATGATGCCAGTGGAATAAATTTGGTATAGTATTAGGCAATGGAAAGTCTATATATTTAACTGCTGGCTCATCCAAAAAGCAGAAAACATCTGACGGCTTCACTGACGGTTGCACTGCATCTCAAAAACGATCTGGATAAAATACCAAATTAGGAGGCATGACCTCTAATTGAAAAAACCTTATATCACATTCTGCATGAAGGTAGTTGGACGGGTCAGAATTCACAAAGCGAGTCTTGGCAGCTATTTTGTGAAGCATGAATAAGCGTATCTGGGAGGAATTATCCTCATTATTACGGGACCTATGAGCGTGATCTGTGCATGGTCTTTATCTGCACTTCCACTATCTCACAAAAATAAGCATTTAATCACGACAAACATATTACAGTCACTTCCCTCTGCTGTCTGAGCATTTTTAATGGGGGCCGCAGGCAGACAGGGCAAATTCAACACGCCCCCACATACCTAGGTCACGATCTGGGAAGGTTTGCATAACGCCACCCAAATGTTCACGCAAAGAAAGAAGGAGTAACTTTTAGTCTCGCTGTAGTTTTGTTGACGCTGCCGCCATGTCCTGAAGACGCTGTGTGCTTCGTTGTGAAAGCGAAACTACTTTGATTGGTCTTCCAAAAGAGGACGATATCTGCTTCGTCATGCCTAGAGCTGATCCGTGCTGGTCGCTGAGGTAATACATCAACTTTCACTGTGGACGAAGCGGAGTCCAGCCCGCCTCAGCTCACTCTATCCCAGCCTCAGCACACGCTAAGCCGGGGCTTCCCCTCACGGTAGGCCACTGTGATTTTCGTTGCCACTGATGATTCAAACGCGAGTTTTGGGCAGTAGAGTAGCACTTGTTTGTTTGTCATTTCTCCGATCACAAATGCAGACAGAGTTTTATGTTTACGCGGCGCGATGCAATGCAACGCAACACGTAAAAAGACAGTATAAGTCATTATAATCAGTAATTGTGTCCCCACTGGATGCAACAAATGCCTCGTTTGTAATGGGTTTTAATGTTTATAATGTTTTTTTTACTTTAAACCGTATAAACACATTTCATTACACCAAATACACAAAATAATGTTCTTTTTAGCAGCATCATATGACCCCTTTAAGACAAAGCAAAAAAAGTTCTTAATAAAAAAAAAAAATTTTTTAATGAAGACTGAATGTGTATTTATGAGAAGATGTTTACCAATCCTTATCAAATGCCAGTGTTCTCAAAACAACAAACCCTCCACAAGTTAAGTGCTCCACATGTACAAACATCTGGCAAGGAAAAACAAGCCCCAAAGATTCTAATCAAACAATCCTGGAAGACTGCAGACAAACGAAATGACCATTTCTGATGGTATACATGTCAAAGTACAGTTTTGTAATACAATATTTTCTACAAGCATCGATTTTAAAATCCATTTAACAAATCGTCTGGCAATTTTTATTATGAAACCTATTTATATTATCTATTTTAACAGTCATATTGTGCATTTACTTTAATATAATATTTGTATTCCACCCTGCAGTCCATTTACAATGTGAGCAAAAACCACACTCTCTTTAACCTTTAGAATTTAACTATTTATTTGAACTATTTATGCCTTTAAGAAACATAACTTTACATGTGAAATGAGCAACAGTGCTTTACCTTTACCAAATTCATATAAAATGTATGACCAAAATCAGTATTTACTGTATTTTTCATAATGCATCAAGCTATTTCATCTTAAAAGATCAAGAAAAACTCAATTGCTTGTGATTTAAGCCTTTTAAAGTTTCCCAATGGTGATCATAAAAACCTGATTTTGACTCCATGAATGATGCCAGTGGAATAAATTTGGTATAGTATTAGGCAATGGAAAGTCTATATATTTAACTGCTGGCTCATCCAAAAAGCAGAAAACATCTGACGGCTTCACTGACGGTTGCACTGCATCTCAAAAACGATCTGGATAAAATACCAAATTAGGAGGCATGACCTCTAATTGAAAAAACCTTATATCACATTCTGCATGAAGGTAGTTGGACGGGTCAGAATTCACAAAGCGAGTCTTGGCAGCTATTTTGTGAAGCATGAATAAGCGTATCTGGGAGGAATTATCCTCATTATTACGGGACCTATGAGCGTGATCTGTGCATGGTCTTTATCTGCACTTCCACTATCTCACAAAAATAAGCATTTAATCACGACAAACATATTACAGTCACTTCCCTCTGCTGTCTGAGCATTTTTAATGGGGGCCGCAGGCAGACAGGGCAAATTCACACATCACTCTCCATGATCCCCCCCCCCCCCCCCTCCCCCCCCCCCCCCCCCCCCCCGAGCCACAATGACTAATATATATAGTGAAGATTTTTAATTAATTCTCAATAGGACACATGTTTTAGACCTCCTGACCAAGCAATGAGATAAGGTTCCTCTTGGATGTTCCTAGACCTTTTATCCAGGCCAGATCAGGCTCAGATAAAGTTTGTAAACAAAGTATCTCTTTAACACATATAATCTCACTGAGAAAATTACCTTGGTGTGTTCAATCTGAATTCCATAGAGCAGAATATTTCCCTGTATGACTTCAGAGGCCAGACTCCTGAAGGCTGTTAACTCGTCTGTCTTTTGGCTGTCGACGGACTGCTTTGCCATGTTCAGCTGTACCTGTCAACAAAATAATAAATACAATTAAAAAAACAAACATCTCCACTTATCTATAGCAGGGTTATCTATGCAGAGTTCATAAGTTTATGAAAAGCATAATGATGACAAAAGTAAAATTAAATAAATCTATAAAACGTAGCAAAAAGATTAAATATTTTATGTTTACTGGCATCTCATTTTACCAGTAACTGACGATAGAGAAATGTGAACATGCCAATGTGCTGTTTAATTATTAAAATATGAACTTAAGATCTAAACTTAAACAAATAAAAATTTACTAAAAAATTAACTTTTTTTACCTGCATCTCATGTATCCATTCACTGACAGAGAAATGTGAACGCGTTGTTAAATTATTGAAATAATAACTTATAAAAAACAGAAATAAATAATTTAAAAAAATAAATAAAATACTTAATAAAAAGATGAAATACAGTATTTTGTTTACCTGCAACTTAAAAACTAAACTTATTATATTAAAAAACACTGCCAAAATACTTATCCAATCATCAGCAGTGACTCCATCCATCCACATAAGAATTGATAATACCATAATAACCTGCACTTACTTCAATTAAACATTCCCTATTCTTAAAAAAACACTTAGAATATACTACATAGCTGTGGGACAGGCCTATTCATTTTTAAGTACTCTTTTTAACAAACACTCAGCGTTCTCTGTGTGTTTGGACAGGTTGAGCTCTTATGCAAAACGTTAAGAACTAGTTCTTAGCAAAATGTTTCCATTGCAACTGACCCAGCATTCACCGATCCATTAAATTAATGCAATTTCTTTTTCCGTTCGCTTACATCACCATTTCAGGAAGATGTGGCTTGTATGCATCCGTACCAAATAAAACCGGCTGTGCTCATTTTGCAAACTGCTTGAAGAAAAACATTTTTAACAGAGGTCATACATCAGTATAAATGGGGGAAATGCTGTTTACTCTGACTCTAATAGTTTTTTTCGTAGTTTCATAAAGTATCAAAGTACAAAAAAGGTAACTGAAAGGCCGACAGGAAATGTAAAAGAGTCTTAAATGGATCCAAATGTAATGTAAACGTAAAGAAAGTCAAGCAAACCTCTGAACAGCTCGGCTTGAGGTTTTTACTCGCAATCACACGCTCTCACAGCCACACAGTGTTATCATGACATCTGTGGTGGTGATAAGAGCAAAGCATCTGGGTAATCCAAACAATGAGTGAAAACATAATGATGGAGAGTAGAGGTTATCTAACAGCCCTTCGGAGGGAATGTTAAAGGAAGCACATATGGATTCTGGGAAGGCTGGATTCCCACACTAGGGTGTGGATCTCTGGATTCAAAACTGCAGGAGCAGATTTTATGCTTTCGAAACACATATAAGAAATGAATCAAGGTGAGAGTGATGACATTCCCAGAGATTAAGACTAAGATGTTTTGAGGTACAAATGCTGGACAAGAACCAGGAAACCAAACATCAATGGTTTTTCCAACTGCCAACACCGCAAACAAGCAAATGTACTTCAAAAAAAAAATTTTTTTTAAGTTGCTCATTGATTTTACTCATTAGAAATTTGCCCTCAAGTGTTTGGACTGGATAAGATCATATTTTAGTGTAATATTATTCCCAGCTACAGCTTCATTAAGAATTATGTTACTTTATTAAAACATTGGGTTATTTCCCAATTATTTTTTTTACAGTCAACATTTACAATCGACATTATGCCACAAATACTATCAGTAAGTTTTAGCACTTCTGTGATCTGATGCATATCATGTGTTTCTATGTCACATTGATGGAAACATAATGAGTTTAAGGTTAGACTCTCTCCTTTCACAATCAAATTTTCTCAAACATTTCTGTGTTCTCACACTGAATGCTATGTTTGGCACTATAGAAACAACATAAGGTTAAAGTAACTTCAAGGAACACATATATAAAATCTTTTAAACTAAACACTGAAAATATTACAATGTGTGGAAACTTACCCATACAATAACTACTGGGTATAAACGAGCGTGGTCAGTGTCCTCAAAATGTTTCACCATTTCCAGGACCCCCAAGAAGTTTGATCCAGTCATCTAAAAAAAAGACATTAATGTCACACCAAACTAATGAGGGGGCAAAAATTTCTAAATTATGGCTTTATATCCTACTGAGAACAAGTATTAAAAGATTTATCCAGACTAAATAGAACCTCTTATGGGGATTTATTAGAAATATTTTAACGTTACATTTTTACAACAAACAAAAATAATCAGCATATCAGAACGATTTCTGAAGGATCATGTGACACTGAAGATTGGAGTAATGGTTGCTGAAAATTCAGCTTTGCCATTACAGGAATAAAATTACATTTTAAAATATATTATAAAACCGCTGTTTTAAATTAGAACAAAATTTCACAATATTACTGTTTGTACTGTATTTTTGGTCAAATAAACATAGCCTTGGTGAGTATAAGAGACTTCTTTCAAAAGACCCCAAACTTTTGAACGGTAGTGTGAAAACCAAAATGAATCCAGATGAAATTTTGTTTTTGCAAAAAAGCCAATTGGCTATTAGTTAACACTATCCAATAGACTAGACTGACTCATTAATGTCAGCAAAAAGTAAAGGTGTTTCAGAGTGAGATCAAGTTATTATATTTTGATTAAATATTACAAAGACAACTTGTTTTTTCTTTTAAATAAAATGACAGGTGAGTCATTCACAATAAGACCAGGAACATGCATTAAAAAGTCAAATCTGATTTATGCTGGCTTCAACATGGAATTACTTGTGTATGCATGTATCGTTGACATACAGATAAGTGAATGAAGTTTCGCGTTTTGGACAGGTACTCTGCATTACTCTCCTTTGCACATGGAATGACGTCTGTCTCCATCTGAGAAAAGAGCCCAAATTCAATAAAACAAGCAATCTCACCATCACGGCAGACAAATTGTATTTATTAAGATCTAATGATTCATCCCTTTTCATAAAAAGCAACACAACCACAGATGCTTTGCATATGAAATCATATTATAGCCCTCATATCAAATCATATCCTGTCCCTGGCCTTGTCGAATATCTTGTACAGAGATGAAATAAACAGAAGTGTTTGGCACGGACTCGACCTTGACGAGAAAACTGGAAATATGAAATGGTTATTGGAAACACATGCAAGGACTTATTCACTCTTGAAAGATAACCAACCACGGCTTTAGACGAAAACCAGCTCGCTCCGAGCTGCGGATTTACAAGATCATTTTGACATCTGAACCAGGTTGGGCTGTTGAGCCTACATGAGATGCAGTTTACAGGATTTTTGAATGGTGGCGAAGCAAGAATAAGTGCTTCAAAATGACCAAAACCAAAAAACAAGCCACACACTTGGTCCTGATTAGATGTTACGGGTCACGCAAAAATTCTAGTAATGCTTTAATTTCCAAAGATTTACAAACAAACTATCTTTCTGATCATTCTTAGGGATTTGTAAACTATTAACAAATAGAAACGTGTTTTTACTGGGCAAGGAGTTCAATTGTAACCGCAGTTATGTGTTGGGAATCATGTCGGCTCATGTTGTGGCTTAATCCGAGGTTGACATAGGAATACATTACAGTCAAGAGTTATGCAGTATCACTGAAATGCCAGGATTACATGTAGTCAATGGAATTTTATAGTCTCCGATGGAACTAAAGTGGGGGTTTTTTCGTGTGAGATTTACTTATGTAGCTTAAAATGATATATACACTACCTACATGCTCTCGGTACTAAATTATCTTGAAATCCCAGAGCTGAGGAATGTGAATATCACTCTCAGTCATACACGAAATGCCACGTTTTGAGATCCGCACCTTATGGCGCATGGGTTTGGACTCTAATCCTCCATTTCCAAGCAAAAAGTGTTTGCCCCTAGTGAACTTGAGCCTTTGATGAAAGTAGACGGCAACCCATTCCAAATCTTATCTGCAGCATACATGGGTGTAATTATTACATCTCGCTAAAAGGATCATCTTATCACTCTCTGTTGTCCTTTATAATCAAAAAACGTACCCAGAGCCAATCGTACCACCTGCATGCCTGGAATGGTCCCAACTTTGAGTTTCCATTCACTGTAATGGAGACACTGTAATGGGGATTAGATTTACAAATGGCACTGGGACAAATTTGATTCCTCATCTGTAATCTCCTCCTTTTCTTTCATCTCCCTCGAGTTGCAGGAACAGCTCGGGAGAACTGACCCCAGCCGGCACCTGGGGGAGCGGCAACGTCTGGAACCAATCAGCCGTACGGTACGCTGGGTGCTCTCATGTTTGCAACATTATCAAGAGAAGGACATGTGCTTGATGAAGAACTTGGAACAGCTACAAAGGAGGATGGGCTTCCATTGCATGGAGTCTGAATAAAACACGTCATATTTCCTTTTTGTCAGTGCACTGGAAGATGGATCTCCTACAGCAAGAGCTACAACGTGAAGACATGATTCGAGCTGGATCGGCTCCAAAAATCAGTGTGGAATAAATGGGAAGGTGGTCACACTTGTACAAGACAC
Organism: Sinocyclocheilus grahami; assembly: GCF_001515645.1. Classification (NCBI taxonomy): domain Eukaryota; kingdom Metazoa; phylum Chordata; class Actinopteri; order Cypriniformes; family Cyprinidae; genus Sinocyclocheilus; species Sinocyclocheilus grahami. The sequence goes on along the minus strand of NW_015505221.1, from coordinate 1,374,603 downwards.
CTTATCCATTTCAGCAAGTACATCCATTGGTACGGCTAAGTTATCGTTCTCACCATCTGTTAGTCCTCATACAGTTGCAGGACAGGTGAAAGCTTGGTTGTTGGAGGGGGTGAGTAAGACATTGGAGTAAAGGGAGTTGAGATGGAGACAGACAGCAACATATTCCTAAGCAAAGGCTATTTTAACTAAACTGTAAGATGAGTGATGTCATCTTTAACATACCATGTTCAGATTTTTCTGAAGCGTTTTAGCCAACTCAGTGGCTTCTGCTTCAGCTCCTGCTATGATACATGCTGACATCGAAAGGGTCTCTGAAGAGAAAATGACAATATTTAACCTTAGTTATTAGTACATTTAACCTAAATCACTGCAATTTAACCCTGTTTGTAAACCAGTTTTGGAGAAGCAACTCTTAAGAGTGTGTAAAATAAAAAATAAAAAAATAAAATAAAAATCCTGTGTGATCTTTCATGTGTAAATTCCTCAAGGAACAAGGTAAATGAGTGCATGGAAGCTTTACTAAAATCATGCGCACATAGAGCTGAACCACCACACATTTATGGCAAAATGGAAGGTTTTGACCAATTCTTCGATTTCTTTCCAAACCAAAGAACTGGCCCTTTGCTGGGTCAACTCATACCTTACAGGTCATAAGAAGTCAGGGACACGGGAAGTAGGGGTGCTGAGGGGGCTGCAGCACCCCGTTTTCACATGGTTGCAAATGCAACGCCAGGTTTGTTCATTTAAATTTATTCAGTTTTAGCATTTAATAATTTATTTGTAATGATCTCTGAAATGTACATTGTACGTGGGCTATAATAAACCCAGGTTTATCTTTATAAACATGAATAATTTTACTTGTGATGTTTTCTATATGGGATGATTCGCCTAATCCTCATGAACACGTGACGCTAGCGCCCCCCGCCCCAACACGGACACACACAGCACCCCCAACCGAAAGCATCTTCCCGCACCCCTGTAAGAAGTCGTTTTTATAATTTCTCTTAAAATGATTGTTTGTATATAAAAAGACAACATGTAGACATTTTGAAATGGCAGTTAGCTTTTGTGGTTCACAATCTCTCTTTGTATATTTACATACACGTTACTAACAGTTTGCTTTTGCCCAATGATCTGACTGTGGAAAACTGTCTATTTTGACTTGCCCAGATAAAATGTATAATCAAACAACATCAAGTCTGCAATAACAACAATACTGCAATACTGTATTCCCAGCAATGACTCAAATCAGTGGCCTGCGAAATATTTATTTCTTTACTCCACAACTTAAACACAATACCTTTAATAATAGCCTCCGCAGCTGCTAGATCCCGCTTGTATGTTACCTACAAAAGGAAAACAAGGGCTATAAAACATCACATTAAAGGACAGTGCAAAAATGACAGCTTGTGCTTAAAGGAAATGTGACTGAATATTAGTTTTAGTGGTTGTACACACTGTTAGGAGTGATTTACTGTTTGTTGCAATATTCATACAGTGGGGCCCAAAAGTCTGAAACCACTAGTAAATATACTTCTGTTGTACATTTTCCTGATTTAATACAAACCTTTCCATTACAGCAGATTATCAGTATTACAAGAAATTACATTTAACAGTATTACAAAAAAAAAAAACTGACATGAATTTCTAAAATTTTGCTTATTTTTTTAATTTAAGACACAAACATTTATGTGAATATATCTGAAACAATATCTGAAAGCTGTTTTTTCTTGGACAAAAACACTAATATATTGTAGAGAAAAAGGTGCATTTCCAAATTTATCTGGATTAATGTGGACTTAGACTTTGTCACCTAGAAATTCTAGATCTAGACATCTAGAATCTCATTTCAAATCTCAAATGTTTTTCCAGGTTTAAAAAATATTAACTGAAATGTTTTCAATGTGCTCTCAGACCGCTGGACCCACTATGTATGGCACAAATCCTATATGCATGACAACAATAAGTCAAACCTTTTGTTCCTTACTTTCCACAAAGTCGGTGGTCCTTCTATGAGCTTTGCATTCACGCCACAGTACTGCAGGGCCAAGTGTAGGCACTCGGAGCCAAACTCAAAGTCAAGTTCACTGCACTGCAAAGGAGAAATCAGGACAAAAACCAGAACAAAATGAAACAAGAAGCTCCAGTTTGATAAATGCTGATGAAGTAAATCAGAACCATACAAACCTCTAGTCAAACACCTGTGTAGGAACTAACTTTTGAGGTCATGAAGGACTGTTTCTTATTGAAACAAGCATCTGGGCATGGGATTTTTGTAAAAAAACGTCTCTGATTCTGGTAACACATTGAAAAAGCTGAATAGAGCTCTTGCAGTTAATCGCTCTCTAAGACAGCGGTTGGATTACACAACCTAAATCATGCCACCCGAGATGCTACGAGGGCAGTATCTAAAGCAATGGAGAGGAGAGGGAGAGTGGAGAGGAGAGCTTCGCTTACATGGCGCTGTGATTTCAAGGCAAATTAAAGGAGAAAGTCCTGCAATCATTTAACCTTTGGCATACCCCCCCCCCCCCCCCCCCCCCCCCCCCCCCCCCCCTTCATCAACGCACAGCCAGACCCTCACGGGGTTGGATGTCTCTTCTTTTGTAAAGCTCAAGCTCTCTGAGACTCAATGGGATGGCATGCTGAAATGGCATCAGTCATTTCGAGGCTACCACAGAGAGGGTTTTGACACATGGCCGTCGGCTACATCTAAAAACCCTTGCTCAAAACACCCACCTGAAATAATCCCCATTGTAAAAAGCGTCAAATGTGCTGAATGCTACATAAAAAAAGAAGTATGGACTGCCTTATGTCACGTGATGGTAGAGTCTCATAGAAAATTGGGTTCAAAAAGCAAGGAGAAGCATATAAATCTTTTTGCAGACCCTTCACTGTTGGGGTTGGAGAAGAAAAGCCCCAGAAGAGCCGCAGTGTCAGGTAACACTCATGCAGGCTTGATATTACCCATTCTTCAGATTGCCTCATCCTCTGTATCATGTCATGGTTTTATCTTTATTTAGAATTAATTGAGGACAGACAGCTGTGACTTGACACAGAACTCACGCTAATGTTCGATATCGCAGCCAAAAGCAACAAGACTGTGAAATCAAAGATTTCCAGAAGCAAAAAATTCGGCACCCAAAAAATGCTCCTCTCAGCAGCCCTATAAATCTCAATGCTTCTTTTTAACACTTCTATCTGTTACTGTTATCGAAAGTTTGACTAAAGGCTTAATCAGATCCAAAGATCACATTCCTACAGCAATAAATGACGTAAAAAAAAGGATGAAATACACTCCACTCCACCTCATTTAGAAACTTTGTTAGTCTGAATGAGAAAGCAGCATTTCTGTCAAAGCATTGTTTGAGTTGATCTTGAGAAGAAATACTGGAATCAAACTGCGATCTTGCAGTCAGCTATGTAACCTAGGCCAGATTAAACAATTACGATTTATTATTTTGACACACAACTAACTACCATGGGAATAATAATAAAAGTCACAGTGCCTTAGAGCTGAAGAACCTGTGGGTTTATGCAAATCTCAGGGACAATGAACAAAAGAGGCAAGTTGGTCCAAGATTTGAACACTGAGAATTTCTTTGTTTGATTTTATAAAAATGTATACAACAGAAATTGAGATAGAAGAAACCCATAGAAAATGAGTTTAAAAAGCAAATGTACAAATATAATATAAACAACAAAATAAATACATAAAAATATTTATATAAATATATATTTTAAAATATATATTTTACAAAAATGTATTTTAAATATATAGATGGAATAAAGATACAAATATTTAGATCGAATAATTGGTTACAAGGGCAATGTCGGTGCATAAATCTAATAATAATAAATAACTTACATAAATATTATATAAATACTTCTATATATACACATCAGGGCTGTCAAAATAACTGAAAAACTAAATACGAATTTTTTTCAAAATTCTAATTACATTCTAATTTAAAATGCATAATTTCAGTTAGGGTGAAGAAAAGCTTTTGGCTTCTCTCCTGAATATTTCTCTCCAAAATATTACTAATGCACGCGTATTCAAAGTGCATAATGTTTAAAATAATGTTTATAAACCAATTATAATTAAGTTGCTTAACTATAAACAAAACAGCATCATGTATATATGCATAGTTTAATACAAAGGACCGAAATCACACAGAGTACATTTTTCATTTAAAAACACGAGCTGCAGTGGGATGGGGAAAAAACCCGCCATAAAGTCTGGAGGTATGTTTTTTTCAAAGTTGAACTTGCATTCATTTTACATGGCTTTCTAAACATGTGGCTCCTTTGTGCGAGATGGGAGTGCAAAGGTAATAGACGTCCCTCTAGAAAATGCGCAAAATATGCGTTCTTTGTGAACGGCTTGGTTTCGGTTTTGACGTAAACAAGATCTCCGCATTGATGTTCTCTTTTCCCGCAATATTTGTAATTAACAACGCAGCAGCGCCATATCTAGTGGCTTCAACTGGATAGGTTAATAAAACATTAAAATGCAATGACACTTCTATCGTCATCGCATCTCGTGCGCCACTGATAAGGCTGCCTCATTAACACACACCTAAAATTCGAATGCAACGTTTTTGCATTCGAATGTGGATTTTTATTTTAAATTCGACAAATATTCAAATTTTTTTTGACAGCTGTAATACATATATATTTTATTTTTTTATGTATTTAAAAACATAAATATTGAGATGCCTAAACTTATCATAAAAGTCACTGTGGGAATGTCAAGGTGACAGTCAACTCTAATGTACTTTGCACATTGAATCTGAGGTTTATTCTAACCAATAAATGTGTTTGGGTTGCTCATACCCGCTGGTAGGCCTGGAAAATAACGTCATAAAGAAATCCTTGAGGCATTTCACTGGCTCGGTACTTTGCTCTCTCCAGCGAGTGGTCTAGGTAGCCCTCTGACGTGGTTGCAATGACCGTGGACACCAGAGGACGTATCGCTCCTGAGGCCTGAAAAAAAACAGGTAGACAATAGAACAATTAAAAACACGCCTTATAAAAATCTGTTTATTCATCATTATTAAATAATGGTGCATTAGGGTCAAGCAATGAATCACTCCATCTCATATTCTTTTGAGTGTTTCATAAACATATGGGTTTTGCTTTCCAGCCCTTGTCAGTGCCTTGGAGAGATTTAGAAGAAAATCAGAAATCTTGAACCTCACATATCAAAGCCAGCAAAAACATTGCTAAAACATCTTATCCGGTTTCATGCTTTAAGGAGTAGTGCTGAGAGGTGTCAACAATATGTTTATCTTAGTGATTTATGGACATTGGAACAGCCCACAATGCAGTCAAACCACAAACGAAGCTGGATTTCTCATCTTCTGCGGAGTTATTCTGTTCCTGATGCAGATTTCATGACGTTTGCCTTGGAAGGATAGTATATATGTAACAGTGTATACAGTACACTCTTAAAAATAAAGGTGCTTCACGATGCCATAGAAGAACCTTTTTTGTCTAAATGGTTCCATAAAGAACCTTTAACATCTGAAGAACCTTTCTGTTTCACAAAAGGTTCTTTGTGGCGAAAGAAGGTTCTTCAGATTATAAAAAGGTAAGAAAGAGATGGTTCTTTAAAGAACCTTTGACTGAATGGTTCTTTCTGGAACCAAAAATGGTTCTTCTATGGCATCGCTTGAAGAACCTTTTGAAGCACCTTTATTTTTAAGAGTGTAGGTATAGAAAATAATTTATATTCGAGGCTTAGTGTATCCCATCATGCATCATGTTCTGGAAATAAATCGTGAGACTTTTTGCCGTGATCTCGCGAGAGGTCACAGAAACCTTTCCAATGCATGTTAAATATTAATAATAGTTAGATATTACACATAATTTGGTAGTAAAACAAAGAGTTGCATGTTTTATTGGTGCAAATGAGTAGCAGTGATAATTATTTTGTACAACATTTGCAACGGGTTTTCATCACTTAATTAGAAGCATCACAAAATTTAATTGTGTCATGTGTTATAGAGACTACTGAACGGACATTTAGAAGTTGATTTTAAAATGCAAAGTATTGAAAATAAAAATAAAGCTCTGTAAACACTTGCATTTTTACAACACTGTGTGTCCCATCAGGTAATGAAAAGTTCTACACACACACACTTGTGGACTTCATGCTCACTTGAACACTTGGACCAAATACAGGAAATACGTCATATAAGTAGTCAAGTGGTCAAGTGCAAAGACCGCAAGTGCGGGTATTTGGACAAGGGGACCATCAATGCCTAGAAGCATAGTGAAGTCTATTATTAAGAAGTGGAAGGTATTTGGTACAACACAGACCCTCCCTGACGTCACTCCAAACTGGATGAAAGAGCCAGGAGGGAACTGGTCAGAGAGGCGACCAAGAGGCCTACAGCAACTCTGAAGCAGCTGCAAGAATGTATGACAAAGAGTGGTCATTGTGTGCATGTGACAACAATATCACAAATTCTCCACAAATGTGGCTTGTATGGGAGGGTTGCAAGAAAAAAGCCACTCTTCAAGAAAGGCCACATGCAGTCATGACTGAGCTTTGCCAAAACGCACCTTGAAAATTCTGAGACTAAAATTGAATTATTTGGCCTCAACACCAAACGAGCATTCCTACAGTAAAGCGTGGAGGTGGTGATATCCTGTTATGGGGTGTTTCTCTGCAGCAGGGACTGGAGCACTTGTCAGGATAGAAGGAAAAATGGATAGGGCAAAATACCGTCAAAATCTTGAGGAAAATCTGCAAAGGTGAATATGGCCTAGTCAGAGCCCAGACTTAAACCCCATTGAAAATCTGTGGAATGACTTGAAGACTGCAGTCCACCAGTCCACAAAACTAAACTTGAGCAGTTCTGCAAAGAAGAGTGGGCAAATATTGTAAAGTCTAGATGTACAAAGTTAGTAGAGACATATCCCAACAGACTAAAGGCTGTAATTAAAGCAAACGGTGGTTCAACAAAATACTGACATAAGGTGATCCTTTTTCCAACTCAGTGATTCTGTTTTTTTTTGTTGTTGTTTTTTTTCTGACATGTTGGTGTTATATCTTTCACTTGGATGTTATAAGTTGCACTGAATAAATACAGCTGGATAAAACAAAAACTGTGTTTGTCTTCATTTCATGCTGCGAATCAACAAAATGTGATTATTTTAAAGGGGGTGATTCTTTTCTATAGCCACTGTACATTAAACTCACCATGTGTGACATGGCCTACATAGTTAAAGTTAACATGTTTATAAAAATAGCTACCTGAATAATAATATCTGGCTTAATGGCACACTTTATTACCTACGTGAATCTTTTGAACTCTGAGGTTTGCTACCAACAGCGAAACACAAATAGAATACATTCAATATGGTTGTTATTTTGCAATGCGAATGTTTAAACATTCGCCTTTGCATTCGCATACATACTGTCAAGTGTTTCTGACCCAACAGTTAATAAGGTGAACCGATTGTACAACAGTTGCCAAAATAGCTGCATCTGGTTTCCGTGTGAAAATGTTCTTTAATAAACTGTTAATGGACCACAAGAGAAATTTAGAGAGTTCATGAAAGTTCACTGTGATATGATTAACATAGACCAAAACGTTCAAACGCCAACATCACCTTTTTTTATCATTCTTGTCACATGGTTTTGATCATGGCTGACTATTATTTTGTCATGAGTTGATTGCAGCTGTTAAGTTTACAGTTAGTCTGTTAACACTGTGTAGACTTGATCACTGGAAATTATGCTGATAATACAGAATGAAAGCCAGTCAACACATTTGTAGGAGCTGTTTGTGAAATAGCCACAAGTCCTGTAATAAATGTGCCGTTAACCAAGATTAAGAATTTTTCTTAAATCACATTTTTTCCATACCAGAATATTTTTCTACCAAAACGGTGGTGTAAATGCATCAATATTCAGCGTTGTTATATTTCTAGCTAGACTGAAAGTAAAAGAAAGCAAGGGCAATAATGAGCAGGACCAGAAAGAGAGTAAGGGGACCATCAATGCCTAGAAGCATAGTGAAGTCTATTATTAAGAAGTGGAAGGTATTTGGTACAACACAGACCCTCCCTGACGTCACTCCAAACTGGATGAAAGAGCCAGGAGGGAACTGGTCAGAGAGGCGACCAAGAGGCCTACAGCAACTCTGAAGCAGCTGCAAGAATGTATGACAAAGAGTGGTCATTGTGTGCATGTGACAACAATATCACAAATTCTCCACAAATGTGGCTTGTATGGGAGGGTTGCAAGAAAAAAGCCACTCTTCAAGAAAGGCCACATGCAGTCATGACTGAGCTTTGCCAAAACGCACCTTGAAAATTCTGAGACTAAAATTTAATTATTTGGCCTCAACACCAAACGAGCATTCCTACAGTAAAGCGTGGAGGTGGTGATATCCTGTTATGGGGTGTTTCTCTGCAGCAGGGACTGGAGCACTTGTCAGGATAGAAGGAAAAATGGATAGGGCAAAATACCGTCAAAATCTTGAGGAAAATCTGCTGCCCTCTGCCAGAAAGTTGTCAATGGAGGTTTACCTTCCAACATGACAATGACCCAAAGCACACAAGAAAAAGGTGAATGTCCTTGCATGGCCTAGTCAGAGCCCAGACTTAAACCCCATTGAAAATCTGTGGAATGACTTGAAGACTGCAGTCCACAAACGGTCACCATTAAATTTAACTGAACTTGAGCAGTTCTACAAAGAAGAGTGGGCAAATATTGCAAAGTCTAGATGTGCAAAGTTAGTAGAGACAAATCCCCAAATCCCAAAGGCTGTAATTAAAGCAAAAGGTGACTCAACAAAATACTGACACAAGGGGGTGATCCTTTTTCCAACTCACCAACTCAGTTTTTATTTTTCCTGACACGAGTAAATACAGTTGGATAAAACAAAAACTGTGTCCGTCTTCATTTCAGCCTGCAAAGCAACAAAATTGTATTATTTTAAAGGGTAAACAATATATTATTTTGTTCTTTTCTATACCCACTGTAGATATTAAAACAGCTTCTCTGATTGGAGTTTTTCATATTTATTATATAACAGCTTCACACGTATCTCTGAAGCCTGCATCAGGAATTCTGTTTTGACGGCTTAAAGTGGTCTAACTTTCCCTCACCTCATAAATTTGACGGATATGTAGGCCATGTTACAGCAGATTAGGGAAGGGAGTGTTCAGATAGTTTGGACATTCATCACCACAGACATTTCAGGGAGTGTTTTAAAATGAATTATTCCAAATGACAGCCACAAAAAAGTGTATATTTGAATTAAATGTATAATTTACGCCAATTGTATTGTAGTATATATGATAACAGCCAATATCAGCACTCATGAGCAGAGATAAACATATGGGTTAACATTTTTTTTCTCCAAACTGTTATTAAATTCCATAACATGCACTATTTGAACTAAATCTGGATAAACAAAATCTGGATTAAAAAAAAAGAGAAAACGAACCCCTTGCTCTTTAGCTGCTAGGGTGATTTTCAGCAGAAGATCTTCTTCCACAAACGGCCGTACCGCATCATGGATGACGACCACTTTTGGTTTGGGTGTCAGTGAGTTTGAAGTGTTGCAGAAGGCCTGAAGTCCGTTGAAGATAGACCTATGTCTGGTGGTTCCCCCGTGGACTACATTTACCTTTGTGTGATCAAATTTCTGGACAATATTCAGCATCAAGTCATGATTCTCCTTAGCAACCACAACGACAACAGTTCCAATCCAGGATAACCTGTCGAGAAAATGCAGACAAACAGCTTTCATTTATCAAGTTTTAAATACTATCAAAAGAAACAACATAATCGCTGTGACAATAGAGTAAGGGAACAAATTGTATGTTATACTGCTTTAAGCAGTTATTTTAGTATTACTTACATATTAATATAGTTTTTGTTCATATTTTAAATCAACATAATTAAAATTTTTAGTAATTTCGTTATGTGCTTTTTTTTCTAGTTTTTTGTTTTTTCTAAATACTTCCATTTAGGTAGGGGTGGGTGGTATGACCAAAATCTAATATCACGATATGAGTGATTTTATTTCACGGTAATGATATATATCACGATACAGTTATTTCTGCTTTAAATAAGGTCTAAATTAAGGTCTAATTTTTGATGCCATAGAAATGTCAAATTCATGTCACCAATGTCAAACTACAATAGAACAAATAAATAAGAAATGCTACATATATTGTATAAAGTAATCAAATATACATATAAAACTGCATATTCCTCAACACCAAACGAGCATTCCTACAGTAAAGCGTGGAGGTGGTGATATCCTGTTATGGGGTGTTTCTCTGCAGCAGGGACTGGAGCACTTGTCAGGATAGAAGGAAAAATGGATGGGGCAAAATACCGTCAAAATCTTGAGGAAAATCTGCTGCCCTCTGCCAGAAAGTTGTCAATGGAGGTTTACCTTCCAACATGACAATGACCCAAAGCACACAAGAAAAAGGTGAATGTCCTTGCATGGCCTAGTCAGAGCCCAGACTTAAACCCCATTGAAAATCTGTGGAATGACTTGAAGACTGCAGTCCACAAACGGTCACCATTAAATTTAACTGAACTTGAGCAGTTCTACAAAGAAGAGTGGGCAAATATTGCAAAGTCTAGATGTGCAAAGTTAGTAGAGACAAATCCCAACAGACTAAAGGCTGTAATTAAAGCAAAAGGTGACTCAACAAAATACTGACACAAGGGGGTGATCCTTTTTCCAACTCAGTGATTGTCTTTTTATTTTTCCTGACACGAGTAAATACAGTTGGATAAAACAAAAACTGTGTCCGTCTTCATTTCAGCCTGCAAAGCAACAAAATTGTATTATTTTAAAGGGTAAACAATATATTATTTTGTTCTTTTCTATACCCACTGTAGATATTAAAACAGCTTCTCTGATTGGAGTTTTTCATATTTATTATATAACAGCTTCACACGTATCTCTGAAGCCTGCATCAGGAATTCTGTTTTGACGGCTTAAAGTGGTCTAACTTTCCCTCACCTCATAAATTTGACGGATATGTAGGCCATGTTACAGCAGATTAGGGAAGGGAGTGTTCAGATAGTTTGGACATTCATCACCACAGACATTTCAGGGAGTGTTTTAAAATGAATTATTCCAAATGACAGCCACAAAAAAGTGTATATTTGAATTAAATGTATAATTTACGCCAATTGTATTGTAGTATATATGATAACAGCCAATATCAGCACTCATGAGCAGAGATAAACATATGGGTTAACATTTTTTTTCTCCAAACTGTTATTAAATTCCATAACATGCACTATTTGAACTAAATCTGGATAAACAAAATCTGGATTAAAAAAAAAGAGAAAACGAACCCCTTGCTCTTTAGCTGCTAGGGTGATTTTCAGCAGAAGATCTTCTTCCACAAACGGCCGTACCGCATCATGGATGACGACCACTTTTGGTTTGGGTGTCAGTGAGTTTGAAGTGTTGCAGAAGGCCTGAAGTCCGTTGAAGATAGACCTATGTCTGGTGGTTCCCCCGTGGACTACATTTACCTTTGTGTGATCAAATTTCTGGACAATATTCAGCATCAAGTCATGATTCTCCTTAGCAACCACAACGACAACAGTTCCAATCCATGGTAATCTGTCGAGAAAATACAGATAAACAGCTTTCATTTGTCTAGTTTTAAAAACTATCAAAAGAAACACAACATAATCGCTGTGATAATAGAGTGAGCGAACAAATTGTATGTTATGCTGTTGTAATTTGTATTATTTTAGTTTTTATTGATATTTTGAATTAGCTTTTAGTTTTATATTTCCATTTAATTTTTTCCCTTTTGTTATTTTTATTGGCTTTTGTTTTTTCAAATACTACTATTTAGGTTTCATTTATTTTTATTTCAGTTTTTGTTTTAGTTTTTATTTGATTTCCAATTACTAATGTCAGTAAGATGCCAAGACAATATTTCTAATTTTCATTTAAAGTTTTTCCTCAAATATTTATCTTTGATTTCAGCTTTAGTTTTAGTTAACGTTAATAACCCCCTTGTGGCATCAAATGAAATTATAAAAATAATTAGATTTACAATGCTAAGATGTTGGTGGTGGTTGCCAGTGTGTTGTTAAGTGGTTTCTGAGGTGTTTGAGCACATTTTTATACATTTACTTGGGAGTTCTGGGTGGTATCTCTATGATATTTACATTGTTAACCAACAGGTGGCCCAAGAGGCCATATGACTGACAGGTAAATCAACCAATCACATTTCGTTTTGTGACACATCATGTTTAGTAGAGGTGCACCGATTGACCGGCCAGTGATCAGAATCGGCTGATTTTTCACATCTCACGTCTCTCACGTCTTGCCGATTCCGAGCCGATCCTTTTATTGGCAGCGGTGCTGGTAATGACCTCACAGCCGCGTGTAAACATGTCGTTTCCCGTGAGAATGATTCTAAATTGCATTCAGTGTAAACGATGACTGATCATGTAGCCTATTTATGTCGTGCCAGATGAGGCTTGCACAGCCTGAGTGAGTGTGTGAGATAAACAGCACACACAAAGTACCTCACAGAAATGTATAGATGCATACTGCAGTAGGAAAAAAATATATTTACAAAATATGATTTAGGTAAGCAACATTATAGCCTACGGCCATGATTACAACACGATTACAATGTGACACTGATTTTACACAACAGTATTTCAATAAACAATAAATTTAAATTACTTGACTTAGATTTTAGACAAAATATTGACTGTTTTTGCTCAATTTCGCTGACGAAAATAGTTCCGATCAAAGCCACAGCAGAACTGTTGTGTGTCTCTGAGCAAAACACAGCGGTGTTTGTTACTGAATGAATCCACGTTTTTGAACAAATCAAGTGAGTCAATGATTCAGTGGCCCATTCATAACTAAGGACAGTTACTTGCCTAGTTTCTGAATGAATTAGCCGTTTGAATGAATCGGTTGAATGAATGATTAAATTAATCATTAAAACAGACATTTGCCGCCTCTGCAAGAGAATTAGCTTCTGAGCCTGGATGGTTTAGTCATATTTAAAAGTGTCCCCGCATTTTTTCAACATTTATTTGTATGTTTAAAAAATATGTAAAACATTAGTCTTAAAAAATTATGTATTTGAAATTTTGCAGTGTAAATGCATTTATGGCACCTCAGCTTCATCAAACTGTCTGTGGTAAATGCATCTAATGCCACTTCAGATGCAGCTTCTGTTTCCTCGGCAGTGGAAAGATAAGAGATTGTTAATACTAATTTCATTTGAAAGGTAACAACACAACAGGTTCTTATTATTCTAACTGAATTAATTGAAACAAAGTAAGAATTTGATGTGAAAGATGACACATTTAATAAGGTTAGGGGGGAAAATGACCATTTATAAACATAGTGGAAAATGACATCTGTTTTGTTACATAGTTAACTATTTCTTCCTCTTTCCAATCACAGAGCACTTTATTTTGAGAGTTGTTTAAGTGAGAGAAAATCTGTAACTTAGTCCAGATTGGGGCAGTTGTGTTTAATAATTTATTTTGTTATGTAAATAACTTTTGCATTGAAATTTGCATAGATTTTTGTTTGCATATGCTGTCAATTATAGTTCTTAGAAAGAAAAATCGGAATCAGCCAAAATCGGTATCGGCAGGTCACACTTCCAAAAAATCGGAATTGGCCAAGAAAATTGCAATCGGTGCATCTCTAATGTTTAGGGGTGTGGAAATGTCCCCACAATAACAGACCGGTGTGTAAAACGCTTGGACGCATTTTAAAGAGTCTATGTCGTAGTGCTGAGCGGTATGACCAAAAATTTATATCACGGTATATTTCAAAATTATACCGGTTTCACGGTACATGATGGTATTTTTCTTTCCATGCATGACCAGGTGTTGTTAACCATACTTTCTACTGATTGAGAGAGGAAATACTGCAGTATATTGACTTAGAATGCCCTATTTTACTGTCATGATGAGTGAATATTGTCAAAAAATACCACACTAAATAGTGACTAAACACGACCCCTTTTAATACATGTTAACCAGGAGTCACTCTCATTTATAATCGCGGCATCGTCTGATAAAATCAACATGCATCTACACTAAAGAGCGGCTATGCGGTTGTTTTGGCTATATTACTTTTTTGTCTCATGCAGCACACTGCCTGCGTCTGAGTAACATAAAAAAACAAAAAAAAGTGCATGTGATATTAACAGACGAACTACGCTCATATAGGTTTATACAAAAAAGTCGCTAGGTTTGTCAGTATGGAAAACTATGGGAAAAAAGCCACTAAAAGGGTCTGAAAGTTGCTCAATCTACTGCTAAAGTCGCACTCGTGTGTGTGAGACGCGGGAGCTGATGGCAGGGGGAGGTGGATATTTGTGGCGGTCAATGTGGATATTGTGGATGAGTTGTGTCATCACGTTCTATTAGTTCTACAGCTTCAGTTTCGGAACTTTCACGCTTAGTAACACATACAGCTGTGCCCTCACCACAGTGCAACAGTGAAAAGGGACCCCTTTCAAATAGTGTCGCGTTCCGAACATTGTTTAAGTGACATATTGCGGTATTTAAAAAATTCATATCATAACAAAAATAAACAACGGTATTCGGTATGAACCGGTATACCGCCCAGCACAACTATGTCGTGAACTTCACATATTTCACTTTTGAAAATCCAGAATTTAGTTAATCCTGATAAGCGCTCATTGTCACAGTTGTAAACATGACAGCTTTCTTCTTCCATGAGGGTGTTTGGCATCATAGCATCTTTGTTTCCAGGTGGAACATTAAAGAACGCGACACGCACGTCTCCCGGAAATCCTGTAGAATTCAACCAATCTGATGATGACTTCGAAACTCCTGAAGTGTTTCGTTGCAGCTTTCCCGCTGGTACTCAGAGAGCGTGAGCCTCTCGTCCACTTATCAAGAGATTGCAGCAGCTGCGATCTCATCTCATTGTGTAGCATAATTTAATGTTTGTTAAAATGATATTCCGAATCAAAATACACGCACACCAACATCAACTGTATCTTTTTACTGGACAATGACCAATGTTTATGATTTATTTTCTACTAAATCATGGCAAGCCGTTTTAACATGTAGCCTATTTAACTTTCTTTAACTAGGCTCTATTTTAACATTACTAGTTGTCACTAGCATTTTTAAATACTATACTAAGATTAAAATGAATTATGAGTAACACAATTGTTAATAGTAACATTTTAGTTACTTTTTGTTATGAGTCAGAATGACCTTATAGTTCACTTAAAAAGGTGTTAGGCTACTACTAACAATTCTTCTAGTGTTTATTCAATTAATACTAGAAAAACAAACTATTTGAAGTTACAGTAAACCAAAGAATAAATAGTAGTATGCAATGAATAGTTAAACTTGCCACTGTATTAAAATCAAAATTATAAGCAGGAGTAACAAAAATACTTTTAACTAAAATGAGTTTCAAATTCACTCATATGTGGTTACTAATACAAAATAGATTTTAACTAGTTAAATGTTGATGGCTTATCATAGAGTCTGATTCTGTGATGACAGCTGATGATTGACTATGTAAATTATTAAATATTGCCTGTTAAAAAAAATGTAATCATCTTAGATAATCATTTTCACTGTTTTTACAATGAATTTTGTCACCTGTTCTTTAGTTTATTTGTGACCCTGGACCACAAAATCAGTCATAAGGGTCAATTTTTTAAAATTGGGATTTATATGTCATCTAAAAGCTGAATGAATAAGCTTTCCATTGATGTATGGTATGTTATGATAGGACAATATTTGCCCAAGATACAACTTTGAAATTGAATATATGGAATCTGAGGGTGCAAAAAAAATCAAAATACTGAGAAAATCGCCTTTAAAGTTGTCCAAATGAAGTTCTTAGCAATGTATATCACTAATCAAAAATTAAGTTTTTATATATTTACGGTAGGAAATGCACAAAATATCTTCATGGAACATGATCTTTACTTAATATCCTAATGATTTTTGGCATAAAAGAAAAATCGATAATTTTGACCCATACAATGTTTTTTTGACTATTGCTAAAAGTATACCCAAGTGACTTAAGACTGGTTTTGTGGTCCAGGGTCACATTTTATATAAACTATGTTTGTCATGCATGAAACAAAAATTAGGTAAGTTAATGTACTGAATTATAGTTCAGTTAATAGGCATCAATTGGAGTTCAAAATGTCACCTCATGCAAATGTAAATTATTATACGGAGACATTTTCAGATGTTTTAATTTTAATGTTTTTATACCATAATAGCCAATATGAGCATTGTCACTATAGTGCAATATCTTGTCTGAATAATGCTTGCACGAACTAAAAATGAGCAAAGTCAATTAAGGCAAAATATATTACAACAGCTTATACGTCACAATAATACACATAAAGGTCCTTCAAAACAATTAATTACATAAACAAATGCATATGTATATGTACAGACATTTAATTTACATGTACACTCTTAAAAATAAAGGTGCTTCACGATGCCATAGAAGAACCTTTTTGTTTAAATGGTTCCATAAAGAACCTTTAACATCTGAAGAACCTTTCTGTTTCACAAAAGGTTCTTTCTGGCGAAAGAAGGTTCTTCAGATTACAAAAAGGTAAGAAAGAGATGGTTCTTTAAAGAACCTTTGACTGAATGGTTCTTTGTGGACCCAAAAATGGTTCTTCTATGGTATCGCTTGAAGAACCTTTTGAAGCACCTTTATTTTTAAGAGTGTAGCTATGCATTTCCCGGGTTTGGGAACTGCTCTTATTGTCGCTGAATACAAAGACTTACAGCATATACTACAGCAAGTGATTACCACACATATCAGGCAGTGACGACAAAAACAATTAGGATCACAGGCCTGTTTCTAATCATTTTTGTAATGTAATATGCAGTTGTCATTGTCAGTCTCTTTGACGTTATCATGGACAGGTCTTCACTACTGGCTGCATGTTATTGAGATTATATTGGTGATGAGATTGTCTTTATTTGCTCTTCTTTCCAAAGACTGCAGTGGACATCTGGTTTCACAGTGAACTCAGAGCCCTGCACTTGCTCTCAAAGGCAGCACAATGAAAGTTCAGTGCTTCTGTGAGCTGATGTCACAAACCCTGGCGTTTTTACTGACTTCTTTTAAAAGGGAAAATCTAGCTCAGTGCGAGCAGAGACTCATTTAGCTTTCCGTCCCCGTGCCCGCTTTGATCTTTTGTTTTTTTATCTGGGTATGAGCGTATCCCACAGACTTGACTCCCGATTCGTTGTGCTGCCGTGTGTATCTTTTGCATTTGCAGGAGGTCACCACTGTGATCTTGTAGGTCCTGGTGCTGCCATCCTGACACAGGAGCTGAATCCGCTGGGTCCGGGTCTTGTCGTTCACGCAGCGCCAGTCCTGACTGTTTCGACGATTCCAGAACTTCCTACCATATCCGCCAATCCAGTTGGGCAGCATTTGAGCTGGAAGACATTGTCCAGTGCACACCAGTTCCTTAACAGGGTTTATGCTGGTACATTGGCCGTCTGAGATGTATTTTGTGGATCGCAGCTCTCTGCAGCCGACTGGGATTCGTGCTGTAACACAAAGTGATAAATAACGTTTAGCCAGATTTACATATCAATATCAGATCAACACAAGTCTTTTAAGATCTATGAAGAAAGACTTAGGCCTATAGGATTCACCTTGGTGCTGTTCCTTCACGGTTTGTGAACAGACATAAACAACAGTGGTATGGATGATATGCTTGGTTTTCTTTACTTAAGCCCTTATCTGAACTGAGCGGAAATGGTTTAGTGTACAGATGAATGACGACTCTGAGCCTCTTATTGTCGGATTTCGCCGGTGCTGCTGGCTATACTGTCAGCATTGTTCTGCCTCAGAGAAGAGCCTCCTGTCAGCGTAACCCGAGCCAAAATCTATTCAAACAGCAGCAACACACCTCAGTTAAAATGTGCCCCCCTCTCTGTGACAGGACATGATGAATGGGGATCGGAGGGACATTTTCTTCCTCCCCACTTCAAAACAAACAGGGTTCCCCCTGGAGACTTCCTGAAAAGCTGAGCTGCACCTCCACTCTCCAGTCTGACAAGATTCACTCAGCACACATTGTACTCGACAACAATTCATCTCTACTCCCCGATGTGGTTATGAGCCAAGAGACTGTGTAATATATATAATTTCCTACAGTATTTTGCCATACCGTTAACCTTAACACACAGAGCTAACTTTCTCCTTGCAACATACAATTACTTGCATATTATTAATACATTTCAGTGTTAATGTAAATGGTGTTTCATGACTCATTACTGTTTAAATTTTGCTGCAAAGTCTATAATAGCCTATTTAATGGTGGTTTTCACTGTCAGAACCCATATTGTGTGACAACATGCCCCACTACACATCAACATATATGTTAAATGATCTGTATTGATCTGTATGATCTGACAGTGGAAGATGGCCAAGACTTTAAGGCATACGCAGTGTTGGGGAAAGTTACTTTTAAAGGTAATGCATTACAATATTGCGTTACTTCCTAAAAAAGTAACTAATTATGTTACTTAGTTACTTTTTATTGAAAGTAATGCGTTACGTTACTTTTGCGTTACTTTTTGAATCTGGGCTGGGCTTGCTTGTTTGCTTTTAATATAAAAAGTTATATTTTTGGCAAATATAAAAGCCCTTTCACACCAAAAGCCTCAGGCTGAAGGAAATGCAAATTCACGTCTGTACATTAGAACACAGAAGAAGAAAGTTCAACACTCTTCAGCAATAAAAAAAGAAGAAGAAATATTCGTTTATCTTGTGTAATTTTTGCTTATTAGTATGGTTGAATTGGATTACTGAAGGTCAGCAGCAAATAAATGGGATTAAATACATAAAGGATATTTGTATTATTTAACATATTTAATTATTGC
>NW_015505221.1:1345944-1354569 GCF_001515645.1 Sinocyclocheilus grahami | reverse complement strand
ATACATAAAGGATATTTGTATTATTTAACATATTTAATTATTGCAGCTTTGAGTCATATTCTGAGTTGCTTTTAACTGTTTTTATTCATTCTGAGGAAAACTAAATCAAATTTTTTTGTGAGTGAGATGAATTAATGCATGTTCACATTTATTCTAGAAGTAAAGTAACATCTTACTCCCGATTTCTCGCAACAAGGGGACAGGAGAGCTTTCAATCAATAAATGGGGAAAAAAAGTAACTGGCGTTACTTATTTGAAAAAGTAACTCGGATATTTTCTTGTAAATTAAAAAGTAATGCGTTACGTTACTAGTTACTTGGAAAAAAGTAATCTGATTACGTACAACACTGGGCATACGTCTATAGAGAAATTGACATTCAGAGATAAAACCCTGACAGAAATATTCACCAGAGTAAAAAGTGTGACAACTAGCCCCGGTCTCCTCGACCATAAACACTATGGATAAAAACACCTGTAAAATATCAGCTTTTTGTTTACTTTCTATTCTATAAATGAACGAGCAAATAAATATAAAAACATTTAGTTCACATGATCAAAGACACAGTAATGAAGAAATCCCTGAAATGTGAACACTCTTTGTGATATATTGGTTATATGATATATTTGTTCAAGTTTAAAGCATTTATTTAATCTGATGTTTGTTTAAAGTGAGTTTAGTTTCATTTTAAATTCATTTAAGAATCAGATATTCAAACGACGTTTCTCCAAATCAACCAATAAAAAAATTGCATACGTCTACAGAGAAATTGACATTCAGAGATAAAACCCTGACAGAAATATTCACCAGAGTAAAATGTGTGACAACTAGCCCCGGTCTCCTCGACCATAAACACTATGGATAAAAACACCTGTAAAATATCAGCTTTTTGTTTACTTTCTATTCTATAAATGAACGAGCAAATAAATATAAAAACATTTAGTTCACATGATCAAAGACACAGTAATGAAGAAATCCCTGAAATGTGAACACTCTTTGTGATATATTGGTTATATGATATATTTGTTCAAGTTTAAAGCATTTATTTAATCTGATGTTTGTTTAAAGTGAGTTTAGTTTCATTTTAAATTCATTTAAGAATCAGATATTCAAACGACGTTTCTCCAAATCAACCAATAAAAAAATTGAATGTAACTAAAACTTTGTTTTAATGTTAATTGTAAACGAGACATCAAAACAATCTATCAAAATGAACGATCCCTGATCAAACTGAGTCGAATGTCGCGTGAACTCACCTCGCTCGTGCGCTGTGAAGCCTCGTCCACCGGAGCGCGCGCGATTCAGAGACGCGTTGCTCTGAGCGTCCTGCACGGGACTGACCACATGAGGGTAGAACACCTCCGTAGCATCATTCTTCAAAGTCAGACCACTCCTTATTAAAAAGCAACATAAAAACATGAAATTGCACGATTCGGGTGCGTTTATATGCATGTTGATGTGAAATAACCCACAGCCTGTGGAGAGATGCTCCTGGAGTCTGACTGATTCTCATTCACTATCATGTCTTGGGTTATATATACAGTTTATATACGCTCCCGCCTCCAGTTTTGGCAAAGGCTCAGGTGAGCGGAATGCTAAAACAAGCGCAGTCAGTCTCTCCGCTAAACCACACCCAGAGAAACACTCGACCCTGTGAGGTGCTCCAAACATCTGGAGCCAAATGAATGCGTGCTGGACTCCCTGAGAGCCCCTAATTCATTTAGAAGTGTTTTTGTGCTGTTAAACACTCAGCACTTGATGTAAGCAAGCTATGTCTTGATTTTTGTTTTTAAAGGGTGTTGCAAGCATAATCTGCCCACAAAGTATTTATTATGAAAATGACTTACGAAAAGTGCATTTAAGCTGCAATTAATCAACAATCAATCTGTGTTGCAAGCTGATTCGATCTGCTTACTGAAAATGAGGTGAAAACGACAGTGGCGAAGATGCTTGATTGATACATACTAGCTATATACTTCCTGAAGTGTATACTGCATAACGGTTAAGTGAAACAGCATGCATTTTTCCATGATAAACTTTTAAAACTGTGATCTGTAATTAATAGTAGCTAAAGAATGATAGACAAAATGTCAGACAGACAGATAGATGATAGATAGATTAGTTATCATCTTAGAAACTTTGTAATAATAATAAAATACTTTTCCCACGTAAAATAACAAGTGAAGAAAGATATGTCCAGTACCTGAATATGCATAATGCTCTATTATACCATGTAAAAAATATATATTATTATTTTTTAAATACGTCAAATGATCACAATCAATGAAAACAATACATTTACGTTTAGTCGTTTAGCAGACGCTTTTATCCAAATGAGGACAAACGCAGTTATATTATAAACATGCCACACTTTTGTTTCCCGCGGTGGAAGCTTAACAACATTTTAAGGAAAAGTGGGCCCTCTCATGGACGAGAAAAGAGAAGCATCAAAAAGTTTGAAAATGTCAACCGAGACAAACACACAAACACACACTTCCTAAGCTGTCAGGGTCGCGCGCTCAAAAAAAGCAACTAGCAACCGATGCGAGTCTCGTCTTGGCCTTGTTTATACAGTCTATGTTTCAGACCAGCGGGCTCTAGTTCAGACGTGGAAATATACAAACAGGTAGACTTATAGACATGTACAGTACATCTACGGACTACACTTTAGTACAGTTCATTTCCTCCGTTTGTCGTTTAGCATCACTTAGCTTCTTTCTTTTTCCCCACAGGAGAATGAAGATTCTTTGCCAAAGCGTGTGATTCAGCGAGACACGGATGTGACCCACCTTCATCTCGCCAGAAGGTGCTTAGGAAAAAATAGAAATAAATTAAATATATACATAAAAGTTTTTAGATAATAAGATGTGGACCTGAAACCTAAATATAAAATGTATTATAATTAATAAGATTTCGAACGTAAATATTATATGCAATGCATAAAAATAATAATTGTACAATTCATTAACTGTTTTATTTTATTTTTTTTATATTTCTCTTTAATTTTCCATCTATTTTTAGAGGATTGACTTGTGTTCCTGATTTGTCAAGGTTCTCCATGCTGAGATATGTGTGGCTTAACAATAACAGGGCTAGACAGCCTGGCTGAAACTTGAATTTTACTCTCTCTTATCTTATGTGTGATTACTAGTTTTTAAAGCTTTATGTTTACCACTAAAACTATTGAGCAATTCATTAATATGAGTAAAAAGTCTACAAAGCAGCTATGTACTTTCCATAAAAATAAAAAAAAAAGTGAATTTCTAAGTCTTAAAAGAGAGATTCGAGAGGTTTCCAGAGCTTCATTTAACTGCTGCTTGACAGAACTTTATCTGCACAACAATGATATTCTCTCCATTTCAGGTCAGTTTGTGCTATAAAGATGTTTCTAAGCTTTTTATTTATTTATTTTTGTGGTTTCTTAATGTGTTCTAACCTTTTTTCCTGTCTGCATTCTGGGCCATTGAGACACCTGACATGCCTGCGAGTGCTGCTCCTATTCAACAATCAGATGGAGAGTCTGGAGGAAACTGTCAGAGCTGAAGAACACGCAGGACCTCCACACTCTCTGTGAGAACCTGAGACCACCGTCTCTCACGCAAGTCCACTATATTCCTTATTTAAAAAAAAAAAAAAAAGTGAATCAAGGTTTTAAAAGCTATTTTTTTAGACCATTTGTTACAAATGGTTTTTACACCAAAAACAAGATTCTTTGCAGCATTTGTATTGGCAAAAAAGTCATTTCAGATCAAATGCATCTTCTGTTTCAGCTTTATATCTGAACCCCTTTCACTCAAGGTCCAGAATATCGCCAATAAGTGCTGCACCATTTGCCATCCGTGAGGTTTTTAGACAGAAAAGGTCGGCATCCATAAATTACAAACATGCCATATTAGAATTCACCAAAAGTGATCAAAGATATCAAAAATGCCATAAAAATGAATAATAAGATATACCACATTGGCTAATTATGTGATTGATAAACTACTAAACTACACCATTATGCATCTGGACACTGGTTGAGCCAAGAGTTTTACTTAATTTTTGACATTTTTACTGTTTTTTTTTTGTAATAAATAATAATAATTAATAATTAATAATAATAATTAGTTGCATTTATATAGCGCTTTTCTAGGCACTTAAAGCGCTTTACATTGTGAGGGGGGGATCTCCTCATCCACCTCCAGTGTGCAGCATCCAACTGGATGATGCGACGGCAGCCATAGTGTGCCAGAACGCCCACCACACACCAGCTTATTGGTGGAGAGGAGACAGAGTGATGAAGCCAATTAACAGATATGGGGATTATTAGGAGGCCATGATGGTCAGAGGCCAATGGGCAAATTTGGCCAGGATGCCGAGGTCACACCTCTACTCTTTTCGAAAGACATCCTGGGATTTTTAATGACCACAGAGAGTCAGGACCTCGGTTTAACATTTCATCCGAAGGACAGTGCTTGTTGACAGTATAGTGTCCCCGTCACTATACTGGGGTATTAGGACCCACACAGACCACAGGGTGAGCACCCCCTGCTGGCATCACTAACACCTCTTCCAGCAGCAACCTAGTTTTTCCCAGGAGGTCTCCCATCCAGATACTGACCAGGCTCAGCCCTGCTTAGCTTCAGTGGGCAACCAGTCTTGGGCTACAGGGTGATATGGCGGCTGACTCTAATTTCTTATGTTGAAACAGTTGTGCTGCTTACTATTTTGTTGTGTAAACTATGATACACTACCATTCAAATGTTTGGGGTAAGATTTAAATCAGCATCTTCTTCAGGATCATCTGACACTGGAGACTGGAGTAATGATGCTGAAAATCCAACTTTGTCATCACAGGAATAAAGTACATTTTACCATATATTAAAATAGAAAACAGCTATTTTAAATTGTAATATTTCAAAATATTACTGTTTTTACTGTACTTTTAAGTAAATAAATGCAGCCTTGGTGAGCATAAGACTTCTTTAAAAACATTAAAAATCCGAATTATTCCAAACTTTTAAACAGTGGGGTACTGTATAATTGTCAAAAGTGAAGCAGGAGGAAAGGAGACAGGCATTTAAGCTGTTCAGCGTAGAAAGACAAGAGGGTGCTTGATTCTATTGCCTTTGGAAGACGAGCACTACCGCTCCTACAGGAAGAAAAGTGACCAACTCGATCACAAAACCAGTACGTAAGCTAAGGCTCTCTAGTCTAACAGAACTATTAACTAGAAAATCAATTCCAGCATTTTAAGATTCGTAAAACGTTTCTAATCTAAAGAACTGTTTTATTGTTACAGGTCAGCATGTCTCAAGAAAGAGGTGTACAGAGTCAGTGTCACAAGAGTATTTTTTAAATATTTCTAATGATTAAACTACAGCAAATGTTTCACGGGAGCTGACTTTGGATGTTTTCCTTAGCAGTCATTCTGATGAACGAGAAAACCCATCAGTGGCCAAATCCATCATACAGTTCTCCATTATGAACTGGAACGGTACAAGCATGTCTCAGTGGAGCCATCTAGACGACTCTAGCAAACCTGCATCTAACATACTCACTGTCAAACTTAGATGATTTCCAGACCCCTGCCATCACTCTTGTTCACACGATGGAACATTTGACAAGGGTCAAGTGGTTTAAATCAATGAAAAACAGCTCTTACATTGTCGTTTCAATCTCAATAAACTTTGTCAAGACTAATGTGTGTTTTCAAGTTGTTTTCTGAAATATTTGGAGTGTGAGTGAAGTCTAATATTCGACATGTTCATCAAAGAACATGTGATGTAATAGTTTGTAACTTACGGACGGAAAATCTATGCGTTTGATTTGTGAAACCGTATAACTGTATTTCAATATCAGATGTCCCCAAAAATACCTGTTGCATTTAAATAAATTCTACAGATTTATAAAGACTCACATAAGCTGCCGCTGCCATCTATTAATTTGTTCCTTTTCCATAACAACAAGCTAAGAAATTTAAGGCATAAGCATCAATGTCTTGCAGCAATATATTAGAATATCTTTCCTAAAGCAAAACCTACATGATTTTCACATACATAAATACATATATTTTCCCAACATAAATGTAAAAAGACTATTTAAAACAAACAAACAAAAAAATCTACATTTTGTCACTTGTAGACCCTTCCCCCTATGCATTTGTGTGGCTAAGCTTTTGGTGGTTTTCCCTTACGTTATGTGCTTTCAGAAGAGCATCCTGTAAGAGAGTTATGAAGAAACCTTCAGAAACTCTGGGTGAGGTCACGGACCTGCTCTCTTTTGTCTTAGATGGGTCTTCAATGACGATGATGGTTGCTGGGTTGAAATAGTGTGATTCATTGTGATTCAGTCTGTAGTAAGAGGGACTGTCTCTGAGGTAACATCTTGGTTTTGGTTATCTGAGGAGCTGGTGGTCTCACTCTGACTGACAGAGAGCTCCTCCATAGTGCCTGTCATCTCCTCCAATGCTTGATCACCCTCAGCTATGAAAGAAAAAGAGAGCCTGCATTACGTCACTCCTCAGCTAAATATGTATTCCAATGCTTTACTTTAAATGATCCCAACTTATTCTTAGCTTTATTCTTGAAACAAATGACTCTTATGATTTAGTTCTTTTTTGTCAATAAAAAAAAACATACATTGTGAACAGTGAAGCCTGATTCCTGAAACGAATGCAGGGCTTGCAAAATCGGTAGGCCGATGTCCTGGGACCGAAATGTACCAGGGTTCCCGCGGGTGCAAAAAAAAAAGCCTTAAAAAGTCTTAAATTTAGTTGTATCAAATATAAGGCCATAAAAAGTCTTAAATACCTTAAATGGTATAAGAAAAGTCTTAATTATAATTTCAAGAGGTCTTAAATTTGGGGATAGACAGACAAGAATCGTGATATGGCTTAATGTGACGATTAAACTTCAAAAATAATTCTGGTAATAAATAGCGTTAGTGAATCAAAACCTTACGGTGTGAACACTGCAGCTTGATTTTGAAACGAATGACTCGGAATGAAACAAATGAGTCAGTTGTTTTCAGTGAATCAAAAACATACAGCATAAACAGCGCAGCTTGATTTTCGAAGAGAATGACTTTTATGATTTGTTCCTTTTTAGTGAATCAAAAACTGATTTGGTTCTGCTTAAAAATTACAACACATAATTACCAAAATTAATGACTTTGTCTTTTTAATCTTATTACATTCAATTCAGATGGCAATCTCATAATTTGGTTAAAAAAATTATTTCTTCTTGCTGTGATGTTGTAGATTAAATAAAGTGAGTGCAGAGAATATGGGGCATTCCCAAAGAACATGTCAAGGCCAAGGTAATGCCATGGTACAATGCCAAAGAAACATGATAATACCATGATACTTCTCATAAATCTCATAGTAAAACAAAACTAATCTGATTTGGATACCTTTTGCCTGTTTCTGTAGCCGTGATGCTGACTCAGCTTCATGTTTCTCCCTCTGCTCCTGTAACATCTTACAAACCTTTTTATGGCTGAACCAGTGCAGCTTCTGACAGGCCTGGTCACAGTAGATCACCTGAAGAAGTGCACAGATTTAAGAAAGCTCCCCAAGAAAAAACAAAATCCAGAAGTCATTAGACAAATCCTGATATTTACCATTTTACAGATGGAGCATCTTTTCTCTGCTCCTTTTTCACCACAGGTTGTGCAGAAGTCTGCGTCCATGAAACCCACCTGTCCCGTGATGGCCTGCGTGAGCACTGACAGAGCAGTGGGGTCACTTCCCTGTCAGAAAAGGACTGGTGAGGCTTCCATACATAGAATGTGGTTCAGTCTTTCTAGTTGAGGCTATGATTCCATTATTTTATTACACCTCTAGTGTCTTCTACATGAGCAAATAGAGGTCACTGTAACTCAAACTCACAATTTCCACTGGGGCAATACTCCGGACCAGCTGCTGCAGTAATGTGGCATCACAGTATGGAAATTTCCTAATGCACTCCCGAATGAACTTCTCCTGGAATACCGGGAAGCCATCACTGTCTCGCCCTTTCAAAAGACTGAGAAAAGATTTTTGAGTTAGAGTAAATTTAGTTTACTCTCTAATACATATATACATTATTGTTCAAATGTTCTGGGGTCAGGAAGATTTTTTAAACGTTTTTGAAAGTCTCATGTTCACCAAGGCTGCATTAATTTGATCAAAAATACTGGAAAAACAGTAATGTTGTGAAATATTATTACAACTTTAAATAACCGTTTTCTATTTTAATATATTTTAAAATATAATTTATTCCTGTGATAGTAAAGCTGAATTTTCAGCAGCCATTACTTAAGTCTTCAGTGTCACACGATCCTTCAGAAATAATTCTAATGAGAATTCAACAAATATTTATTATTATGATTGTTGTTGAAAACAGTTGTGCTGCTTAATATTTTTGTGGCTTTTTTGATGAATAGAAAGAAAAAAAGAGCATTTCTTTCTTACATAAATCTTTTGTAACATTATAAATATCTTTATTGTCACTTTCGATCAAATTAATGCATCCTTGCTGAATAAAAAAATCTTACTGACACCAAACTTTTGAACGGTAGCATATATATATATATATATATATATATATATATATATAATATTAAATATTATATTTAAACTTTGCTCTTTCAGAAATAAGTTT
>NW_015505221.1:1322740-1345522 GCF_001515645.1 Sinocyclocheilus grahami | reverse complement strand
TTTGAGTGATGGCATATATATATATATATATATATATATATATATATATATATATATATATATATATATAATATTTTACCTCTTGATTAGGCCATCAAGTTTGTCCTGTCGCTCTTTCAGGAAAGAGCCACATTTCTGCAGCACACAGCTGAGGTAGTGCATCTTCATGGCCAACACCTCATTCATATCCTGCTGTTTGATGCACATCTCACAGATAAGCTCCAGAACCTGGAAAAACAATGAGTTATTAAATTTGGGTCAGATATCAATTCAGTTACTGCAAGCTTTGAGATTGTAATGAATCTCAACTCAGCTCTATGAACACTTACATAATGCAGAATGCATGCAACTGACCTTGCGGCACTTCTCAACTGCTTCCACATCCATTAGCAGAGGGTTTTCTTTCACCAACATCACTATCTGCAGCCAAACAAGTCACAAGAACATCCAGGCTTAACAATTCAGGATGAATTATGCTTTGTCCATAGTTAGTGGTTTGATGATTTTTATTAGTATTATAGTCATCAGGTTCAGAAAGACCATATACACACACCTTTATTTTGATAGTACAGTATAGGGACAGACAAAAGACAATGGGAGAGGAGAGAGGGGAAAAGGACTGGGAAAGGATCTCGAGTCAGAACTCAAACTCGGGGTGTTTCTAGGCGCATCTGCGCTATATGTGCTGCCCACATATATATATATGTGTATGTGGATCTAGCTCAGACCAAAAAAAAACAAAAAAAAAGTACCTTTACAGGGTTGGGGTTGGTACTCATTATAATTTTGTGTAGCGGTCCAGCAAGTTTAGGAGGGAGTTTTGGTTCCTTTTCCAGGCCCTGTGGTTTTGTGTAGTAATCCAACCTCGCCCGGGAGAAGAAGTTATTGATGACCGTCACACAGTCATGCTGCCCTGGGGGAAAAATAGTAATCTCATTTACAGTTGACTTTTGGAAACAAAAAATACCTTATGACTTCTCTGAATCTGCCATACTACTGTTCAAAAGTTTGAGGCCAGCAAAAAAAAAAAATTAAATTAATAAAATTGTTTCAGTCAGCAAGGATGCATTCAATTGATCAAAAGTGACAGTAAAGACTTTTATAATGTTACAAAAGATTCCTATTTCATATAAATGCTGTTCATTTTTTATCTTTCTATTCATCAAAGAATTCTGAACAAATTTATTATGGTTTCCACAAAAATACTGAGCAGCATAAGAACAAAAAAAAATTCTTGAGCACCAAATCAGCATATTAAAATGATTTCTAAAAAAAAAAATAGCTTTGCCTTGCCATTACAGGAATAAATTACATTTAAAAACAGAAAACCATTATTTTTAATTGTAATAACATATGTATTATTGTTTTTACTGTATTTTTAATCAAATAAATGTAGCCTTGGTGAGCATAAGAGACTTCTTTTAAAAACATATTTTTTTTTAAACATACCGACCCACATCTTTTGCACAGTAATGTACTGAGGACCTATTCCTAATTTGACCTGTACAGCACATCTTTCCTCATATCTTTGTCATACCTACAAAAGCAGCCATTTGTGCAGCCGTTCTGCCGACTGAGTTCACTGCATCCGTCTCAGCTCCAGCATCCAACATCATCCAGGTGATATCTGTCTTTCCTGTACAATTTCATATTACTAGCATAAAATACAGTCAAATTAACAGTACCAGCACCAAAAGAATTTAGCAAATGAGATTCAAACCTGAGAGTCCTGCAAACATGAGTGCGGTGTATCCATGTTCGTGTTCGTTGCAGTTGACGTCTGCTCCATGCTGCAGCAGCAGTTTGCACATGTCTGCCCTGCCCTTATATGCGGCGTGCATGAGAGGGGTCATGCCATACTGAAGAAGAAATGCAAAACAGCAATAATCAAAAGCATTAATCATATTTTTCACATGTATTACATATTAACGATGGGTAATCGATGGTGACCCTGACATCTCCTGTGAAAATGAAATTTTCAGCAAATCTTTCCCCCTTCAGCATTTCAAGCAACAAGTTCACTCATATTTGATTGTGATGTTTTTATCATCTGTTTGGACTCTCATTCTGACGGCACCCATTCACTGCAGAGGATGTAATTGTGAGCAAGTGATGTAATGCTAAATTTCTCCAAATCTGTTAAGATGAAGAAACAAACTCATCTATGTCTTGGATGGCCTGAGGGTGAGTACATTTTCAGCAAACTTTCATTTTTGGGTGATTCCTTAAATCAAGTGAAAGAAACAAAAATTCCTAAACTGTTTATTCGCTATCCAAAAAAGAACTGGTTCATAATTTTTTTATTCGTTTGTTTCTTTTCAGCTCCAACAGAAGGACACATAATGAAAGACAAGCCAATCAATATCATTTCCAGAATACAGGCAGCTGCTTTGAATGCCCACACAAGTGTCAGAGACATCTGATTTGGGCAGGTCAATCTACACAGCAAGTTCTTATACAGAAGTTAAGCATCGTTTAAGAAAGAGCAAAGAACTACCATTAACAGAGTGATAAATTAAACCACCTTTGAAACCCTGTTATTATGATACATAATGACACTTAATTTCCTTACCTCATCAAGACCGTTTACCCTGACATCTTTGGACCCAAGCAGCCTGGAGGCTTCTTGCACATTACCTACAAATGTTCAATCACAGTGATCAGACACTGACCAACCTTAATGTACAGAATTATACATCAGAGCCTCAATGCACATTGAATGCTAAAGTATCGATCATCATGATCATTTGAGGAATTCAACACCGAGCAACACAAAAATAAGGATGTTTAACTTTAAACGACCTTTTACTGGTACACATATGTAGTTATCATATGAATGCATATCGTTAACGTTACCTGTCATATACAGTTTAAGTTAACTGTATACATATGAAGGTATTTAGCATGCAACGCATCAAGAATTAATTTAAAAACACACAAAGGATTATGTATATTTATGCAACCATAGCTTGCAGACTTTGTAAATGAAATCATACATCTGATACATTTCTAAACTGATAAACGTGTTAATCTGCAGTTAGCCTGTTAGCATCATGCTATTATTACCTGCAGCTATAACTTGAAGTAGCTCCTTCTCCGTGTCGGTCAGGTCTCCTTTCTGTGGTGCAGACATTATTATAGTCTAAGTGACGCTTTTGGTTTTAATAAGCAATATATAAGTTGACTGTGATGGATATGACAGCTCTGCTGTGCTGTGATTGATCCACTAACTTGCTGCTCCCCTGACTTGTCAACACGTTACTGTCTGCAAATGGACTGAACCAACTGAAACAAAAGACGGGGGCGTAATTACATAAAGTGTCCTTTTTCTTTTATATATATATATATATGGTAATATGCAACTATATTAGCATATAATTTTAATTTAGCACTTAATTTTGCTAGGTATGGGAGTAGTGGAAAACAATTGTATTATATTTAACATTTTATGTACCCCGTCTGTTTGGTGGTGTTTCAGTCCGCCAGTACGAAATCTAGAACTTTCATTCTGTACAATACATCAATATATTTTATTTTTTTTTCTAAATAAGAGACATTAATGTAAGTGTGTCTAATTCATACGCATCTTAATAGAATGAGCGTTTCAATAAATTACATTTATATTAATTGAAGTAAATTGAATGAATTGATAGAGGTGTAAAATAATCCCACCGCTTAAAGGGTGACCCTTTAACGTGGTTGAAAATAATGGACTGTTCATATGAGATGATAAGTAACATAAAAATATAACACAATACTTGACAAAGACAGACCTATAATATTGTATATTCAAAACTATACAAGAATCGTTCTTACGAGTAGGAAATATACAAGGAATCAATGAATCAGAAACATGTCACAAAATGATTCTTTCACACATCTGACTGAACAAATTGTCCACTAATCGGACTGAGTCGGTTTAACCGGTTCTTGAGTGAACAACTGACTCACTGAATTCAGAACTGTCTTTTGCGGGCACGGATTAGTGACTACTTTTGAACAGGTTCTTTCAAACGAACCGTTCAAAAGAATCGATTCGCCATAATGATTCAGACTTCCTTCATGATTGCTTCACCTTGGGATAACAGTTTATTTGCATAAAGATAAAGAACGGACCAATGGCATTAAACATGTCTACCTGAGCAAATCCTAGACAACTTCTAGCAACAGACGACTTGGCTTAGAGTGGAAAGTCTGCGGACTATGGTTTAAGTGTAGGCCTAGACTAGATGTACATCATGGCTTGTGGTGGCTTTGTTTGTTCCAAAACTTCTCTTTGTATCTTGAACCTTATTTATGTGGTAAGTGTATTTAGTCCTTAAAACTTGTTCTTATTCACATTAACAATACGTTTTGTCTTTATTTAAAAAGTTTAACAACATATATTACTTTTATTCATTACTATAACAATGGCAGTAACAATATGTAAGTTCATTCAATTGTGCTGTAAATTGTCAAATTAATTTTTATGGAATGTTTTTTTATGCTGATATTCATAATTTAGTATTGCTTTGCCTTCTCTGAGCATCTACACTCCTTAAAGTGAAACCATCCATTTCTGACTTCTTCTGTTTTTCTTCAGATGGTCAGTCTTCTAATGATCGCTGTTGCAGCATGGGGCAAATGGTTTGGACTGGTCTCTAGTTTCAGGGTAATGGCTGCTGTCATCGCTGTTGGCTTGTTTCTATTCTTCGTGGCCATTGTGGGATTGTGTGGAGCTGTGAAGCATCATCAAGTTCTCTTGTTCTTTGTATCCTTCCGAGTTACTCATTCAAGAAATTCTCTCCTTATCAGTAACGTGCATGTCTATATGAGGTTTATCTCTGTTCAACACATCAGTCTTAGTTTGTGTTGTAGTTTGGGTCCTAAACGCACATTTACCAATTTTGCTGACTTTCGTGTTTGAAAGGATTTCCTTTGTTATCAACAGCTTTTGAATTTGCCCTAAATGATGGTAAAACAACCTTAACTGGTCTTTAGTACATGCTCATTCTCTTCATGGTATTCATTTTGCAGTTTTCAGTGTCATGTGCCTGCTTGGCGATTAATAAAGAACAGCAGGTAATTATAGTCTGTAATACTTTGACAGGGTGATACTGGTTTCCTCATTCCTACGTTTTAAATCCAAAGGTTTTGTTCTCCTGCAGAACCTTCTCCTGGAGATAGGATGGAATAAGTCTGAATCAATGCAGGAGGATTTGGAAAGATCGCTGGATTGCTGTGACTTCCTTCAAGTGAACTACAATGAGAGCTGTGTCGCTGTAAGAACTATTATTCTCAATACGAGGTTAATGAATTGTTAAGCATCTACTGCTACATTTCAAATGGAAGTTCCTTGCAATTGAACCTAATGTGAAAAACAGCATGCTTCTAGAAAGACCCTCTTAAATAGTCAGTAAATGAGGTCATGCGGTAATATTTTAATTTTTTGTACGTCAAGATGTTAGTTAGTTAGTTAATGATTTATAAAGCTTCCATTTTTATTTACAATTTATAATTAAGTTACAAAGTGTGGACAAAATGAAAAATACTTCTACAAATGATTACTGATGCTTGAGCAAAGTATGAGATCATCTTGTTTACATGCAATGAACTGACAAGATTATTTTCTGCTTTATTTCTGTCTTCTCTTTGACATCAGACCTGTTTCAAGAATCAAACATGTAGACCATGTTCAGTTATAATCCAGGCCTACGCTGATGACGCTCTACAGTTTGTTGGAGGAGTCAGTCTGTTTTTCAGTTTTACGGAGGTGAGCAAACACTGGACACCATTTGATTCTGAAAACATGTCAAATGAAACATGGAAATACTGATTGAAGCCGTTAACAGTTCAGTCAGTGTATTTAAGGTTTGGTACTTGTTTCTTAGTTTTCTGTTAATAAATCAATTTTTATATTAATTTTGTTATATTTCCTGTTTCAGATTCTGGGCGTCTGGCTAGCATATAGATACAGGAATCAGAAAAATCACCGGCAAAATCCTGGAGCTTTCATTTAATAAAGCATTTTGATCGGACACACATATTCAAGACTTTCAGCTATACTGAATTTTTGTTCTTGAGTGGACTTTTTTAATGAATCTTTTTTTTAATTATTATTTATGATCTGTAGTTCCTCTTGATAACACACTCCATTTCTTCGTTTTTTGGGATGCAATAGTAAATTAAATGTTCTGTTAACTTTAAAAAATATTTATTTGTAGAACAGCCATTATGATTTGCATCTTGGTGGAGTTCACAAATATTTCTTAACACTGATTATGCAGGTTAACCGGTCTTGAACTTTGGTCCCAATTGAACAACACGTACAATGATAAAGAGCTGCTAAATAAAAAGGAAAAATTAAAGACATGAAAATGCATCTTTCATTTCTGATTATAAATCAAACTAGAAAACATTTATAAGGAACCAAAAATACATTTCCTGCTTCTTAAATCAAACAATATGTCATTGCATTAAGCTCAGTAATAAGCTTGCACACTGAACCAACTTAAACTACACCCAACCCACTTCCACATCATTTTGATCAGGATATGACTAGGAACGTCTACATCATCTGTTTGCATTCCACATATTAGCCAATGGTGCAGCTCTCCCAGAGGTTGTCCAGCCGGTTTACCACAGATGCATTCACTGTGATGTTCCAGTTCTCCCCTCTGCTGACTGCAGTGAAAACATACCAAATATACTTACCTGCGCATTTAATTGGATTTGCATCACAATATATTTGAATTGACATGTGATTCATTTCTCTGTATTTTATTTCAGTGGCAGATTTTTGTATTTTCATTTGTGTAATTGTGTAACGACACTCACACCTAAAGGCTACAACACACATCAGTTTTTGTTCCGTGCTGAGTTATACAATCAAATCCTCTCATTATAACATACAGAGTGTATACATAATATATTGATTGCGCAGTGTAGAGACAGGGCCGGCCCAAGCCTTTATGAGGCCCTAAGCAGAATTTTATATGCCTCGGTGCTGCCAATACGACTGATTATTGTCAATGCACACTAAAAATCTAACACACACTTTATCAATTTTATTTATTGTAGCTGTGTTGCTTACATCATACCAATGTCAGCCTGGCATGTTTTTACCCTTCTATGATTTTTGATTGGTATAGTAGCAAACCCACAAGTTTGGCCAGGTGTTAATTTGCACTTTAACATCCAAAGTCTTACAGTACTATGTGGCATATGTGGTTTACTGAAAAGTAGCTAAATAAACAATGGATTTATGGAAACAGAATGTTATTTTAACAACAAATTATTAAACACATAGCGAGCCATCTGTACATCTAAAACAACAATTAGCTAATTGAGGCACAATGATATTGGAACATAATAGCAAAGACACCCAAAGGTAGGCTAAGGTAAATAATGTTAAGCTGTTTTTCTTGCTGCCAATACGACTGATTATTGTCAATGCACACTAAAAATCTAACACACACTTTATCAATTTTATTTATTGTAGCTGTGTTGCTTACATCATACCAATGTCAGCCTGGCACCCTTCTATGATTTTTGATTGGTATAGTAGCAAACCCACAAGTTTGGCCAGGTGTTAATTTGCACTTTAACATCCAAAGTCTTACAGTACTATGTGGCATATGTGGTTTACTGAAAAGTAGCTAAATAAACAATGGATTTATGGAAACAGAATGTTATTTTAACAACAAATTATTAAACACATAGCGAGCCATCTGTACATCTAAAACAACAATTAGCTAATTGAGGCACAATGATATTGGAACATAATAGCAAAGACACCCAAAGGTAGGCTAAGGTAAATAATGTTAAGCTGTTTTTCAGTAACAAATTTATGAAACAGAAGCTTATTTTTATTACAAAAATATATAAAGTTATTTTTAAACAGAAGACAAAAACTTTATTATTATAAGTCTTATAATATATTAAGATGTCAAGGCTATTTAAAGATGTTTAATCAAACATGAACTTCCCTAAAACAAGAAGATACCCTATCTAGGCTATGATAATTAGCCCAACTAGTCAACCAGGTCCCCCCTCCACCCCCGAAACGCAAATGATTTTAAAGGGGTCATATGATGCGATTTAAATTTTTTATTTCTCTTTGCATTGTTACAAGCTCTTGGTTCATAAAGAAGATCTGTAAAGTTCCAAAGACTAAAATCTCAAATCCAAAGAGATATTCTTTATAAAAGTTAAGAGTCAACCACACCTACATAAAACGTCTCGTTCTAACACGCCTCCACATGTCTACGTCACGATGTGGGAAGATTTGCAAAACGCCACCCAAATGTTCACGCAAAAAAAGTAGGCGTAACTTTTATTCTCGCTATAGTATTGTTGTTGCCGCCATGTCTTGAGCTGATCCGTGCTGGTCGCTGAGGGAATACAACACCGTTCCAGAACAGTTAAAACCAAATATTAATTTGTGTGCAGCACATTTTATGGAGGGCTGTTTCCTGATCCTGGTAGAGTAGACTACAATGCCGGCTGTTCTGACTCACAGACTGTAAGTACGTTTTCATTTAAAGGATTTGCCACTGACGATTCAAACGCGAGTTTTGAGCAGTGTAGAGTAGTGCTTGTTTGTCATTTCTCCAATCACAAATGCAGACATGGTTTTATGTTTACGCAGCGCGATGCAACGCAACGTGTAAAAAGACAGTATAAGTCATTATAAGCCGTAATTATGTCCCCACTGAATGCAACAAATGCCTCGTTTATAATGGGTTTTAATGTTTTTGAATCATCGCTCCGGCCGGACAGGGCATCACAGACATGCCCCTGTGTATAGAAATTTTTGCAATAGTATAAACTAAACTGGTACAACAAAGGTTATTGATTTAAATTTATTATGTTCTTGAGGTGATTTTAAGCATGTAAAAATACAAAGAATTTAATCAATGGAAAACAAACAAGCAACATGTTTGTACAAACTTCTTGTTCTAAATGTCTTGAGCTATAATCCACACATTTGTTCCATGAATAAACATGCCCCTGTGTGTAGAAATTTTTGCAATAGTATAAACTAAACTGGTACAACAAAGGTTGATTTAAATTTATTATGTTCTTGAGGTGATTTTAAGCATGTAAAAATACAAAGAATTTAATCAATGGAAAACAAACAAGCAACATGTTTGTACAAACTTCTTGTTCTAAATGTCTTGAGCTATAATCCACACATTTGTTCCATGAATAAAAGAGATGAGTAAGCTGGTATTATGTGGCAGAGTCTGTAAATATATACATATATATATGGGGGTTTTGATTTATTGACACGAATAATTTAATTTAGTTCAACAAAAAATTTCAGTCGGTGACTCTTTCTGTACATCTGTACACCAGTAGGTGGTGACGAGTGAATGTATTTTTTCATATTATAATAGTGTTCTTCTTCACATAGTGTCAAGTATATGTATTTAGTATAAATACCTATTTCACCTTCATTTTTAAAGAGTAAAAAAAAAATTGAAAATTTGAATCGACTCCAGGGATCATAACAGCCCTTGATTTCAGTGAAATGAGCGACATCTACGTGAAACGACGCCAAACAATGGGAGCGAAGTCTGTGTTCGCCAACGGTCGAATCAACAACACAGAGAGACTCAGCGCCCTCCAGCTATTGAATCTCGATGTTTAATACAATAATTCTGACAGTTAAACAATCATTTAATGTACACAACCTCATAATCCATCGTCCGTACTCTTAAAAAGCTTAAGTTTATCTTTGTCTAAACTGAAGCCAGAGGAACCTGCCTCTGAGCATCGTTCATTAATGATAAAACCTGATGTCTCAATAAAATCACTGAGCATCTTTTCAAAACTATCCAAAGCCTCATTCGAATTGGAAAGAAAGATCAGGGCTCGGTCTTCATCAATGATGGACTTTATGGTTTCTCCTTGAACTTTAGGGCCTAAAAACCTGTTCTCGCAGTTAATGGAGTTGATCAGAGGAAGAAGGCAGATGCTTACTAGTAAAGGAGTCAGTGGACATCCCACCCTCAGACCTTGTGATCTGTGGTCTGCCATCAAAAACAGCTTCAACACGGATCTAAACCGGTCAGGTAGGTTCACAGACTTTAAGCTATTAAACAAATATTGCCATTTTAGTGCACCTGGATCTAGTTTTAATGAAATAATCAAAACTGGGATTCGATCACTGATGCTGTCTAGAACAGAACTGTGTGGTTTACGTTGACCTGGATTTAAAATATGTTCAAAAACACTTTTCAACCTCTCCGCCAGAATCAAAGCCAGAATTGTATAATCCACATTCATTATTGCAATCGGATTTAAACAATATTGAATATCATAGCTGTAGGTATGGTCGTTTTTGCCTTGGCTCAGGGATTCGAAAACTGTTTGTTTAATTGGCTTGAGGTCAAAGATTTGGTTGAAAAATGCTTGTAAGAGGTCAATAATTTTAGAAGCATAATGCTTATAGAAATGTACTGTTAGTCCATCTACTGTTAGACTCTCAGACTGAGACAAGGACAGTATAGCGACCAGAGTCTCTTTTCTCGAAACAGGTTCACTTAGAACAGTAATCAGGGTGGATTTTACTTCTTCAAATCTCTCAGCTTGGTATAAATGATCCAAGAAGTTCAGGAGACTCTGGGAAGTATTTGGTGTATGAAGAACCTCGATGGATGATTCTGAATCTGGACGACCTTAAAAAAGAAATGATGTCAAAACAATTCTTAAATAATTTTACATCCAAAACAAGAGCAGGAAAAGAAAAGCTCTACCTCCTTGGTCCATCTCTTGAGGAAGTTCAATCGTGTCTGAATGTCTTGATGGTTTTGGGTGAGATCTTTGTCTTTGCAAAGCTATTGCCTCACATACAAGTCTGACCTTCACTCCTGGCCACATGTATTCATTCCTTTTGGTATTTATTTGTGAAATTTTCTTTATTATGCTTGAAAGGTGGTCCATACATGCTTTATCTTCAAGGAGACAAGAATCGAACTGCCATTTTGGTCCATTTGTCTGAATCTGAATTGACAGTGGGGCATGATCGGAAACGTACTCTTCTTTATCCAAGTACATTGGTCTCTTGTGAATGTTACAGGCAGTTACACTTGTTAAATTGTGACTTTGCAAAAAGAAGTAGTCCAATCTCGACTGACCTTTCCTATCGAAATATGTAAAGCTTTTCACTTCCGGGTAAAGACACCGCCAGACATCCAACAAGCTGAAGTTTTCCAAAAAACATCGGAGAGCATCAAAAGACTTTGTGTGACTTCGGTTTCGTAAATTTGATGTTTTGTCAAGGTCGGCATCCATGACTGTGTTAAAATCCCCACCGACCACCAGATATGCAGAATGTGGGATGTGGGTGGAAATTTGTGTGAAATCTTTCAGCTTAATTTTTTCATCATTTGAGTTATACATGTTGATAAATACGAAATCATGCCCCCAAATTTGACACAAAATTATTATGAATCTTCCCTTTTCATCGCAATTGACATTGAAACCACCACATCCGAGGTTCTTTTTGAAAAGTACGGCCACCCCTCGTGAACTTCCTTTAAATACGGTGAATGCCGCCATGTAATCGCCTTCTAAATCTTGAATTTTGATGCTCCCAGTTGAGTAGATTCTATCTGGACCTACATGAGTTTCTTGAAGAAAGACCACATCAGCCTTTAGAAGACTTAAATGATGAAGCACCTCAGACCTTTTACGGTTGAAACCGTTTACATTCCATGAAAGAATTGTTAATATTCGCTGATCTTCATTACTGTGTGTCATCTTGATATAATCACTTTTGAGATGTTGAAGTTCAGATAAGGTTCTCTGAGTTTCACTTTCATAACATAATGGGTTGGTCTACCTAAAACAATGCAACACAAAACATTTTTAAAATTGCTGCAGAAGTGTTTTACAAAACCTGAAGAACTGGATTTTCACAAAACATAAACATATATACACTTCTTGCAGAAGCTTGTTGACTCTTTCTTTTCCCTAAACAAGCTATTTCACATAACAGATGTATACATATAGTCCACAAGATGAAATACTAGCTGAATTAAAATAAACACTTTTTGAATACGATGATCGGGGTAAGTTGCCTTATGAGAAACTTGTACATTTTCTTCTGTATCTCTCTCTCTCTCTCTCTTTCTCTCTAAGAAACTCTGTGTGTGTATATATATGTATATACATATATATATATATATATATATATATATATACACACATACATACATACAGTAGTCAACATTTGAAGTGGATCAAAAAAGTTCATATATATATAGTTTTATTTAAATATCTCATTTAAATATATTTTACATTTTGCCCCATAAATTACTTTTTCAATGCAAGCTTCTGTGTAACATCTTTACAAATTATTTTATACAAATTTAAAGTAATGGCAATATATATAAAAACCTTGTCAATTCTTTGCTCAAAAATAGTAAAAACATTTTAAAATTCAAATATATATATTATATATTAATATTTATTAAATGGCTTACCTCTTTAAAATAGCATCCTACCCTTGTCTGAGATATTTTACTTGGCAGAAACCTGGACCAGCATTAAATACACTATCTCTTCTCTCGTAACACACATGCAAATGAACGTTATTACATCATTAACGTCGTCACATTTTAACTCCCAATCTACTTCAACGACATGGTAGATTGGTTCCTGTTCTCAAAGTAAATAATGGTTTCAAGGTGAAGTGTGAGCAACTCCTCCTCCTTTATATCACACAGTTTTACAGATGTATACAGAAGTAAGGAATGTAGGCAACCCAGATTTGTTAGTCTGTATTTTGGTAATGATAAACAGTCAAATCAGAATGAATTGTGTTAGCATTTATTTAATTATTTAACTTATTTGTTTAATTAATGGTTTTGAATAATAACCACAGAAAGAGATAAATTATTCATTATGTTGTTCAGCTTTAAGAATATGCTTAATGCTTTGCTAGACTAGAGCACGCTATGAGGAAGAGATCTAAGTGAATGA
This sequence comes from Sinocyclocheilus grahami, assembly GCF_001515645.1. Classification (NCBI taxonomy): domain Eukaryota; kingdom Metazoa; phylum Chordata; class Actinopteri; order Cypriniformes; family Cyprinidae; genus Sinocyclocheilus; species Sinocyclocheilus grahami. The sequence continues at coordinate 1,332,550 of NW_015505221.1, read as the reverse complement.
TTCAATATATGTGTGTGCGCTGCTAAAGTGAATTCACCCCTGTATAACACTGCACAAATCCTCAGTAAACACAGTTCTTTTGATTTTAATTCAAGTCATCATTGGTCATTATTGCCTGTAAAGTAGAGAAGATATCATACCTACACTGAGTATTTGCAAATCAAATTATGTAAAGAGTTTAATGCAAATGGCTTCTGCCGTACGTCATGGTATTGCTTTGGTGAGAAAGTCTGTCGAATTGCACCTACCTAAATTTCCTCCTGAACTTCAGGTCCCAGAAGTCTTTTCTCATAGTTTATGAAGTAAATCAGAGGCAGAAGACAGATTAGTGAAGGCCACCCTTTAAGGCCACAGCCAAACTACTGAAATAACTTTCCCCCACCCCTTTTACCACCATGAACTAATGATTGAAACCTGCCAGGCACGCTCATTGACTTTAATATGCTCCTGGATCTACAGGAACAATCAGCAGTGGGAGTGACCAGCTGTTGCCATCTGAGACAGAACACAAAGGATAAACAGATGACAAGCAGAAGAGGTAGGTTGTTGTGTCTACTCTTTCAAAAAAATATATAGATATGTATAGTCAGTCTCACTGTCTTCTGTCACAAAGATGAATTCCAAAAAAAAAACATGTCCCTTTTTAAAGATACAGCATTTTAAAGATAATTTAGTAAAATCCAAATAAGCTTTAGAGATCTTTATTGCAAAGGGTTTACAACACCTGCTCACCAGTGGATCCTCCGCAGTGAATGGATGCAATCAGAATGAGAGTCCAAACAGCTGATAAAAACATCACAATAATCCACAAGTAACACACGACTCCAGGCCATCAGTTTACGGTGCCCGGGAGGTGACATGGTCAGTTCACTTAATTTTGTTGTGGCCACGAGATATTCATTTGATGGAACGTCATATTAACTTGTGGGAACGTGATATTATGTCGTGGCCACGAGATCATTTTGTCGAGGTAACGACATCCTTATGTCCACTTCTTATGTTGAGGGAACGACATATTTTCTCGTGGCCACGAATTTAATGCTTAAACAAACCTGCATGACCATAGCAACCCAGGATTATCAGAGATGGATTCATTCATATTTTATTTGGAATTAAGAAATTATTATATCATTTATTATAGAAATTATTACATTAATTATTATATTAACCATAGGCCTTGGCTACCGGACTGTATTATGTGCGATAGTCGGCGTTCAACTTAAGTTTATCATGAATAAATATTACATAAAGTGCATAATATAAAATAGGCCTACAAGAAAACATTTTTATCCATCCTACAGTCTTGTAAGTCCATTAACTGATCGTCTTTTTCCCGTAATATTTGTATATTATTATTATTATTAGCCTATTATTGGTTATATTTTTATATTCATTTATATTTATTTTTTTCAAGATTCAAGAATACATCGAAAGGAAATAATTATTAACAAGCATGAAGCAAGGTCTCATAATACTAATTCCTAAACAGGGCAAAGATAAAAGATTACTAGATAATTTAAGACCCATTACACTCCTCAATACTACTACAAATTATTATCGGGGATTATAGCAGCTAGAATGAAAAAAGGCCTGTCTCAGATAATAAGTGAAACTCAATCTGGCTTCCTGGCTTCCTTGGTGGAAGATCCATTCATAACAACAACAAATCTAGAAGATTGGTTCTAGATTTGATCGATTACAGCGATATATTTGTAGAGAAGGGCTTCACTGTATTTCTAGACTTCTACAAAGCCTTCGACTCAGTAGAACATCCGTTTATTTTAGAAGCTTTAACGCATTTTTATTTTGGACAAAACTTCACAAATCTAATTAGTATACTTTATAATGATATTAATAGTTGTGTATCTTTAGAACATGGCACTTGCTAAAGATTTTCAGTCAAGAGGGGCATTATAGGCAAGGTTGCAACAGCTCTCTTTTACTATTTGTAATGGCTGCGGAATTATTGTCCATTATGATAAAGAACAGTGGATCTGAAGGCTTTAACATATTGGGGAAACACATCATAATAACTCAATTTGCAGACGATACAACTTTGTTCTTAAAAAATGAAAACCAAATTGTTACAGCACTAGATTCAATTAATCAATTTTCAAAAGCATCAGGTGTTACGTTAAATATGAATAAGTGTGAAATTCTTGCTTTGCATGAACAACCAGCTCACTCAATCAATAACATAAGTGTTAAAACAGAAGTTAAATATTTGGGTATTACAGTCACCCGAAATAAAGAAATAAGGGAGAAAGAAAATATTCTTAGAAATATTGATCAATGTAAAAAGATGTTAAACTTATGGCTACAAAGGGATATAAGTTCATATAACAATATTTGGCAGGGTTTTACTGTCCAAAATGGAAAGTATATCCTTTCCCGGCCTATTCATTAGGAATTTCAGAGAATGATTCATTTATTGAACAAAACAAACTTCAACTTTATTTGGAAGGAAAAATGCCATTACATTAGGAAAGCTGACATGATTAAGATTATTGAGGATGGTGGCATGAATGTTATAGATTTTTCTGTGATGAATGGTGTACTAAAGTTAAATTGGTTGAATTCCTTTGGTTGAATTGGTTGTCAATCATAAGGACTCCTTCTGGTTTAGCATCCCTAATGCAATTTTTGGTCAATTGGGTGGAATTGATTTTTTATTGTGCTGTGATTATGATTTTCAAAGATTACCTGTGAAACTATCAGATTTCCACCAGCAGGTTCTTCGATACTGGAACTTAATATTTAAACACAATTTTACTCCACATAATACACCTCTGTGGAACAATAGATGTATTCTTAGTAATCGAAAACCTTTGTTTCTAGGGACTTGGATGGAAAAAGGAATATAGGCAATCGCATTTGATGGATAATTTTGGTAATTTGTTATATTATAGTGATTTGTGTGATCAATTTAATCTACAATGCTCAATTAGAGAATACAACAAAGTAATGAAGGCCATCCCAGTACCCCTGCAAACAATGATTCAGCAGTTTGTATTGTACTCTAGAACTATACCAGAAATGAGATCCCTCTGTATTGAAGGTATACATTTAAAGAACAAACAATTTACAAATAAGTTTATTAGAAATGTATTATCCAAAAAGTACTTCCCCAGTCAACTGAAAAGAAAAAATGTTCTTCAAGAATTTAGTGAAGAAGAGGCAAAGAAAATAAGGAAGCGATTTATCCATCAATAACTTCCTACATGAAAGATTGAATTGGGAGAACAATTCATGCGGGTTCTGTGAGAAAGATATTGAAACTGTAGAACATATGTTTTTCCAATGTGAACTTGTACAGACTTTTTGGCTGGAATTTCAAAACTGGCTTCATTCCAAACATATATCAATACACCCTTTGACTGTGGTCTCAATTAAGGTTGGAGTATTGTTGAAGGATAAGATCCTAGACTTTTTGATAAATAACTTAATTATTTTGTGCAAACACTTTATTCATAGATGTAAGTATTTAAAGGTTAAACCCCACTTCAGCGGCTGGAAGAATGAACTAAAGATATTTGCGAAGTCTTTTCATTACATGATGGACAGGAACACCCAGAAACTCTTATATGCTTTGAACTTGTTTTTGTTGTTAGAATAAGACCCTCATCCTAATTTTTCTTTTCCTGTTTTATCTTTACGGTGTGGTAATTGTTGTTGTTGTTTTTTTCTTCTTTATTTCTAATTGGCTGTATCAACACTAATCATATGTGTTCAGTTGTTGAAATGTGCCGTTAAGGTTTGTAATTGAACTACCTTAATAAAAAAATAAAAAAACTTGATCTTGATCATAGCTGTGTGGGCGGAGCCGGCGTGGGGGAAAACTTTCCCCCTCATTGGATAAGCATGGTGTTGACTCAGAATGGCCTACATAAAATAATTTCTGCCGCTCGACAGAGCAACATACGTAGAAAAACTAAGCCGTATTGGGTCGGACTGTCCATACGGTATCTGTGACTGGACAAACGACCCAAGTTGTTTTCTTCTTTATTTCTAATTGGCTGTATCAACACTAATCATATGTGTTCAGTTGTTGAAATGTGCCGTTAAGGTTTGTAATTGAACTACCTTAATAAAAAAATAAAAAAACTTGATCTGTGTCGCGTCATAGCTGTGTGGGCGGAGCCGGCGTGGGGGAAAACTTTCCCCCTCATTGGATAAGCATGGTGTTGACTCAGAATGGCCTACATAAAATAATTTCTGCCGCTCGACAGAGCAACATACGTAGAAAAACTAAGCCGTATTGGGTCGGACTGTCCATACGGTATCTGTGACTGGACAAACGACCCAACGGAATGGCCAGAGGTGTCGTTTCCTGACATTTTTGTTACCTGAGTGAGTCTATAAGCAAGAGACGGCTTACTACAAGCCTATGGTGAGCGTGATTTCACCAAGTACAACATGTTCCTGGATCAACATCCTTGTTGATCCTGGAACAACATTCCAATCAACCAATCAGAATTGAGAGATAACTTTTCAGGAAATGTCAGTTTTAGGCTTACAATCAGGATTAGGTGCTTCTACACCCTTGTTAATCAGCTATCATTTCCCACTGAGTTTAGGAATAAATTATGGGTAGGGTTAGGTTTAGGGGTAGGGATTGGACTAAGTCTATATTTTTGGACAATAATGTTGATCCAGGATCATCAAAAGATGTTGATCCAGGAACATGTCTTACTTGGCCAAATCACAGCGACCACAAGCCTATACTTGACGGCTTGTGAAAGTAAACATTTGTCGTTTTATTTTAATAAAGTGATAAAGACTTGAGTAAAAGCCTGTCGTACTTTTTTATTGATATATTAAAAAGAATTTGAACATTGACAAAACAGGTAACATTAAGGTCCACTGAAGCGCCTTGAAATGCGCAGCGTTATTCTATGTGGGGTGTGCTGTAAGTATAGCCTAATCATTTTCACAAATACATGCAGTAAAATAAAAAGATATAAAATCACATGAAAATATCCCTTACAAAAATTAACCGTGGTTACAACCAAAAAACATGGTTACTATAGTTAAACCATGGTATTTGTAGTAAAACTGTGGTTATAGGCTGCAATTGGTAATAAAAATACCGAAAAAAATCATGGTTGGCCTACTATACTTTTACTATAGTAATACCATTGCTACTTTTCGTAAGGGATTGTGTATAATAATATGAATATCGGGGAGTGAGATTTATTTGATTGTGATGCGAAGGAGGGTTACTGTAAGCCCCATCAGAACTGGGTTGCGGTGCAGGGGGACGGGACTAACGACAGATCATTGCAAAGTAAGTAGCCTATCTGGTGTGCATATAAATATGAATATTAAGCTTGATAGGTTTCATACATTGTATATCCATAACTACTTTCGGAGTTCTGATAATGTGTGCTACCCGCTCAGTGCTGTTTATTCTTGTTAGGATGGTTTTGCATTAATATTACTGCTGCACTACTGTGTATGTTGCATTACTTCTGAATATGTTCAAGGTTGTTAAATTTAAAGTGGCCTACTAAATATACTGTTGGGTAGTTTAATCTACAACAATGCATCATGTTGTAAAAGACCATATTTTTGTAGTGTTGCTGTCCTGTGAGGAAAAAAAAGAAAACGTATTAAAAAAAGAGTATACTTAATGAATGTACTCCCTTAAAGTCCACCTCTGATTATTTTGAAAATGAAAGTATCAACATTTTGTCAGAATTTCATTTTTTTGCTAACTATATCAAAGTCTGCATCTGAAGGACTCGGACCGGTGTTACGAGATTTTTGGTTTCAGTGGGCGGAGCACACATTAATATTCATGAGTTTCCCGGACATGCGCGTGGAACCAAGTGGAACTGAGAATTTAATTATGCTGACTGGAATTTTTTTGCTGGAATGCAGTTTAAATTGAACATATATTTCATTTTATTTCGGCTAATTAATAGACCATAATTATAAATACTATAGTATTTAGTTGAGGAATTAATCATTCACGTAGTTTCATTTGTAAATGAAAACACAACACGCTCATTTATCATCACATGGGCATAAATACAATCATAAAGTCAAAACTTTAGTGGCATAATTGTCAGGCATTTATTTGCAAAATATATGGTAGGCTAGTAAATGCTAGCATAATTATACAAAACATTAACTAGGTAAAGCGACACACAAATTGAAAGGGGAAATAAGCATATATAACAATAAATATAAAAATATAGCCCTAATACAGTAAGTTAATGTAATAATAATAATAATAATAATAATATACAAATATTAAATGTTTAATGTTAATAAAAATGTTTTATCCATTTTTGATAATCCCAGGTTGCTATGGTCACGCACATAGCATCTCGAGGCCACGAGTTCATTAGACGTTCCCTCAAATTAATACCTTGTGGCCACGACAAAACTAAGTGAACCAAACATGCACAAGGAACAAGAAACAGCATCTGAGACTGAACACAAAAGATTGTTACTCCCCGTCTAGGGAAAAGGGTGCAACATGAAAGGACTTTCATAGATAACAAATTGCAAATGAGTTGGTTGTAATTTGGGAATTTGGGAGCCAACCAGGACAAAATAAACAGTACAGTCCAGTTAGTTTTTAACCCTCTGTCTTAACCTATTAAAAGGAAAGAAAACACAGTGTACTAACCTGACGGTCCATACACTCTAAAAAATGCTGGGTTATATTTAACCCAGTATTTTAGAGTGTAGCCAGTGCCGGTCCTAGACTTTTGGGGGCCCTTAGCAAAACTTTGTCAGGGGGTCTGTCATTGTGTTCACAAAACCCTCTGTGGTAGACATTTCTCTACACACCTGACTTAAGATAACCTGGGGCGTCTCGTCACAAAATATTATACTCTTTTAGTGTATCTCTGGCAACACCTTGCCTAGTTGGATTAAAAAGGGACAAACCCAGCTATTGGGTTGTTTTGACCCAGCAGTTGGGTTCAAAACACCCCAACCGCTGGGTCAAAACAACCCAATAGCTGGGGTTGTCCCTTTTTAACCCAGCGCTGGGTTATATTTAACCCAGTATTTTAGAGTGTAGCCAGTGCCGGTCCTAGACTTTTGGGGGCCCTTAGCAAAACTTTGTCAGGGGGTCTGTCATTGTGTTCACAAAACCCTCTGTGGTAGACATTTCTCTACACACCTGACTTAAGATAACCTGGGGCGTCTCGTCACAAAATATTATACTCTTTTAGTGTATCTCTGGCAACACCTTGCCTAGTTGGATGACGTCTCGCCCCTTTTGAACACCATCACTTGGGACTAAGATCTTTAGTGTTCCACTAAAGAGAGAATCCCCACGACAAAGATGACATGATTACATACATTTTTCTCTAATATAACTGGTATTTTTTATATGTGCAATTCAGCAATATTTGTCTGTTTAAGTGCACACCCAAAGCCACTTGTCCGTGTTTCGCTCCTTCTCGGCTCACACACACATAGAAAGCCACCTGGGGGTAGGGTTGCCAACCGTTCCGTATAATACGGAATCGTCCCGTATTTAAGGCATCAAAGAAGCGTTCCGTATGAAAGCTATATGGAACGCAGTTTGTCCCGTATTTAAGGCATATGCCGTATGACCACCTAGACCAGGGGTGCCCAAACTCGGTCCTGGAGGGCCGGTGTCCTGAAGAGTTTAGCTCCAAACCCAATTAAACACACCTGAACCAGCTAATCAAGCTCTTACTAGGCATACTAGAAACTTGAAGGCAGGTGTGTTGAGGCAAGTTGGAGCTAAACTCTGCAGGACACCGGACCTCCAGGACCGAGTTTGGGCACCCCTGACCTAGACCATACGAATGGGGGAAAAAAATGTTTACGTCAGTAAAACGTTACAGTTTGAGCGAATGCAAACAACGTGATTCCAAGATCCAGCCACGCAAGAAAACTTGCATTTTACCCTTTTATACAGTCTATGATTTTACCTGAGGGAAGACGTGATCAATAAGGAAAGTCGTCTTTCTTTAATGTATACCTAGATAAAACAATTTACATTTAATGGATGTAGGTTGATAAATAGTATAAGGTTAATGCACATATTTGTTTTTCACAATGTGATAACATTTAACTGTTCATGTTGCCTATAGCCTATATACTGCCGTTCAAAAGTTTGGGATCAGTAAGATTTTTTATTTATGTTTTCTTTTTTTTAAAGAAGTTTCTTATGCTCATCAAGACTGCATTTATTTGATCAAAAATACAGAAAAAAAATTTAATTTTGTGAAATAGCCTATTATTGCAATTTAACATAACAGTTTTCTATTTATACTTAATTTATTCCTGTGAAGCAAAGCTGAATTTTCAGCATCATTACTCAGGTCTTCAGTGTCACATGATCCTTCAGAAATCATTCTAATATGCTGATTTATAATCAGTGTTGGAAACAGTTGTGCTGCTTATTATTGTTTGGGACCAGTGATATTTTTTTCAGGATTCTTTGAGAAATAACATGTTAAAAAGAACAGTATTTATTCAAAATAAAAATTCTGTGTTAAATATACACTACTATTCAAAAGTTTGGGGTCAGTAAATTTATTTTCTTCTTTTTTTTAAAGAAACTTTTAGAATAATTTTATTCAGTAAGGATGTGTTAAATGGATAAAAAGTGATAGTTAGAAAAGATTTATATTTTGAATAAATTCTGTTCTTTTTAACTTTTTGTTTTATTTATGGAACACAGGTACCAAAAAAAATGAAGCAGCACAAGTTTCAACACTGATAATAAATCAGCATAAGAATGATTTCTAAAGGATCATGTGACACTGAGGACTGGAGTAATGATGCTGAAAATGCAGTGCTGCGTCCCATAAATAAATAATATTTTAAAGTATAATATGGTAGGAAACCAATATTAGAAATTGCAATAATATTGAACAATATTACTGTATTTTTGATCAAATAAATACAGCCTTGATGAGAAGACTCCATTTTTTTTTTTATTATATAAAAGAGATATATATCAGAAACAGTTCTTAAGACATTTACCGTCAGTTATAATAACTACAGTAAATAGACCTTTCTACTGACCATAATAGGCCTGTGTGCGCGTGTGTCCCTTATTCTGTCCCTTATTTTTCTATGAAAAACCACGATTGTCCCTTATTTTCCTTTTCTGAAGTTGGCAACCCTACCTGGGGGACATCTTTCACAGCTAAATACCACAGTTTGCTTACTTTGAATATAGGGAGGACCAACACTGTGCCTAGCCCAAGCAAACAAATTGAGAGGGCAATCCAAAATCAGTATCATAAAACAAAGGGGTCAAATACACCAACAAGACTCCTCAAATACAAACTATTTTCAACTCAAACAAGCAATACGGTCTCTAATACTCTTAACACATACAATCTCTGTCTGCACTATAAAAAAAAATCAAACTTTCTCCAGTGGAGGTGACGTGCTTTTTAAAATATTGTACACCAATCAGGACATCATCAGCCCGCAGAAGCAAATCAGACGACTTAGCAGATCAGTAGAACAGGAAGATTTTAAAACGAGCGGTCCATTCATAAATTCGCATGACCTTACCTTCACCTTGTGGAACTACAAAACGGAAGACAAAAAATGACAAGCACAGCACTGAAAAAGGCTGGAGCTACATAAGGTCTATAACAAAACACAAACCATAGGGTCGTAACAAGGATGAACAGATGTCAAGCAGAAGAGGTATGTTGTTGTGTCTACTCATTCAGAAAACAAAGATATGTATAGTCAGAAAGTAATTTCCTTTGTCACAGATAAATTCAATAATTGCACATGCACCTAAGAAACAGTTCTTAAGACATTTACCGTCAGTTATAATAACTACAG
>NW_015505221.1:1308295-1322448 GCF_001515645.1 Sinocyclocheilus grahami | reverse complement strand
CAAAGACAGACACTTAACATACATGTGCCTATATTGACCAGGAAAAGACACTAATCAGACGTTCAGTATGCAGATCGCACTCAGCACCTCCAGCCACACATGATCAACACATACAACAGCACATCAATTAAAAGGTATCGACAGAAATGTGGGGTGTGAAGTCATCTGACAACACGTAACTGTGCAAATAAAACACACGCCCCATAAAAAGGAACAGGTCTGAGGTGAACACATGTAAGCTGGCAGGTACAAAAGTTATGAGTCTGGAGAAAATACATGATGTGTGTTAGGAAACCGTCTGGAATTGTAATCTGGGTCCTCCTTTACTCGTTTCTTAATGTCATTTTTCAGCTGATAAAAAAACAACATAACACTTGTTAAATAATATATATATTTTTAAACGCTATTTAATAAATGCAATATATAACAAAATACAAATTTCTACAGGTGGCATATACGTTTCTGGAAATGTTGTGTGTATTAAATGTTTATGGGTAACTAATACTGAAAATGTTTTATATTAAGAACTACAAATCAAGCTTATAGTTAAACTATATATTTAAAAAAACTAATATAAAAAAATTGTTACTAAAATAAAATATAAAAAATAAAAAAATGTATTTCAGCTAGTTGCTTAATGAACAAAAACACAGATTTAGAAACTTGAGCACATATGTTTGCATATTATTATGTCTATTTCAAGGCATAACATGAAAACATCTTTTAACTCAAGGTACCTGTTCACCATATGCTTCTTGAAGTTCTGGTTTTTCTAAATCCTCTTGTAGGGCGTTGGGAGCTGAGATGGGTGTTACACCAGCTGACTTGGCGGCTTGACTCACTGCCTCAGAGAGTGACAGTTTGGGCGCATCACTCTTTACCATCTAGAAGACACACAATAAGAAAAAATGTTGTTTACTGTGATACTTCAGGAGAGGCAAACCAGTCTGAATGAATACAAAGACATCAGCAATTTGTGTACATTATCTCAATGTTAACATGTAACTGCATGAAACTGAACATTTACCTTCCTGCGCTTTGCCGGCATCCCAAGCAGATATGCATCAGAGAGAGGAGGCTGGGCCTTGATCTTCCTCTGACTGATCTGATCTTGTCTGATAATAGGAACCCACTCCTACAAACAACACAGCACATCAAACCACACTCAGAAAAACATTAAATCTCACATGTTCCATGATCTGACTGGTAAAAAGTGATACCACCAGATGCCTCGAGTAGGTCATATTTTCCAAAAATGTTGTTAAATTTTATGTAAAGTACTAAATCTGTATAAATGTTTTGGTGGACACATTATTTATGCAGTGAACTAAAGAAAATCAACTGACAGGAGGCAACACTGCTGCCCATGCTTCAGCATCTCTTCCGGTTTCCTCTCCTCCGACAGCTCCCTCTCCTTCCCTAGCTGGACCTCCCACTGCTCCTGCTTCCTGGGAGGAGGCCAGAGCTTCTTCTGCTGTAGTAGCAGGTGTTGGAGAGAGACTGTCCCCCATCTGAACCATGTATGGGAGACGTTATATATGTTATATAGTACATGAGAACAGACTGTTAAACATCTAAAGCCAAGTATGTACATGTCCAGTCTTCAAAGCCCAAAGCAACTGCATCTCACTCTAAATCCATATATCACCATCAAACCCTTTTATGTTTATTTACCTCCACGTTCTGAGGCTCAGGATCCTGTATGGGCCTCTCTACTGATTCTTCACTCTGAGAAAAAAATACATATGCATTTATGGCAATGCAAAATGTAATTCGAGATCCATGTAACTTCCGTGGTGTAATATTTCTTGAATGAAATTAGACATTTAAGTAGAATAAAGAAAAAAATGCTAGCACTTGATTTTTCCCCCACTGATTGCTCCTGTAGACGAACGCTAGAGAATAGTTCTAGCAAAACCAAGGCCATGGGTTTGATTACCGTTTATTCCAGACACATGAATTTAAATTACAACCCTTATTACATTAATGTTAACTATTAATTTTTTTTTATATAAAAGGTTGCATTACCTAGAACAGAATCTTAATGGCTAAATAGAATGAACAGGCCATGTTCAAACTAAACACTGTTCACAGTATGTTAATTAAGACCATCTTGACTATGCAAACACCCAGCACTACACACTAACCAACCTTCATAACTGGTGTAATCTGAAAATAAATAAATCTATTCTGTGCAAAATGTGGAATCAAACCTGTGTGCGGATGATGTAATGAGTGATCTGTTCCTCTGTGATGGGGATGTGCTCCAGTATCACTTGCAGCCTCATGGTCATCATACTGGTTAACCAGTTCACCAGGCTAGGGTTAACCTCAGCTGACATTGTCCTCTAATAGAGAGGAGACATGTAAATTCACGTTAGGGATTCATTGAGAATACTTGAACATATATATATATATATTTATTTATTTATACTTTCCTCACAGAAAAGATATGAGTAAATCCCTTTTTTTTTTTTATATATGTACATAACATTTTAATATCTCTTAACATTTTAATAACTATTTTAATATCCCCTAATATTTTCAGGTTTTCCATGACTGCGAAACCCTGTTTGACGTGTCGAACCCCTAACGCCTTTATCATTACTTGCTAAGTTTCCTGCATCGACGCAAGCCCCCACCAACATGGAAATGTCTCCTCCGCAATTTTATTTACTGTGACCAAGACGAAAGGGGGTGTAGGAGTCTGACGTCAGTTGTTTTGGGTACTAACAATGCGGTGATTGATGACGGCAGTAAGGGCACTTTGTTCTCCATTCAGACAGTAGAGGTTGAGGGCCAGACACTCAAAGAGAGCCCGGTTACACAGCTGCAAGAGCCGAGGTCCAAACGTTTGATCTGAAGAAATAAAACACACATTTAAAGTATTTCATGTTTTTGTGTATGTGAGTAACTTTTGTTTCTGCATTCTTATGGAGCCCTTGAACATGATATAAGAAGCAAAACGGCAAGCTAATAATTAAAAGTATTTGGTGAATACATGTTGAGTTTATGAATCTAAATAGAGACTGATCTCATGTCACGATGCTACTCGTCTAGACATACCGGTGCAATGCAGAATGTGGGTGGCGATGCCTGCAAGTTGCTGTCTGAGAAAAGCCCGGTTCGTCTGGGTGATATCCACCCCATCACGGACTGCGATGGTTGACTAGATGGGATGGACAGGAAGCATAAACCTCAAATTTGCATTAGTTCCACTGTGGCAAAGAAAATCTTGGCATACTTTGACTTCATATCATATAAAATCATATATTGTATTTGGAGTAATCCACTCACAATGGAAGTCTAGGCACAACACATTCCTGAGACTTCCACTTTAAATTTTACAGTGCTTGTTACAAACCGAGGGATCAGTGGAATTCTTTTGTGTAGTAATCGACAGTCACAGACACTTTTGTATAGTTAGTTTTTTTAAAGAGTCGAGAAACGATCCAGGGATTCTTACAAAACTTTCTGTGATGTATTCCTCAAGTTCAGCAATTAAGTCATCAGCACCTGCCTAAAAAACAGAAAGAAAAAATAAGATGAAGAGATGGAAAGATGGACTGTACAGGAGAGGACAAAGATGTAAAATCGAGCAACTGCATAAACACCTCAGAAACTTGAGTGTAAAGTAAGAAATGGGATGTGAGACAGAACTTCCAGAAACGGTTTTCAAATAGTTCTGACATGTCTTCAATGCAGGGATCGCAAACTACCAGAAAAAGTTTAATATGGCTATTTGTGTTCATTTTTTCCCTGCAACAATTCTGTGGACTGCGTGCAAGCTGAAAGATAATGCACAATGCTCTGTGTACATTCTTTGACTGCTGCCAGCGATAACATCTTGTATGCTGCATTAAATAATGTAAATATCCTTCTTTGTGCTTTACTGCAGTTATATTCATCTGTGTCAGTGTTGAAATTGTATTATCCTGTCAGGGTTAGTAAAGTCAAGTTCACACTACAGGATTTTAAGCCTGATTTAAGCCCGGTTTGAAAGTCAACGAGCTCGCCGACAGGTCGGGCTGTGATCGGGGAAAATCAGTGTGTGATCAGCACTCGGCAATCTTTATGTGTGAACTACTCAAACAGGCTTGCTGATGTCTCAACCGATGCCTCACCAAATATCTAGCAAATATCCAGACCAGTCGGCCGACTCAACATCACATGGTGTCAGGTGTCACAACGAGCTACAGCCAATGAGAGAGCAAGGCATGGGTTGAGGTCAGAGGAAGAAAAACAGCAGAAGCAAAATGGCTTTAAAAAAGAAATTCAGTTAAATTAAACCACGGGATATTCAAGCTGTTAAGGGCACTCCAACGCAGTTATGCTTTTTGGGGCTTATTTTTATTTGGAGGTCATTGTAAATATTTTAGATTGCTGTTACTCAACATTTTAGATGTTTCCCTTATGTAACAAAACCCATTTCAGGTTTTGGAGTCTCTACTAATGATCTGATTAGTCTAATCAGGTGTGTGTGTTTGATAAGGGAGGCATACAAGACGGGCAGTTTTTGGGAGTATTCCAAGACCAGCACTGGGAATCAGGGCACTCTGACATTGCTAAAGAACAACTTACGGTGATGTTGGCCTCTGTGGGCTCACGGCCTTGCAGGAAATGCTCAGTGAAGAACTGAGCGAGTTGGGGCTGGATACGACCCAGTGGGTGGTGCTGCCCGTGGAGCAACAACACCATGTCCACCATGGAGAAGTTCTGACAGACCAAAGCCAAAAGATCACCGAAGAAACCTAAACATGTATACAGGTTGTTTAGTTTTCCTCATTCTGCTGGGGAATAAAAGCAAATTAACTAAAAGAAAACTCATTAACCCCAAAGAGCTCACCCATAGCATCTCCAGTACCAGGGGTGAAGATGTTACTAGTTTGGGAGAGCCTCTGGATGAACTGAGCGATGCTCTCGGTTTCGTTTTGAGGAGTACCCAGAGAGCCCATCATGGTGGACAGGACGCCCTGCACTATCCCAGTGAAGAGCTCAGGGTTCAGGCCTTCATCGGCTGTAGCGGCCCCAGGAGTGCTGGCTGCGTTTGGTGGGGCAGTGGGAGCGGTGGGGGTCGAGGTTGGAGGCTGTCCCGCAGGAGGCTGAGAGAAAAGTGGTTGGGAAGCCTGATGACAGAGATGCATAAAACTGTTTTATACACTGTTTTAAAACTGTTTTGTCGCCTCTGGCTTGCTTAGTTGGGGACACTTCATTTCCGGCGATATCGTTGACATAATTGCAAAGATATTATTTAAACTGAGCTGGATGTTGACATCACTGAATTCAATGATGAACTGTCTTTAACTGAAAAATGAGTGTTTACTATTGTCACTTTGCATTATTGACACTATTTTCCTAATTAATGCTGTTCAGTTGCTTTGACACAATCTGTATTGTTAAAAGCGCTATATAAATAAAGGTGACTTGACTTGACTTGACACCATGCATTACAAAAACCAGTGAAAATGGCAGAAACCTAGTGTTCTAGCCTGTGAAGTGAACAGGAGCTGTCGAGATCCAAAAATGGTAAAAAGCCTCAGAATGTGTTGCTCAAGATAATCGGTTCATTTAAGCTTTTGTCATTTTTGGTAGGACTGCACAATATCTCCAAATAAAATCGTAACACTATATGGCTTATGTGCAATCAAGCTTTTATTCTGGCAGTTTGTCAGCAAATAAATATATGCGCTGCATGATTCAGAGTAAGGCACAGATGGTTTTCATGCTTGCAGCTCATGATACAGTGTTTCAGCTTTTACTGTGAACTGATGTGGTAAAACCAAACATACTCTCAAACTGCTCTGACCACTAAAATAATAAATCATGAGCTGTAAATGTGTAAACGAACACTGCATGCTTTACTCTGCAGCATGCGATACATATATTTATTTACTGACAAACCACCAAAATAAAAGCTCAATGGTTTTAATGTTTGAAAATGTATTGTAATAATAAAATCTGGAAAAAAGTCTATAAAGCCAAAGGAGGCTATTCACCTGCATGAAGTCTGTGACCCCCTGGATGAAGGTAGGGACCCCAGGCATGGTGACCGTTATTGAAGGGCCCTGGCCACCTGCGGCAACAGCTCCTCCCAGTAGAGACCCCAACAACTGCTCCAGGTTTCCCCCTAAAGGATTCTCCTGAGGAGGTGGTGGTGGAGATCCAGGTTGAGGAGTGCTGGTACTGGTACCATTAGACTGTGTGGACCCAGAGCCACTTGTGGTGGTGGATGGAGTGCTTGTGGAAGAGGATGAGGAGAAGGTGAATGATTGTGAGGAGGATGTTGTGGTTTGGCTGGCTGTGGATGCAGAGAACAGAAAAATATATTATACTATACCCTAACCAGAGGCATTCTACATCAGTATTACATAAAACATTTTTTAGTCTTAAGAGAATATCAGGCATATTCTGACCTCATTTGAGCTGATCCACATGTCATTTATCAAATAAAATACTCAGAACTCATTATATGTTATCAATTTTAAACAAAGCAGTGTATGTATTACTACAAATTAAAGTTTTATCCAACTGTACCCATCTGCCCTGCAGCTCCTGACAGAAGCTGGCCAACCAGTCCACCAATCATCTGATTCAGAGCAGCGGGAGGGAAGTGTCCAGCCTGAGGGGAAACACACATATCTGCATAAAACCAACACCCAATGAGCTAAGACTTCTATAAAAATGTTTCATAATGCACGACTGCTTCGGAATTTAGGGAACCGCAACTTCCAGTGCAGCGCATTGCATGAGAATATTGAGGAAATTAAGCACAAAATTAAATCTTGTTGAAGCATCCCAACAGGCCAAAGCAATACTGATATTCCACCTTTATGATAAACGTAAAGCTTATGGAACTCATTACAGACACGTTCTGTTTTAATATTAAAATGTTTACTACTACAGTTAATTATATATATATATATATATAAAATATACTATAATATTATTAGATGTGATAGACACTAATTTGAAATAAGAATACAGTACCGGAATCTTTTAATGGAGATTTTAGAGGAAATATGAAGGCTTGGCATGTACGGAGTTCATTAAAAAAATTTAATCAAAACCACTTCAAAATTCATTTCACAATACATACATTCATGTGGTGAAACACATTCATTCGTGTCTGGAATTTATACCTCTATATTCCAGAAATATCATGGGAAATTCATTCACCTGTCCCGGCTGTTGGCCCATCATCGGTGGAACAGCTGCTCTGAGGTTGATAGTGGCCCCCCTCGGGGTGAAAGTGGGGCTGGCCATTCTGTGAGTAAAGGAGGGTCTGGTGAAAACCACTCTGGCCTGAGGTGGGTAAGGGGGCATGGGGGGTGGAGTGGAGCCAGTGCCCACGTTTGCTGCAGGAGGGATGGTCTGTTGCCCCTGCTGGCCAGTAGAGGCAGCGTTTGCCATGGCCATGGCTTGCTGAGAGACTTGATGCACAATGGCTTGCATGAATTCTGGAGGTAGACCTGGAATCTGAACAGTAGGGGGGGCACCTGCAACATGCAAACATGTGTATAATATAAACACGCTCATTTTGGTGCAAATCACACAAAATATTAACATGTTATTATCATTTTTATAATTATAATATATAATTTATATAATTTTTTTAATTATTTTACTTTGTTTCTACATATATATATATATATATATATAAATATAAACAGTATTTTGTCTATATTTTGTTACAATTCATATATATAAAATACATGAACTAAAACAAGTAACTACTCACACCCAACATGTTATGATCATTTATCTCCTTATAACATAAAAAAACTATTCATAAAATACAGCAAATATTTTAAGTGCCTCTCTGGGGATGTACAGCCATGGCCAAAATTTTGGCAGTGACATAAATGTTGTGTTTTGCAAAGTTTGCTGCTTAAGTTGTTGTGGTGTTCATTCACATTGTTTCTAGATTATTGTGTAGAGTGATCAGATGCATTTTAAATAATTGCTAAAAGCTTCATTGGCCCAAAAAAAACTTTTCACAAAAAAAATTTCACTGTGTTTTTGATCCTGACACAAAATGACCAGCTAACATTAATTGACTAATCATATAAGCAGCACATGTGAAAGTGTGAATTAGTACTAGTCAGGTAAAATCACTATCATACTAATTAGATTGTAAGAGCAGACTGATTGCTATAAAAGGAGGGAAGAAGTGCTTCCAATCATTGTGTTCATATTAGCAATGGTTACCTCCAAAGAAACATGTGCAGCCATCATCGCTTTGCATCAAAATGGCCTCACATGCAAGGAAATTGCTACAAAGAATATTGAACCTGAAAGAACCATTTACCGGATCATCAAGAACTTCAAGGAGAGAGGTTCGACTGCAGTGAAGAAGCCTTCAGGATGTCCCAGAGTGTCCAGCAAGCGCCAGGACCGTCTCCTCCTGAGGAGTCAGCTACGGAATCGTGTCTCCACCAGTGCAGAGCTCACTCAGGAATGGCAGCAGGTTGGCGTGAGAGCACAGTGAGGCCAAGACTTTTGGACAATGGCCTGGTGTCAAGAAGGGCAGCAAAGAAGCCACTTCTCTCAAAGAAAAACGTCAAGGACAGACTGAAATTCTGCAGGAAGTACAAGGATTGGACAGCAGAAGACTGGTGCAGTTATTTTATCTGATGAAGCTCCCTTCTGACTGTTCGGGACATCTGGAAAATTGATTGTTGGGAGAAGAAAAGGTGAACGCTACCATGAGTCCTGTGACGTGCCAACAGTGAAGCATCCTGAGACCATCCATGACTGGGGTTGGTTTTCAACCAAGGGAGTGGGCTCTCTCATAATTTTGCCCAAAAACACTGCCATGAATAAAGAATGGTATCAAAATGTCCTGCAAAAGCGACTTCTTCCAACGATCCATGAGCAATTTGGTGATGATTTGTGCATTTTCCAGCATGATGGAGCAACATGTCAAAGCAAGAGTGATAAAGAAGTGGCTCGAAGATCATTACATTGAAATTTGGGATCCGTGGCCAGGCAACTCCCCGGATCTCAATCCCATAGAGAACCTGTGGTCAGTCCTAAAAAGGCGGGAGGACAAGCAGAAGCCCACGAATTGTGATCAACTCCGAGAACTAATAAGGCAAGAATAGATCGCCATCAGTCAGGATTTGGCCCAGAAGCTAATATCCAGCATGCCAGAGCGAATTGCAGAGATTAAGGGTCAACACTGTAAATATTGACTCATTATATTTTTTTGCCAATAAAAGCCTTTAAAAATTATGATATGCTTATCATTGTTTTTCAGTATTCCATAGACAGGTGGAAAAAGAATCTGCGAATACTGAAAAAGCAAACTTTGCAAAATACAAAATTTATGTCACTGCCAAAACTTTTGACCATGACTGTATTTCAGACTATTTAAAGACTAACCAGGTTGTCCAGTGCCAGCAGCATTCTGTTGACCATTTGTCTGAGCAGCATTGCCAGAGTCTGTAACATATTAAACTATTGATTTAAATTCAAATAGGAAAAATGGTTACAACCCTTGCACACACATACAAAAGAAGCCCACCATCAATGTTCATCTGCATCATCACTACAGGCTCCAAGGTTTGATGACTGATCCGGATGACTCTAGGCCCTGGCTGTCCGCTCTGCTGATTGGCTGGACCAGTCTGACTGGCAGGCGTTGGTCCCTGGCCTTGCTGATCTGATTGGCCAGTAGACTGAGGCTGACCATCAGCTGCTGGTCTGCCATTGGCTGACATGGTCACAGTACTTCCAAGATTCAACTGCAGAATGTTAAAAGTTAATTGACTTGTTTTAATTTGGCCTACTTCAACAAATTACCATTATAGTCCCTGTCGTCTCAGTATTTCTGGCAACTCTGGAAAATTTACTTCTACCAAAAACACCTCAGTACTCATCTATGAAGAGCTCTACAAACTTTCACTTTCAGGGTTATGCAGTGCATGTTTCCCACTGCACGAGTCTCACAGACCACATCCTTACCTGCGCTGGAAGGTGATGCACACCCCCTGGAGTAAGCACAGAGGAGGTGTAGTGGGACATGGGGCGGATAACGTGCAGGTGTCGAGGAGGGTTGCTCAGGAGGTTACACCGTAAGTCGCTCAGGGCAACCAGGGCATTTCCCAAGAGACGGAGGGCCTCCCCCACGAGGTTGAGAATGCGTTGGTCCTCATCCCTCTCTTGGGTCTGTTGTTCAAAAAGGAAAAAAACAGATATAAATATTGAAACAAATATTTAATGAAATGATACACAAATGCCAATTATAACAACTATATAATTATAAAACTTTTAAAGTTATGCCATATTTTTACCATATACAATACCATCAGTTTGGGGTCGGTAAGATATTTTACTGCTTTTTAAAAAACAGATGTGCTGCTTAATATTGTTTTGGATTTGGATGTGCAGGATTCTTTAATGAATGAGAAATATAAATCTTTTTTAAAATTATAAAATGTCTTTACTGTCACTTTCGATCAATTTATCGTGCCCCTTGCTGAATAGAAGTATTAATTCTAAGCTACAGGATCTGAGCTGTTTAAGCAGTATCACTTGAAACAATGAATCACTAAAATACTGATATAAGATAGCGTCGCTAATCTAATTATTTCAACTAATTTTTCCTGTTCTGCCTACTGAAAATGTGAAAAGATGTATTTTTGGCTGAATGACTTATCATGGCCTCACTTCCAAAATTAATTTGCATTCACATCAATGTAATTATGGCGCCTGAGCTCTACATTTATGACGAGAAAAAAACATTTATGACGTGTGGGCTTCTTACATTGTTGTTGTAGTCTGCAGATGTGGCCGCCTCTAGAATGAGGTGAGCTCTCTGAATGAAGGGCTGGAGTCTCTCCTCCACTCTCCTCAGCTCTGTTAACATCTCTACCATTTCAGCTGGGCTTGGATGGCTGATGGGAAGACAGCAACAGGATCATCATAAATCAATGTTTCCAAATGCAATTTGCATTAAACACTGAACGTCAGGGCATCACTTTAATACACTCATGATTGCGAAAGGAAAACATAGGTATACACAAACTGCTACTCGGTTCATAGATTACTGTGTAAGAGCAGGTGAAGTAGAGTATGGTGAAGTAGTGAATAAATCAAACAGAACAGACTCTGCTTAGTCAACAAAACAAGATGGCTTACACTAAACATAACCTTTAGTTTGACACTTGAAAAGCAAGTCACTAGTGGTAAGAATGGTGGTTTGTCTGACTTTTAAAACCGAGTAGGATACAGGAGTAGTGGGAGCTTCGCTTTTCAGTGGCTCATGGACTCCCACTTATGGTTTTAAGCATCTACACAGATTAAATGCACATGAAACCAAGAAAATGTGACTCATCATCTGTGTGGAGTGTTATTGTATGTATTGTATTATATCAACAACAACAAAAATTTAGGGTCCTGCACTCTTTTCAATCCACATGTGACATGATTTCAAGTCATAAATTCTTCCAAAAAGAGTAAAAAATTCAAACCTTAAAATTAATTTGCTCTGTATCCAAAAAAGGATTTCATGGCAAGATGCTAGCAATATTCTTTTATTGTTACAAAAGTGCAAAAAATAAAGTGCACAGTGTATTTAAAATCTACAGTACAACAAACGGTTTTGGCCACACAGGACCTTCCCTTTTTTTGGATACACAGCAAATTAATTTCAAGTACTGTATTATCATCCACTCTGGTTTTTTGATAACACCACATTGATCACATGCTTTGGAGTCAATGTCTCAAATGGACAAAATCATTGTTTACGAAGGGAGGAGACATGAAAATTAGAGAACCAGTTAATAAATAAAACTACCATCAGGGATAAAACAACAGATAAAAGAGACTTTTATGGAATTTTAGGTTACTTAAAACTTATTCAAAGATACTGCAGAGTTATTTAAGAGTAAGCTAGCTTATAATAACTTATAATTTATAATATTATATATATTTTACCGTTCAAACGTTCGGGGTCAGCATTCATCATTGTCATGTTGTTACAAAAAAATTATATTTAAAATAAACGCTTTTTTTATATTCTATTCATAAAAGTATCCTAAAACTGTTGTCAAAATTGATAATAAAAAGAAATGTTTCTTGAGCACCAAATCAGCATATTAGAATGGTTTCTGAAGGATCATGTGACACTGAAGACTGCTGTAATGGCTACTGAAAATTCAGCTTTGTATCACCATTAATAAATTACATTTTAAAATATATTAAAATAGAAATCCGTTATTTTTAAATTGTAATAATATTTCACAATTTTAATGTTTTCACTGTATTTCGGTTTAAATAAATGCAGCCTTGGTGAACATAAGAGACTTCTTTCAAAAACATTTTAAAAAACAACTCTTAGTGACCCCAAATTTTCAGATGGCACTGTAGATATAATTATTCATCATGTAAATTGTTTAATATACAAAAATAGAATTATATACAGTTATAAACAGTGAGATGTTAGTTTCCTAACGCAGTGAGGTTAATCAAAGTGGCAAATTTACATTTCTTGACCTGATGTCAAATGTCAACAATGTCTAAGGTAGACTGAACTGAAATCATGCCTACTCCTTCAATAGTGAAACTCAATCTCCTGGTTTAAAGAACTCCCTCTGTTTCACCTCACATTGTAGGCGGTTGATTTAAAAATGTCTGTACATTTCCCACAAATTTCATTATTGGGCCAAACCAAAAGGTAAAATGAGACAAAAGGAACATTGTTGTCAGGTGTTTATGAAACTTAAAGACAGAAACTTTGTTAAATTTGTTAGTCATTCTTCAGAAAAAAACTGAATCTATCTTTCATGTGGCAATTCACTTTAGTACAGTCATAGTTTAAGAAACAATAAAGATATAACCAAAAATAGAATTGTACATTTCATTTTTTTTATCTGGATGTTTCTTATTCAATTATCATAGAGGTGAGACCAGAAAAATATTGTTATACTGTCAAATTGTATGTATCATAATTGCCAGGCTGTAATGCTCCCAAAAACATACTTTAGAAACCACCTGATTTTCTACTCACAATACCAAAGCCAGGGTAAGAGGAAGAAGTTTGAGCAACTACGAACCTTTATCAGCTTTTTGGAGTAAATCAACACTAAATGGTTCAATTGGACATTCATGGACCTATTTTAAAAAAAAAATTTTAAATGCCCCAATGTGTTTAAATAACCTAACTTATTAACAAGAATAAATGAAGACTAAAATCATGACAGAGTGACATTATGACTGCTCTATGTAAGATGGTTAGTCCTTATTTTAACTTGACTTATATATTTGACTCATAAATTCCATTAACTTCAATTTAATTAAAAGCATGGCTCGATAGGAGCAAAAAAGGCTTAGCAAAACAAAACCACTTAAGGAACAATAAATCCAAAAATTTATGTTTTTGTCAACATACTCAAGCCATTCCAAACCCATGTGATGTTTTTATTTCCCCATGGAACACAAAAAGAGGATATTTAAAGAATCATTATGCATCTCTTTTACTTACAACAACACTGTTCAACTATTCCAATTCAATTATAATTATAACCGGTCCTACCTGAGGCCTGCAGGAGGGGCTGGAGCACCCTCAGTCTGGGTGGAGGAGGAAGAGGATGGTGGGGTACTTGACGGAGGAGGAGAAGTGTCCATGGGCTGTACAGTAGGAGATGGAGTGGAAGTGGAGGAGGTGGGTGGAGGTGCAGAGTCCTCCTGGGATGCTGAGCCATCCTCGAGCTGCCCCTATGAAATAAGGCAGCGATAAGGGAGTAATCAATAAAAAAATTTATATGCGCATTTATTTCTTCCTGATACCACTGTAAGCAATAAGCCAAGTAATTCTCAGCAATATTGCTTACCTCCAGTCTCTGGATCACAGCACTGGTGTCTCTCAGCAAGTTCTCAGCCAATAGCAGCCGCAGTCTGGGCTCACTTTGCAATGACTGGTCCAAATCAATCTGAACATTCACAGAGCCACTGGTCTGGAAGAAAGAATTATGTGTAATTATTGTATGGAAATTATTGCATATATGTCATTTTTTTTGTATCCGTTTAAATGTTACATTTGTCTTTAAGAATAAAACAAAAATATTTTTCTTGTTTTTATTTTAAAATGTAACAAATTGAACATAAAAATGCGTATGTGTGTATATGTATTATATATACAGTGGTGTTAA
>NW_015505221.1:1305902-1307130 GCF_001515645.1 Sinocyclocheilus grahami | reverse complement strand
ATATATATATATATATAGAGAGAGAGAGAGAGAGAGAGAGATACACGCATACACGCATATATACACTGACCAAAATTATAAACGCAACACTTTTGTTTTTGCCCCCATTTTTCATGAGCAAGATCTAAGATCCACCTCACAGGTGTGGCATATCAAGATGCTGATTAGACAGCATGATTATTGCACAGGTGTGCCTTAGGCTGGCCACAATAAAAGGCTACTCTAAAATGTGCAGTTTTATCACACAGTACAATGCCACAGATGTCGCTGTCGCAAGTTTTGCACGCAATTGGCATGCTGACTGCAGGAATGTCCACCAGAGCGGTTGCCCGTGAATTGAATCTTCATTTCTCTACCATAGCCGGCTCCAAAGGTGTTTCAGAGAATTTGGCAGTACATCCAACCGGCCTCACAACCGCAGACCACGTGTAACCACACCAGCCCAGGACCTCCACATCCAGCATCTTCACCTCCAAGATCGTCTGAGACCAGCCACCCGGACAGCTGCTGCAACAATCGGTTTGCATAACCAAAGAATTTCTGCACAAACTGTCAGAAACCGTCTCAGGGAAGCTCATCTGCATGCTTGTCGTCCTCAGCGGGGTCTCGACCTGACTGCCGTTTGTCGTCGTAACCGGCTTGAGTGGGCAAATGCTCACATTCGATGGCGTCTGGCACTTTGGAGAGGTGTTCTCTTCACGGATGAATCCCGGTTTTCACTGTACAGGGCAGATGATGGCAGACAGCGTTTTTGGCGTCATGTGGGTGAGCGGTTTGCTGATGTCAACGCTGAGGATCGAGTGGCCCAGGGTGGCGGTGGGGTTATGGTATGGGCAGGCGTATGTTATGGACAATGAACACAGGCGCATTTTATTGATGGCATTTTGAATGCACAGAGATATCGTGACGAGATCCTGAGGCCCATTGTTGTGCCATTCATCCACGACCATCACCTCATGTTGCAGCATGATAATGCACAGCCCCATGTTGCTAGGATCTGTACACAATTCCTGGAAGCTGAAAACATTCCAGTTCTTACATGGCCAGCATACTCACCGGACATGTCACGCATTGAGCATGGTTGGGATGCTCTGGATAAGCGTATAATCATGCTGTCTAATCAGCATCTTGATATGCCACACCTGTGAGGTGGATGGATTGTCTCGGCAAAGGAGAAGTGCTCACTAACACAGATTTAGACAGATTTGTGAACAATATTTGAGAGAAA
>NW_015505221.1:1262792-1302670 GCF_001515645.1 Sinocyclocheilus grahami | reverse complement strand
GGTGCATTTTATTGATGGCATTTTGAATGCACAGAGATATCGTGACGAGATCCTGAGGCCCATTGTTGTGCCATTCATCCACGACCATCACCTCATGTTGCAGCATGATAATGCACAGCCCCATGTTGCAAGGATCTGTACACAATTCCTGGAAGCTGAAAACATTCCAGTTCTTACATGGCCAGCATACTCACCGGACATGTCACGCATTGAGCATGGTTGGGATGCTCTGGATAAGCGTATAATCATGCTGTCTAATCAGCATCTTGATATGCCACACCTGTGAGGTGGATGGATTATCTCGGCAAAGGAGAAGTGCTCACTAACACAGATTTAGACAGATTTGTGAACAATATTTGAGAGAAATAGGCCTTTTGTGTACATAGAAAATGTCTTAGATCTTTGAGTTCAGCTCATGAAAAATGGGGGCAAAAACAAAAGTGTTGCGTTTATAATTTTGTTCAGTGTATATATATATATATAGAGAGAGAGATATATACATACACACATACATATATATATATATATATATATATATGCTTGTTCTATGTAAGTCTCTTATGCTCAATATTATGAAATATAAAATTTTTAAAAAAATCTATTTTAATATATTTTAACATGATATTAATTTCTCTGATGCAAAGCTGAATTTTCAGCATCATTACTCCAGTCTTCAGTGTCACATGATCCTTCAGAAATCATTCTAATATGCTGGTTTGGTGCTCGTTTGCTACATTTCTCATTATTACCAACATTGAAAACTGTTCTGCTGCTTAATATTTTTGTGGAAACCTTGATGCATTTATTTTTTCAGGAATATCTGAAGAACTTAAAATGCAAAAGAACAACATTTCTCTGAAATAGAACTCTCTTTAACACTAAATGTTTTCACCCTCACTTTTGATCAATTTAACGCATCCTTGTTGAACAAAAACATGAATTTGCTTAATTTTGCATGCAATTTCCCCCACTACAAAAGAGCTCTCTTTAGTTCACAATGGTCCTCACCCCCGTGCTGGTACTGACACGTGGATTTCTTGCACTGTCTCCCAGGCCTGTCATCATCTGCTGAATGGACATCTAAGAAAAAAGAATACATTAAGCAAAAAGTACCAATATCAAACTATACAAGTGATACGGAGTATAAAAAAATCTCCACCTGAACTTGCTGAGGATCCATAATGTTAACCGGAACATTAAAAGTACCCAACATAACATAGCTGTTAGCGTTGCGGTCATGCGTAGGCCCAAGAGGGGTCCCTTGAGAGCTACTGGTTGAGTTTGGGTTCTGATTTCCTCCCTGTGTCGCCCCAGAGGACCCTGGAACGCCACCCGAGTCGGAGCCCTGTTGGTTGGTCTGCGGTGGGGCCCGCTCTACCAGGTGAATTACTTTTCCGTCCACGTCTAGACAGAGATGGATGAACAGGGACAAGTACAGAAAAGTCACAAGACTGCAAAGGGGATATTATTCAAAAGCACATGCTAAAATGTATAAATAAATGTGTAGTTTTGCTACACTTTTTCAACTGAATTTGCTTTCTATGGAATTGTATGTACAACGTCAATGGAGTTCCCTCGAAGGATTTATAAACTGCTGCTTTTATGCAAATCAACTCACTGTACTCTGTTAGGGTTTTCTCATCTTGAAGTACTCTGCCCTGGTAAATGAGTCTTTGTTTGTCAACAGGAATTCCAACAGAGGGTGATATGTGCTCCTTGAACTCTTTCACAGTCATCTACAGCGAAACGAGATGATGTCAATTCAAAAGACAACTGGCAGACAGTGGATTTCTGTCTTTACCTGCGGTCACATGACTTCTTCTTCGCCTTAAATTGTGGTTAAATGCAGAATGCTAACTCATCATTATAAAGGACATGTGACAATGTGAATAATAAGAAAGAAAAAATTCCAGCTTACCTGTGCCTGAACTGTGTAACTCCTGCTCAGGGAGTCCAGAGTTTTCACAGTCACCTCTATGTTATTGTTTGGTTGTTCTTCCATACTGTCTGTATTACGCTAGAAAGCAATGATATGTAGGCAGAAAGTAAAAATAAATAATAATAATAATAATCTGCTGCCTACCACTGAACACATACAATCCTAAACTGTGTTACATCACACACAGGCCACAACTGATACCCAACTGTCATGTACACCCCACCTTTCCAGAAGTTTCTTAATTTACTAGAAGCATATTCTAGAAACATATGCTTTCAGATAAACTACAAAAACAGAAAAAGTCCAGGACACCTGCTACAAACAACCTGCTAACAGTCACTTGCTGCTAAATAACCATCAAACAAGCGTTTATGTGGCGTTTTTAAGATAGCATATGTCCATTTATTAAAAATACATTACTTATTCACGCATTTCGCCTGATTATCATTGATAAACTAAAAAATGAGTAGGTAAGAGACGAATTAAAGTGCGCTCGAGCTGTGCGAACATGTTAGCTCTCCTATGTTTGTCCTACCTCGAGTCGCGGTTATTCCTGGTTGAAATTCGCTGTTTTGCATATACGCTATACTTTCTGAGTTTACTAACAGTATGGCTGTAATTTGTGCTTGTTTGTGTAAAACCGACTAGTTAATACACTGAAGTAGCGAAGCTAAAAGCACCGCGCTATCATGCTAGCCGGTGTTGCGCTACAAGCTCAAGGAAGTGTGCGATGACGTCACGGCGTTCTCAGAAACTCCGCTGTAAAGAACTGCATGTTTGAAATGAATAAATTAGCAGTTTGGCATGTGAGGTATTATTTAATTCAATATTAAAAGTAATAATAATAAATATTTGTGGAATAATAAAATAGCATTTTTACACTTGTTTACACAGACAGCACACACAAGGCCTAGAGCTGGACTATGCTATCATGAGATTTGATATATATCTCGATATAGCTATTTTTTTTATTTAATTTTTATTATAAAAAGAAAAAGCAGCAAATTACAAACACAATAGAACAAATAAATAAACTTAAAAATAAAGTGTATGAATAAAACACTGCATAGGTTTCACTGTATCAATGGTAATTCTGACTTTGCTATGACAATCTGGCACTTCTGAATCAGCTATTGTTTTGTTATTAGTTTAAGTATTTGCTATTGACTGTTCAAATGCGGAGGTTTGCGCATTGTGTGTGTGTGCGTGCAGAAAGAGAGCGAGAGAGAGAGAGGGGGGGTGGGGGGGTCACATCACAGTGGAGTCAGCTGTCTTAACCGTGGCTTGTGTACTGCAAACACATACCAGCTTCATCACTGTGTCTTTCACGCGACTGTTCCCCTTGCTGGTTCTGTCTTTACATTTATTTTGAAAGCTGAAGCTGGCGATTATGGTAAGGGGTGTTACATTTCCGACGAGTGCTTGCGGTGTTCGGCCAATCACAATGCACTGGGTCAGCTGGCCAATCAGAGCAGACTGCGCTTGTCGGAAGGAGGGACTTTGTAGAAAACGAAGCGTTTGAGAGAGGTGGGGCATAGAGGACCTACAATAATGTACATTATTTGAAAAAGAATATGTTTTTTGAACATTAAAGCATGTCAACATATTCTGTTACACCAAATACACAAAATAATGATCTTTAAAAAAGCATCATATGACCCCTTTAAAACACAAATCTCTTAATGGATTTCACCTTTCGTATTTCTTCAGTTTGCCTTTGATTACGCAAAAATAATTCACCTTCGGTTTTAATTAACATCCATATACTACAATGCATATAGATACCCTACAGTAAATGTGTAGTCTAATAGTGTGCCATTTAATGATAGGCTTGATTTCCCTTTCAGCAGTGGTCTGTGGAACAGTCAAAGAGCAGTCAAAAAGACCACAATTTCCATTTATGTTATGCATTTATTTCATGGTTGGAAAGATTTTTCTGCTCTCAATAGTCATTAGTTCTTTTATACCCACATAACAAAATCTGTACATACGTTTGAACGAAATATGTGGTCATAGTTTGGACACTTAGCATTGTAATTTCAACACTGACATCAACAAAGATGATTGAGCAAAGGCAACTAAATGTTTTCATTTTGTGATCTTTATATGAAATAGCCATCTGTAAATTAACTTAGCAATTAAAAGTGGATAACTTCCACTAAATATTTCTGATCAACAACACTGACTGCTATGCAAAGAAAAAAAACAGTGATGCAGCATATTAATTATTGACATATAAGTACAGTGAGGGGGCAACGGAAAATGGAAAAAGATGAACGAAGGTGGGCCAAATTGGGAGCATGAGAAGCGGAAGTGACCCTGTGGAACAGTGCAGAGGCGTCAACTGATGAGAAGATTCATTCAAGCGCAATGTTTTTTTTATTGGTCTTATGAAGTATTCTAATTTGTTGAGATAGTGAATTGGTGGGTTTTTGTTAAATGTGAGCCAAAATCATCACAATTAAAAGAACCAAAGACTTAAACTACTTCAGTCTGTGTGCATTGAATTTATTTAATACACGAGTTTCACAATTTGAATTGAATTACTGAAAAAATTTACTTTACCACGACATTCTAATTTATTGAGATGCACCTGTATATCAATGTATGGTGCATAAAAAAAACTTGACCACGCATAGTGCAGTTAATGCCATCCGCCACTGGCATCTGATAAGGCACTGCTTAGTGAACGTTTCTTTTAAAAACACTTTTAAAGAACCATTTTTTGGTTTCCCAAAGAACCTTCCAGCAAACAGTTCTTTAAAAAAAAAGAAAAAAAAAATTCTTAGTGTGAAGAACATGTTAAAAAACTATAAACTATATAAACTGCTTAAATGCAAAGATACCCTACGTGTAAACATTGCGCCTTTCAAACACTTTTAAAGAACCATTTTTTGGTTTCCCAAAGAACCTTCCAGCAAACAGTTCTTTAAAAAAAAAGAAAAAAAAATTTCTTAGTGTGAAGAACATGTTAAAAAACTATAAACTATATAAACTGCTTAAATGCAAAGATACCCTACGTGTAAACATTGCGCCTTTATTTTTCTAGCAAAAATTACAATGTGAGTTGACAGTTATGAAGCAATTTCTCACTCCCATAGGTCACCAGCAGATACAGAAATATCCACAGTCCAGATCTACATCAAGCGTGCTGCAGTGTGATAAATGAGAATTCACATGTAAGACTTCTGCTTGTAGCACAATGATCTGATCTTATCATGGGACAGACTGCATTTAAAAAATATTTGATATTTAATGTAATAGAATAAAATACATTATGAATTAATTATTTATTACAAATGTTGTATTACTATTAATTGTATACTAATATTCAATGCACAGCCTGCTTAGTTTATTGTTGTTTTACATGTTTAAATAGTCTCATCAGTTATAGGATCCAACAATAAAGAAGTCCGTTTCAGCGGAAGATGGATAAAAAATGAGTTAGAAATTGTGATACAAGTGACTGTTTATTCCATAAATCATGTACCCTGAAAGTTAGTCCACAAACAAACAAACAGGCGCCTGGTAAAAGTGTAGTACACAGTATGCAAATAATTCCAGTAGTCATTCCAATTGTTCCCGCACATTTTGATTCACATTTCTACGACCTTTCCAGATTTGTTTTTCATTAATACTTGCAGACAAGTTTTACTGTACACAAGAATAAACCTACAAAAATGTATGTGAATATGCAAACATATAGATTTTTTCCATGACTTTTTTTTAGAAAACCTGTCCCAGTAAAGCCTTTTCCAGGCTTGGGACATTGTAAAATTCCTTGATATTTATAGGTTTTACATGACTTATTATTCCACGTTATGCACATTTTTAGAGAAGTTAATGCTAAAAAGGAGCCTGATCTTTTCACATGCTTGCTTATATTAAGGCATCAATAGACTGTTCCAAAAGGATCTTAATTATGCGACCTCCTGATTTACACTGTATAATTTAGATTGCAGGTCCACACTCTTAAAAAATAAAGATTCCAAATGGGGATTTCACAGTTATGCCATAGAAGAACCATTTTGGGTTCCTTTCAATGAACAGTTTTTAAAAGAACCATTTTTTATTAGTGTGAAGAACATTTTTTTATGCAATGTAAAGGTTCCATGGATGGTTCTTCATGGAACCATATATGCCAATAAAGAACATTTATAAAGTGCTTGCAACAAATCAGTCAATTTTTGGGGTTCCATTTCAGCGGCTAGCTGCTGGTGTAGTAAGCAACAGTAGTCTACTAATGTCAATTGGACAGTTTTACTTTCATATCCACAGTTTTACCTTGGTTTGGATCTATAGTGGTCTGTTTATACCAGGCGCACAACAAAGCAGTGGGGAAAGCACAGGGCATTCCATAATCATTGTGGCTAACCTCATACAGAATGTCACCTCACCGGTTTTTCTTCCACAGATGGAATACTGTAGAGAATATGATGCTCCCAAAGTCTGATCTCAATCTCTCCTCCTTTATGTCTCTTTCCCTCTTTCTTTCTGACTCCTTCAGCTGTTGTAAACACACACCTCTAAATATACAGCGGTCTTTCCCCCCTCCCCAACAAATGAAAACAGAGAGACTCTTGCGAATCATGCTAGAAAGACTGACTTGAAAAAAAGTACCAAGAGCAAGTATGAGAGTTTCCCACTGAAGAGTCTCCACCTACAATTGGCTATTGACCTTCTATTCTTATCTCAACACCTGATCTTATCTCCAGCAAACATCTGCTTGAGTTTCCCTCTCATTAAGATGAGGAATCCTGGTTACACAAAACTTTTCTCTTGCTAAATACAGTATATGACACATATGTGGTTCTATGTATAATCGGTATTTTGCTACGCTTTCAGTTCAGTAAAGGACAGAGGTGTAAAGAGTAGGCATACCTGAAAACAATACTTGAGCAAAAGTACAGATACCTTACAGTGAAAATTACTACACTACAATTTACAAGTCACCAATTACAAAACTACTTGAGTAAAAGCCTTAAGAGTATCTGATTTTAACTGTACTTGTACTTAAGTAGGTTACTCATACTAAATATAGACTCAAAGATGCACTAGTCAAAGAGACATGCCAGTGAAAAACTGTAATGTTGTGGAAAAGCTGGGGAAACAGGCAGAGGCAAGGAGAACTTGCACAATTGGTGGCTGACTAAATACTTTTTTGCCCCACTGTATGTGCACTTGTGCAGGTTTTTAATGGGAAAACTAGAACAAACTAGTGATGTTCGGTTTTTGAACAAATCGTTCTTTTGAGCCGATTCTCAGGAAGTAACTGGTCGAGCCGGTTCACAAATCGAACTGAATCGAACTTTAGTTCCGGGTTGATGACGCAGGACGCACAGCCGAAGTAGCACGTCCAACTCAAAAAGAACCGATTGAGCCAGTCCCAACTGTCAAAGTTTGCCGAGGATTACCGAAGATTCTGATGAGTGAGTTGACGATATTGTGCAAGGCCCGTACTGGAAATTTGCTTATTATGGCTGTTATTAATTTACATTTTATTAAAACCTGATAAAACCTTTCTGTCGAGTGATGTAAATACATTGCATGCATATTATATTTAAAGTTGCTTAAGCGAAATAAAGGAGTTTATAAGGAGTTAAATACTGGTTTATTTATTCTTTATACTGTAGAACAGTGCTTCCCAAACCTGTCCTGGAGGCCCCCCTGCCCTGCACCTTTTGTATGTCTCCCTTATCTAACACACCTGATTCCACTCATCAGCTCGTTAGTAGAGACTGCAAAAACTAAATTGGGTGTGTCTGATTAGACATACAAAATGTGCAGGGCAGGGGGTCCTCCAGGACAGGTTTGGGAAACACTGCTGTAGAACATATCCGCGTTTGTGCATCAATGTCTGTAATGTGTGCTGGAGGTGTGAAACTTTTAGGAATCTTATCCAAGTTGTAGGCTAGTCAATATTGGTCAGTCAGTCGTATCTGACATAAGATAACAAGACACTCCTCGGGAGACTAATCAAGGGGAACCAATGAACAAACGGACTACAAACTTACTACAAATACAACGGGAGGAAGTGACATAAAAGTCCAAGACAAGGCACAGAGAACATGTAAAAAATCAGAAAGTGCAATCACGTTTATTTTCTAAAACCAAAATAAAACTCAACACCTCAAAATTGCAACAACAAAAACAACAATATTCTTCAAAAAGATCTCTTCAGTATAATGGAAAAATAAAATAATGTTTAGTAGAATTAAAAAGTCAAAGCCTAACACCGGCTGCAGTCATGTCCTCATCTCTCATATATAAAACACCTGTGATTCACAACTACTTGCTAAGGAACTCGCATTCACGTAAAGTAGCCTTGTTGACAAGTTTGGGTAAGATATAGTACTTTCCGTGCCCTGTAGTTGGTGATATCACTTATTTTGTACCATAAATAAACTGCATAAATAAACAAAATGTCATGTGTAATTGCAATTCTCATTACAAATGTAGTGGAGTAAATGGCATATACAAAAATGTAGTGAAGTAGAAAGTAAAAGTTGCTAATGTTACATCCCTAGGATGTATGTATTTAAAGAGTAATTGTTGAGGTGTGTTTTCCCACCCTTTGGGGTGTGGTTATGTGTCCCCTGTGTGTGTGCTCTCTCTCCTCCTATCTCTCTCACTCTCTGCTTGCTGGGAAGTTTCAAATTACCCACAGGTAGTGCTCATCAGAGAGTGTACTGCAGACGGAACAGAGCTACAAAAGAGCAGAGTGAACACTGTTTGGAGAGGCTCACTTCTCCCCTGCTCCAGACTTGTGTTGGGTGTTTTCTCTTTAAGACGTCTGTTGATTGAGGGGGTAACTTAAATAGTTATCTGTTAAGGGAATACTTTTGAAAGTATGTTGTATCCCTGTTGACTAGCAGATTGCATTGTAACCATATAGTGTATGTAAATTTACTTTAATCTTACTTTTCTTTTTAAGGTATTAACAGGTACTGTAACTTATTTTGGCTTATTTGGTTTATGGTTAGTTTGGAAGCTGTAGGGAGAGGGTGCCATTTTATTTTGTACTCCTGTTTATCCCTGTTTTTGGTTAGTGAGGGAGTTGAGGAAAGCTTCTGTTGTTGATTTTCTCCTTTTCTTTTACTCACATAGGTTATTTAATTCTCCTCCTGTTAGTCAGCTGCTATGTTGGTTGTTGTTTTGGCCGGGCTCTCTCCTGAAGACGTTTATTGCTTCCATAATTCTGGCTTTCCTGAATAAATTAAGTTTGCCAAACTAGGTGGTTTTTGCATTTTTCTGGAGCAGAGGTCTTGCGTGATTTTTCCACGTTTTTAATGATTTCTCCCGTATAAGTTTTAGTTAACCTGTTACTCCCACTCCCAACCCTAGACTGGGGATGGTATCGTAACACTAATATCTTTGATACTCCGTAAAACAAAATATCCAAAAAGATACTCAAGTACAGTAATTAACTACATTTCCTCAAATACATTACACCTCTGGTAAATGAAAATGCTACTAACAAAGCATGCCATGACTCTTGTATGTTCATATATGAAGTCTACAATGTACATAAATAATGAATAATTATTAGTTATATGATTTATAATTATAAGAGTTAAAGGCCCGTTCACACAAAGGATGATAGGGAACACTTTACAGGACATGAATAATCACTACTAACATCTAAATTGAATATACTTTAATATGAACCAATGATAAGTTAAGACATGTACTACTCAAGAACTAACCTTAATTCATATTAGATCATATTAATACATCTGTGAATAATGACCTCCTTGACAATGTTACAACATATTTGTTAGTTAATGTATTAATTAACACTTTGGGTAAGTTTTCACACATGAATTCATATGACCCATGTTGTAGTTAAGGTTAGATCCTGATGAATACATGCCTTAACTCATGATTAGTTCATAGTAATGTAATATTTAATTAAGGTGTTATTAAACCTAAACTGAGGTGTTAGATTATTCACGTGCTGTTATTGTAAAGTGTTACCAGATGGGAAATATAATAATATTGATTTACATTTACATCTATGTATTTAGCAGACACTTTCACTTACAAAAGAGGAACAAAGCTTTTCATCAAAGAGCTTTTTATCAATATTGATAACTATAAAATTTTAATAATTAATTCAAATTCTACAGGAATGGTGAAGTCCACACCACAAATATAACAAAAAAGGCCTGTTCATGCCAAGAATGATAACTGTAAAGATGAGTATAACGATAACTATATTAGCGCGTTCACACCAACGGTTGATAACATTCTGTTTACCATAAGCACACTGCAGTTACAACATCTGCCCCTTTAAAAGACCTTAGCAGAGGAAGCGGCATTTAATTTAGACAAGATACCAAGTGTTCAGCTGATGAAATGTCTGTGTTAAAAAAAAAAAGTTGCTCAAATAACATGATCTAGATGAAGACTGTGTAGTGACTGTAAATCTATCCCTCATAGACTTGTTTTCTTCCATGTTAAATTCAATATGGCGCCTAACCTGATGTTCAAGCTCTTTAAAATTTGGTGCATTCTGATTGGCTGTTAATGTTTTTAATGTTCAATAGCTTCTGAAAGTCATCACTATGTCATCACTGTTATAGCTGTGGTGTGGACTTCACTGTTCTCATAGAATTACAGTGATTATTAAAACTTTATAGTTATACTTATCATCCTCGGTGTGAATGACCCTTAACAGCTTCAAACATCCTATTAAAAATCCTATTAGTGGCAGTGCTGTTTTTGTACACTGATCGTTTTGGTTTCATCTGAAGGATTCCTCCATATATATTTTAAGGAATGTGTTTTGTTTATATATTGATAACACCATGGTTATTCACTGCAGTCACAATCACTCAAGAGACAGGGGCAGTACAGGAGAGTTTGTGTTTGTGTGGGCTTTTGTGTAGGAGTATGTGGTATGCATGTCTTCATAGGAAAGTACAAGCGACTGAATGGGGGATGTCCCAAAGGTTTTAACACATCCAAGAGAAGAAAAGAAGAAATGCCGTGGATCAGTGAAAAAAAAAACCTGCCTGTTTATCAGTATAAACACGTAACTACTACCTCCTCTCCTGGATGAAACACCACATCACGCAAACACATCATAACCCCTAATATCTCCTTGGGCAAACCACCCTTTCCTCTTTTTTACATGTCTGGTAGAGCTGAAGAGAAAGTGGCTGCTTTTAGGACTGACATATGTGTTTAAATAGAAGCCACGTGTCAATGACCTTTTATCTTCATGTCATCTTTGTTGTGTTGCCGCTGAAATCTCTGTATCTGTAACAATAAATAGGCAGAAGGGTATTTTATATATTTACTCAGTGAAGCCCAAGCATAAGTCCAATCACTTTCAGCAACTTCAGACCTCATTTCTCTCAAGTACGGTGATGTTCTGGCCATCCACCTTCTCTTATGTTTCCAACCACAGCCACTACCACCGAAAGAAACCGAGGAAGACAGAGAAAAACACACAGAGAGAGAGAGAGAGAGAGAGAGCGAGAGAGAGACAGACATGATCCAGGGCTAGAAAATGAGAGCTTGAAAAGGGGAAACCCTGTGGGAGAGACCATGTCTAAATGCTCATTCAGTCCCACAGCCACATTTCACACTACAGCACACACTAAGGTGAGTAAAGCAATCTCTCTCATAATCTAGTACTCAGTATTGATGAGATCTGGTCATATTATAATATTGTCATTTAATTCTCACTCTTTATATTCCTTATAGAAGATGTTAATTGAACAATTAATTGAATAATTCTATTGGGGATTTGCATTTAGCCATAGATCTGGGACAAGCAAAATGTGACGAGTTGGACAATAATCAACATGGGGGGGATGTGTGACTCCTAATTATTCAGATTAGATGTTGATCAATATGCAATTTTCATTAACTAATTCTGAAAATGTCACTTTAGATCCCCCAATCCTAAATATTTGGTAATATAATTTAACACATTTGCCAACTAGGCTTCAAGGAGTCTCTTATTTAGATTAGATTTATTATATAGTATGACATTAGATTAGATTAGTTAACTGGTAATCTGGTAAATGCAGGATCATTTTGTATTGCCGTTTGGTTCTCAGAAAGATGAGGGGAATAATAATGGGAACTCTTTGGAAATCCACACATGCTTTTCTATTGACATGCAACAAACACACAGTGAATCTCTTTACAAGAACTATGTTCACCAAAAATGTCAGATCAGTGGTAAAACAAAACAAAAAAATACTTGCTTTAGAAGATAAGGTGTTATCAGTTTACAGAAAAATGTCCAGCTTCAAAGTACTGAACACTCAGTATGATAAATTCTACCCACCTAGGTTTAAGGTCAGGGTATCTTTGTGGGTAACTTTGGAATTTACCTCACTTAAGTGAGAGGCAAATATACCCCTGCTTTTTTTAGCCATACACACATGTGTAACTAGAAACCGATTTGGAGAGAGAGTAGATGGGTCTGGGGCCTGTAAGTAAAAACATATAGAGATGTGTATGCACATATTTACATGGAATCTGCAGGTTTCATTCATGATTTAAATAGATTTGCTCACCTCACTTGTTTTTATTTTTCTTCATTCACTGTTTGTGGTTGTATAGCCTATGTGAAATATTGTACTTTCTAAGGTTGTGCGTCTAGATCAAGTCCATGCATTTAGGTCAGTAGGCTGTTATGTTGGTTTCATCCACATGATTCACTGTAAACATATATCTTTGGTTTCACGATGCATTTGTTTCCTTTTTCTCAGTCTCAGTTAGTCACGGAGATGACCAGCTCAAGTCACCCCAGCTTCCGCCTCCTGATTGGCTGGTGCTGCCTGACGAGTTCAGCTCTTTTGATAACGACAGTATATCTTGCAGCAAAGGCAAGTTTGCTCAAAATGGTAGAGTGACCTGCAATTGCGTCCAACCACATTGCTTTGAGATAGCATATAGTATATCATATAGAAACACTTTAATAGCCTGTTTTCAAGCATATTCTCACCCGTCTGCCATTGGAGTGCCAAACTGATGGTCCCAACCCAACCCTATGCTATAGACATTAATCAGGTTAGATGCCATTTTGAATTTAACACAGATGAAAACGTGGCTGTAAAGGAAAGACATGGAGTCTTTAGAATGGCACACGTTGTATAAAGTTCCTAGATCATGTAATTTTTACAAGTCACAAATTTAATACAGTTTTTTTCTACTGCAAGTTTTTTTGTTTTGCCAAATGTTGGTGGTTTTGCTGCTTAAATAAATAGAGTAATGTTTTGAAAGTCACACTTTTTACACTTTCAGGAGGAAATCAATCTACTAATGGCTCACTTATAGTTGCCTCTGCATATTGAGTTGGGATAGAAGTATTTTTAACATTGCATACTTCAGTTTGATTGCAGTAGTACCTGATATTTCTAAGTTGTTTATTTTCATATGAATATGTTTTTTTATTTATTTCTTCTTTAGTCAACCACGACTGGAGACAAAGAGCAAAATTCAACAGGTTTGCTTTATAATCTTTTTAGCCCCCCGCCCCCCAACACACACACACACACATTTTAAGTACAATTTAATGGAAAATTGTGTACCTTTGTCATGAAAGTAACAATTAAATACTCTTGTACAGAAAACAACGGCCAAACTGAACAACAAATAGGTGAGAAATGTTGAGCTATTTATTTGTAATAGTGATTGTGCCAGTATGTAAACAATAAATAAAAACCAGCTCTGTTCATAGTCTTAAGTTCAATTCCATTATTTAAAAATGTACCATCTTTAATTCTGGGAAATATTCCTATTCGGGGAAGTTTGTATCTTTTTAAACAAAAGTTTTTATTTGAAAAGTAAAAATAATTTGGTTGCTCTTTCAGATTTCCGGCGTGGTCCATCCTTCAATGACTATATCTGTCTCATTAGAGGTGGGCAAAATGTTTCTCCCTGTGGACGTCTCTCACGTTTCCTCTTTGCTGTTTCCCCCTCATCCTCTTTTGCACTTTCCCTTTCACACTTTTTCTGCATCTCTCACTTCTCTGTATATCATGAAAACAAGAGATAGCGGGACTTTTGGTTGTGTCATTGTGTCACTTGGTTTCTCTGCTGCATTGAGGAAGTTTGGCATGTGGTTCTCAGCTTTTAAAGAATCTTTTGTGGCCTAAAAGTCAGTTATGTTAGTTGACCACATTGAAATATGGACATCACATCTGTAAATAAGCTCAGCCTTGTCGTTTTCTGTGAGGTTACCTGAGGTTATCTGGCCGCTCACCTTCACTCCATTCAAGTAGGAGGTCGTACCTTTTTTTTTTCAAAGCTCTTTCGTCTCATTCGTGTAACTGTTGCCTGTGCTCGCTCATGAGATGAACCAGATTCAGTGACCACAATGACACTTCTGAAGTGACACTGAATGTTTATCGCAGAGGCGTTGTGAATCAGTGGAACTATAACTAGTCTAAATGTACACGACTCATGTATGAGGAAGGAGGTGGAAACGTTCCTTTAAAAGTTTCTCGTTCCCTGACCTCGCTTCATGTCCTGTGTGAAGTGCGTTTCATATATATGTGGGATGAGCGGCAGCTCCGACCCCCACACATGGAACAATTAAGAAAGAAAATGAAAAGAGCGATTAAAGGCGGATACAAGAATAATACTGTACTTCTTAAATGTATTTGTGAACTGAATGAACGCCACTGACACTCTTGTATTTTACATTTTAATAGCAGGTTTATATGTTTGAATGTCTTACTGATTATGTAACAAGCTAGAAAAAGAATATCTGCACATGTATATACAATACTGCTCAAAATATATATTTTTCACATTAAATTGATCACAAATGAGCGCAAAGACTTTTCTATAAGTATTTTACATTTTAATAGCAGGTTTATATGTTTGAATGTCTTACTGATTATGTAACAAGCTAGAAAAAGAACATCTGCACATGTATATACAATACTGCTCAAAATATATATTTTTCACATTAAATTGATCACAAATGAGCGCAAAGACTTTTCTATTAAAAAAAATACTGTTCTTTCGAACTTTTTATTCTTTAAAGCCACCTGGAAACAGTTTTCAACATTGATAATATTAGGAAATTAATTCAAATTCAAATTAAAAATGTAATAAAAAACTTATTGGGCACTTAATCAAATTCAGCTTTGCCATCACAGAAACAAACAAAATGTAAAATATATTAAAATAGAAAACAGATATTTTAAATTGTAATAATATTTCACAATTTTACTTTTTACTGTATATTTGATCAAACAAATGTAGCCATGGTGAGCATAAAAGACTTCTTTCAAAACACACACACACACACATGTATATATATATATAATTTGTTATTTAAACACAAAGTAATGTTTATCCTAATTGTTTGCATATTAAATCAATTACATCTTACTTACATCCTCTCGTACTGATTAATTCCTCTATCAACTTTTTAATCAGGCCAAAATAAAAGCAAACGCTATTTAAAGCTAATGAAATCAAAACTGGCTAATCATTGTTCCCGACTGTAACATAAATTAAGGCTGAATTTGGAATAGCATACTATTTGGTAAGAGTAGTATGGGATTTCAAATTCAGCTGATCCCTCTGAAATGCCCCGCTTCAACTTCCTATTCTAATAGGAAATATGTCAACTTTTTCTTTATATGAATTTAAGCTCTGTTCCTCCTAAAAGCACAGAATAAAGAGTTCAAATTTGGGAAATGTTGGGAGATTTTCAGAATGCACACTAATATTTCCATTCTCTTCCTGCAGACAATGAAAAAACCTGGATATGCAGTACACCATGTGAGACAGGCTCCTTCTCCCTGGAGAACGGCACTGTCAAAGTTACAGTCAGTGGTCTGTACTATTTCCACGCCCAGGTCTACTTCATACAGATAACTCAAACGAATGATATGCCGACTGTTACTTTACTCAAAAACAAAGTCCCTGGGACAAAAGAGAGAAAATTAAGTCAGGTCAAGCGCAATGGACCAGGATTGTTGACAATGATCCGTCTGGTCAAGCTGAACAAGGGAGACAGCATCAGCCTGAAAATAAATCCTATCATCGGCCTATCAGGAGAAGATTATGATACTTACTGGGAAATTATCTTGTTTAATAACAAATAATAAGTCTAAATCTTTCAAATTCTTCTATGGGGATGTAAAGTGCAAACCGCGATTTAGGGTTTAAATTAACAGTTTGTTATTCCTTAAAGGATTACATGACTCACATTTCAATTTCTGAGCGTTTGTCACCTCATTTTATGTCAAGTGACTCTCCTGAAGGATTAAAACAGTCTGTATTTATATTTACCAAAGTAAATGGTAAAAGATGTTTGAATGGTTAGTTCTCAAGCCCATTATGGGTTTCAAAAGGAATATTTTCATATTTTTTACGTGTTGAAACATTTAAAGAGTTTAGTTTTATATGAACTATTTTAGTGAAATGTTTTGAGATTTATTATATTAAAATATTTTAAAGACATACCAATTTAAATGGTTTATTGGTTATTTGTGTATATTATTTTAATTTTATTTAATTTCTTTTTTTAAGTGCTGTTAATGTTCTACAAAATGTTCAGGAATTTCTTAATTTAAAGGGATAGTTCACCCAAAATTGAAAATGGGATGTTTATCTGCTTACCCCCAGGGCATCCAAGATGTAAGTGACTTTGTTTCTTCAGTAGAACACAAACGAAGATTTTTAAGTCAAATCATTGCAGTCTGTCAGTCTTATAATGTCAGTGGATGGGAATCACGGCTTTGACAGTCAAGAAAACATACATAAATAAAACCCTGTGGCTCGTGACGATACATTAATGTGTAAAGACACGAAACGATCGGGCTGTGCAAGAAACTGAACAGTATTTATATAGTTTTTTACCTCTGATTTACTGCAATGTCCGAACTGTCCTGAGCGCGTTCACGTCTTCTTCTTCAGCCGGCACGTGACGCGTCTTCTTCTTCTTCTTGCTTTACAGCAGATCGCAGACTTATAAGTGCATTACCGCCACCTATCTCTTAAATGGACCATTGACACTCTATCTACAATCTCAATTAGGAGTGTCAATGGTCTAATTGAGAGATAGGTGGCGGTAATGCACTTATAAGTCTGCGATCCTCCGTAAAGCAAGAAGAAGAAGAAGATGTGTCATTCGCCGGCTGTTGAGAACGCGCTCAGGACAGTTGGACATTGCAGTGCATCAGAGGTAAAAAAAAAAACAATATAAATACTGTTCAGTTTCTTGCACAGACCGATCGATTCGTGTCTTTACACATCAATGTATCGTCACAAGCCGCAGG
This sequence comes from Sinocyclocheilus grahami, assembly GCF_001515645.1. Taxonomy (NCBI): domain Eukaryota; kingdom Metazoa; phylum Chordata; class Actinopteri; order Cypriniformes; family Cyprinidae; genus Sinocyclocheilus; species Sinocyclocheilus grahami. Next base: position 1,285,465 of record NW_015505221.1, on the reverse strand, counting down.
GTTTAAATAGGTTTTGTTTGTGTATGTTTTATGACTCTCAAAAACCTGTGATTCCCATCCACTGACATTATAGGACTGACAGAGTGCAACGGTTTGACTTAAAACTCTTCATTTGTGTTCTACTGAAGAAACAAAGTCACCTACATCTTGGATGCCCTGGGGGTAAGCAGATAAACATCAAATTTTCATTTTTGGGTGAACTATCCCTTTAATACAAAAATTATGATGAACAGTTGTCGACACAATAATTTGAAATGAATACATTTTTTAAAATAATTTATTTGATAACTACAGTTGTTCTATCTGTAAGCTATATCAAAATAAAAGTCAGTTCACTGCATTTCACAGTCTATTCTTCAATTTAACTCAATTAACCTCATTTTGCATGTAGCCCTGTTCCTATTTACTTCAGGCATCCACATGAGGGAGCCAGTCATCACAAGAATGCCAGCTAAACGTGGCCTTCCTGTTGGCCTTCGGAAAGCAAACCACTGAAACTTAAACCCACTTTAGCCACAGATACAAGCATTGTTTCGATTGCATACAAACGCACCAAATCTAGACAGCCTAAGGCAGGAGGAAGCTTCCTCTCATTGCAAAACCTAACCAATTTAAGGTCAGAGAAACAGTGAACAATATGTCAAGGTCAATATATAGTACACAGTTTAATTTTGGTTGGTCTACTGAAACAATGTTGACATTTGAAGTATCGAGTCTTGATGGGGTATACTGTACAAAGTCAAATTTATTTCCAAAAATCTGCCCAGGCATCCACATGAGGGAGCCAGTCATCACAAGAATGCCAGCTAAACGTGGCCTTCCTGTTGGCCTTCGGAAAGCAAACCACTGAAACTTAAACCCACTTTAGCCACAGATACAAGCATTGTTTCGATTGCATACAAACGCACCAAATCTAGACAGCCTAAGGCAGGAGGAAGCTTCCTCTCATTGCAAAACCTAACCAATTTAAGGTCAGAGAAACAGTGAACAATATGTCAAGGTCAATATATAGTACACAGTTTAATTTTGGTTGGTCTACTGAAACAATGTTGACATTTGAAGTATCGAGTCTTGATGGGGTATACTGTACAAAGTCAAATTTATTAATCATTAACCAATTGTAACCACAAGAATCACCTACAGCTAATTTCATTGTCCTATGAGTCACAATTCTGAAATCCCCGCATTTATAAATCCTCTTTTTAAGTTTATTCCTCTGCCCACACTGAAAAGTCACCTCACCTTTGCATCTTAAATCATGTCATATTGTGGTTGGCAAACTGCAGTGAGGTAGGGGTGAGTTGTATAATGTACAAAAAGTATATGACAACAATGCTTCACATTGGGATGTTATCAAGGGAAAAAAAAGCAAACTGCACAAATAATTAACGCAACAAAAATGCATTTTTTAAATTTAAGCCTTTAAAATCTTCCATCAGATATTTTTGCTATTAATAAAGCAACTGCAGCATTTGAGAGAGATTTTGTTAATAATTATCTAGTCTTAGTTATAGTCATGTTAACTACAGTGTAGTGTCTGACAATTTGAAGCTTAGTTCATTTACTTCCTCTCTTTCTATTAGTTGCTGAACAGTGTGGAAAATCATTTGAGGAAGCAAATCGTGCCATTTTTAAACAAACATGATATTTTCGGTTAGCTTTTTCTGTTCTTCTTTCATGAGACTGACTGCCACAGTGTCATCAGTATCATTTAAAACATAATGTGATTTTTTTTCATATCCTTGCTTTAAAAAAAAATGAGACGAACCAGCCCCTTGCAAAAAACTGCACGTTTTATAGGAATATTTAACGTCTTTGTGTTCTTAAAACCAAATTAGTCTGACTTAAAAATAAACAGAAATAAAAATGCAAACTTTACCTTTAAGAAAAAACTTTAGCATGTAGACCTAGAAGAACTGTTTGTCAGCACAATTCTGTGGGGATATGCAAAGCAATTGAACTTAACCTTTATTTGTGAATGCCTGTTTGTGCACCGTCAACCATTTCCTGTTAGCTTGTGGTTTTTTGCACTCTTGCATAGACTCATGCATTGAGCTATATAAAGGTGTTTATATACATTGTCACATTTCCCTCTAGTCAATATTTCTGAGTGGGTTCATTTTTGAAGGTCAATTTCAGTATAGATACAAAGTCCAAGATTCAAAAAACATTATTGCCTAATAAAAAGATATACAGTCCATCAAATGCATGTTGACATTTTGTGACAATTAAATGCGCCAAAATTTAGCATCACTTGCTCACCAGTGGATCCTCTGCAGTGAATGGGTGCCGTCAAAATAAGAGTTCAAACAGCTGATAAAAACATAATAAATAATCCACAAGTAACCCACATGAGGAGGACGTGTTGTTACGGATTATAGAAGCATACTTTGGCCAGAAGTGACATTTAACGCTAAAATGCCCTATTGATGGATTTGTTTCTTACAAACATGCAGCTTTTCACTGCTCAAGATGTAAACTGACGGACTGGAGTGGATTGTTTGTGGATTTTTGTTATGTTTTTATCAGAATCTCATTTTGACGGCACCCATTGGTTGCAGAGGATGTGATGTAAATCTAAATTTCTCTAAATCTGTTACGATGAAGAAACAAACTCATCTACAGTACATCTTTGATGGCCTAAATATACAGTAAGTATATTTTCAGCGAATTTTCACTTTGGGGTGAAACGTTCCTTTAAAAGGTAACATAAAAAGTATTAAATATTTGTTTTGGCTAGTAAATCATCTTATTAATCCATTTCTAGCATTTAAAAAAACGTGACAACTTGCCCTTTAATGATACTTTTGGAATTTTACTACGAGGATGTATTTCACAAAATTGAGGGCTTTACACTAGAAAAAAAACCAAATAACCAAGCAAAACCACTTGTAGAAAACACATTTGTGTAATTGGACTTTTGACTCAAAACCTCACTGTTTCTGAGATATAGTTACTGAGCTGGTGGACTCATAACACACACTGGCAAATCCGCTATGAAAATTTCCTCCCAAGCATGTCCTTCAAGCTCATGTGCAACACAAACAAGGTGCCAGGTGATAACTACATGAGGTTGCATGGAGAGTTATTTGTTAGAAACTCCTGCTCCTCTGTGCATCATCCTCTGATAGCTGAAAAGAGAAAAGGTGCTTTTTATTTTCTTCTTTGTGGTAAAAGTGTTAACGCAGATGCAGAGAGGAGCTGTGAAACTAACTGCTCTACGTCACGTATCCCTTCCCACGTGGAGCATTAGTGGGACACTCCAAGGAAAATGGAGAGAAGGGTCACATGTGTGGAAAGCATGGAGGGAATCCTTACAGAATTGTCAACACAGCCATACCACTGAATAACCACATTAATGTGCCCTAAAATATGGGGCTTTCCCACACTTCCCCCTCTCAAAGACCTGCCCTTTGATGTTACATCACAAGTGCTCTTTGAACATAGCACTCTCTAAAGGTTTCTACAGAGAGCACCTGCTAGTCACAGATTTGCAGTGCATGTGAATCTACACCTGTTTGATGACTATGGCAATTTTACAATTCAGACGACTTTTTTTTTTTTTGGTAAACAAAAATGAAACACAAAATGTTGGTAAATAAATCTAAAACACAACTCTAGCTCATGAAATCACGGTGAAATAAAAACTTAAATGTCGACTTGTGTATGCTTTCAGATTTTTGAGGATTCATATATTTTTTAATTCCTTCAACAATCAATTTCGTGCCTACTCTGCTAAGACAATACATAGCTTTTTCAGGCAAGTTTATTGAAATAACAGTTAACCTAAAAATTTAAATGGACAATCTTTAATCACCGTCATGTGTTTTCCAACTTTCCTTGCCAGCATACAATGAAAGTGAATGGGGACAGATAACGGTAAGCTCCAAAACGACAAAAAGCAACATAAAATATTGTAAAAGTGTGACCTGTACGCTATATTACAAGACCTCTTAAGTCATCTGGTAGCTTTTGTGTGAGAAACACTGACATATTAATCATTTACTGATAATTCCATTGCCACAGCTTTCTAATTCTCTTTTGCTTATATTAAAATATGACACATGAAGCAAATTTACATCAAGTTTCATGTCAGTAATGCTCCACTCCATTGGATCTCATAATCAGTTGTGACAACTGGGCATTTGAATTAGCGAAAAATACGATTTGAGATTTAGAGGGCAAGATTTTCGTTAAAAAAACGATCTGGTCTCTTCATAAGACTTGGAGTGGATTAGACTTGGATGAACTTCATATAATGAACATAATCTTTATTTGTGAAGATGAACAAAAGACTGGGCTTGGAATGACATGAGGGTGGGTAAATATTATCATTTTCATTTTTAGTTACATTACAGCTTCACAAGACTTAAAATATAGCACACAAGTTGTATGGACTACTTTTATAATACCTTTTATGGCGTTTTAAGTCATTTTTCGAGCTCAACAGTGTTCATCACCATTCAAAGAAGTATCAAGATTCATCCTACCATCTCCTTTTATGGTCCATGAAAGAAAGAATGTATGACAGATTTGCTTTTTCAAGTACACTATTATCTAATTCAGTTCAACTCAAGCTTATTTGTATAGCGCTTTTCACGATACAAATCCTTGCAAAGCAACTTTACAGCAAATTAGGTTTCTACAATATTTAGTAGTAGCTTATCAGTGGTGACTGTCAGTTAATATGGCAGAAATGTATGGAAAAATCAATTAAAGATGTAATCAAACAGACGATAAACACTATTAACAGCAATTATTATATGATGCAATCAAACTTATAGACAAATTTGGTAGTTCTGTATGTTGTTTCATGGTTGGCATCATAATGTTATTATTAACATTAGTTATCTAATGTTTTCTAGTGATCATTTCTCCACTCCCTGATGTCATTTACACGATAACACCTTGTTCATAGCAGAAAACTCCAGAAATGTTGTTTGTTGCTATCACTGAACACGAACGCTAATGTTAATGTCAGGTATTTTACGTTTATGCAGGGACAACCTTTCAGTACCTACATATAGACCCAAATCACCGCACATAAATGTCATGTCGCCCCACAACTACAAAACAGGACCTGATAAATATCACTTCATGTTAACACACAATGCATCACTACATCAGAAACCACAAATAAGGTCTGAGGAATCAGATCCTCAGCGAAATCGAGGAAGACATGATGAGCAAAGCGTTTCCATTACATTTCCTTAATTAGGCAACAACAAAATTAGGAATTACTTCATGGAAGAGTGGGTGAGCCCCATGGTGCAATCCTCTGAGCAATTCTCCCATGTTGTACATGTATATACCTGCTATTATTGTAACAATAATTTAAAAACATGGCAAAAAGCAGCATGAATGGGATGACTCACTCTGATCAAATAAATATGATACTGTGAGTAACAGAGGAATGAGTTAATACACTTTCTTTAGGGTTTGGTAGAAGTTTGTGCAGAAGTGGAAAAAAGAGGTGGAGCGATATCAGGCTACTGCGGCCTCACACTTCATTTCCTTTCTCAGTCATTATAGAGAAGAAGGAAATTAGATAGGCCTATGGCATTGCTGCACAGACGATTTAAGACAGCAGCATAAACCACATCAACACCCTATATAATTATAGAATAATTCATTAGAACCACTGATCTATAATAAATGTATAAATAGATAGAGATGGAACCAGCACTGAAATAGATTTTGGTTTAACACATCATTAAAAATAATAATAATAATAAAATGTCAATTAAGAAAAATAAAATATAAAATATAATACAAATATATTAATTTTTCCAGTCAGTTCCACATTCACACAGAAGCAGAATACAGTTGCCAGTATTGTATAAGAATGCTTAACCCTATAAACCCTACCGTATCAGATTTGATGCATGAGTTGCTAAGGCCTCTAAATTATAATACGATCAAAACTTTGCTGAAAACCCTGTTGAACACAATCCTCTACATGACTTCTGCCATCTGATTAGCACTCCTTTTTTTTAGCAAGTAAAAGGCATTTTATGTGTAATCCTAATATTGCTGGGAAATGTAGAGATACAACAATAGATCTAATATTTGTGCATTTTATAGGTAGTGTTTTATGATAAAAAAAAAAAAAAGTCATTGATTTACATCACAAGCTAGGATCTTACTTTTTGGTCATTTAACTAATAACATTTGCACAGACTATTTTTGCTGAGTTTGGGCCTCTGAATAAAACTGATGTATTTCTTTCCTCCTCAAGTAGGCTATCTCATAAACCATGTTTTAGATTTTCTTTTATATTCGATAAAATATTCCATTTAAAATATATATACATTTTTTTCTTACTGTTATTTTATCCGTGAGGCTTTGGTTGATACGATTACGTTCACATAGCTACAGTTCTTCAATTTAATCAAATTTATTGATTAATAAAATGTTTAGGACTCACACATGTCTGTCGCGTGTTTTTGCAGTAGCCCCTCACTGCAGAACCCTGTTTTTGTGGGGTTTCGGTAACTTACAGAGACGGATATTTAGATCCAGTCATTGGAGCTGCTCCTGGAGGTTTTTGTATATTCGAATATTCATCCATAACTCGAATATGGAAGCTGAAGGTGAATGAGAAAATTTAGGGGTCACATATAAAATATGTAAATGTAACGGGGAACTCGAGTCGGATAGACTATATAAAAAAGCAATAGGCTACATAACACAGAAGTAGCCTAAACAATAATTATATATTGTGAACAACCCAAATAATTAAATCTGAATTCAAACTGATGAAAATATTCATTTCTATCATTTATTTATACGTTATCATTAAAAAAAAAATTTTTTTGTTATATAGGCCTAAAGTAAACCGTAAAAGTTCAGTGATTAACTTTACACAGACTTACCTACTAACCTATTATTATAGATATATTATATTGTCTATATTATAGATCAGTGTTTCTAATTGACACACGGCTTCCAACAAGTCAAGTCACCTTTATTTGTATAGCACTTTATACAATACAGATTGTGTCAAAACAGCTTTTCAGTGGCAAAGAGGAAAAGAGTGTGTGGATAATGCAAGAGGACAATAACAAACAGTCATTTTTCTATTTAAAGTCAGTTCATTGATGATTCAGTGATGTCTTCATCAAGTTCAGCTCTCTTCTGATAGTGTCTGCCAACTTTGAAATCATGTAGTATTCTGAGATGACTACTTGTAAATACGACTTTGCCTGGTCATTCATGTTCGGAAACTCATAATTACAACATTTCCGACTCCACTTAAGGTCTTATCTACGCATTATCACATACTACAAAGTTCTTTCCAGATGCATCAGATATCCAAAATGTACAAGTGACACAAATGATCATTATTTTTTTACTTAAGAGTATTAAATAAACTTAATTTACTTGAAGGACTTTACTTTGCACGTTTTATTTGTGCTGTGTTCCCCTTTTTTCTGCTAGGGAATATTGTGGCATGCTAAAAAAAAGAATAAAAACAATCCCACATCATATTTAATGGGGTTTTTAAGAAACCACTCAAAATTCATTCTGTATTGCAAAATGGCACATGTGTTTCAGGACTGTGTCTTGCATCAGAAAGTTTGTATAACTGCTAAACAAAAAAATAAAAAAAACTTGTAAATACGCTTCCACTTCAATAACAAACCTGTAGTAGCTTTTGACATGGAGGGTGAGCATGAGATCATGTTAGAACGAGAGAGAGAGTGAAAAGGAGAGCGAAAACAAAAAACAAGACTGAAAAGGCCAAAAGCATTTCAGGGTGTGGAATCTCCCAATAGGAAGTAAGTCAGCTGTGTGTTGTTAGGCCAGTTGGATGGGCTGGTATTACATCACCAGCCTGAAACTGAAAGTGCCCGCGGCATATTAACATTAACCACACAGAGCTGGTTTATCAGGCTTTATTGCAAAATTAGAGAGAATACACATAAATCAAAATTTCATGTCATTTCTAATTTAAAAGTACATTGAGTTAACTAATGATCTATTGAGCATAATATGAATGCAATATAAGATGAATTAAACTGATAAAGTGAATTATCAGTACATTTTTACTGTAAGCGTAATAATTTTTTGAAAGTGTAAAGAGGATATGTAATACTACTATTTGGCTTGTAAAGTGTGAGGGTGTGAATGTGTGAGCGCTGTGTCTGGAGGTTACATGTGGGTGGAAAGTTGGTGTTTGAGAGCTGAGGGTGTTCTTTCCCTTTTCAAACCAGCCTCTGTTCCTCAACCTGGTTGCATACTGACATCACTGGAGTTTCCCCTATCTTTAGTATATATCCACATACACTGTATGGCGAGTAGACTAACTTCAGTTCAAAAGCTTGCACAAAAAGGAACACATCTCAGAGAACTAACAGCATGGTGAAATACGAAACGACATTAGTAGATCTGGAAGCCGGCGCAGGGGGAGTTTATCAGACAACGGTGGCATCTTTACCAGTAAAGTCCTCCAGCAGCTGGATATGGAAGACAGTCGCTGCTATCGCTTTTGTCACCCTCTGTGCTGTGGCAGCTGCTTTCTTCGCCTGGCATGTGATGGTAAGACTGAAACTTTAGTGTGGGATGATAATATTATTCAAGTACATAACAGTGTGACCTCATTTGAAATGAGCCTTTGATAAACAACATTTGCAATGTCTTTTTTTAACAGAAACTGAACCAAAGAGAACGTCACGTGTTTTCAGACAAACAAATCAGCACACCATCAGGTAAAAAAAACATTCCCAGCTTTCTGTCTCTGTTAGCACTTTTCAAAGCTAAATTTGAGTTTTTCATCTCAACTGTTTTACGAGGTGGTGATTTTGTAGACTGTAACAAAAAAAATACACCATTATACTATTTCAGTTAGTGCTACTGCTATCTGAAGTTTCTTTGTAATAATTTGTGAAATTTACTATCAGTTTCTGAGTGAAATTAGTTTTACTTCCAAATTTTCAGTGTATGAATTCATACAATGTGATTTGTATGTAAATGTACGATTTTTGGAAAACTCCAAACCCCAAAACCTAGGGGAAGGTGGTAAGCAGATGTTAAAAAATGTTCAATTGAAATTTTACCAATTTATACAAATTAGCCACCAATTCTCCACAATGTAAAACAGTTATGAATTGCCATGAGTGTATTTTTTTTTTACTCGGTGTTCTTAAGTAAAATACTTGCTTAAAAATTATTTTACACATTAATGGGTATCTGATGTTAAAGCAAACTGTGAAACTGACTCCAATCCTCTTTTCCACAGAGCAAGGAAAAATGCTAAAGCAGATCGCTGAGAGAACAAAAGCTGCCATTCATTTACATGGTGAGTCTCAAACTGTGCCTTTGACGTTTCTCTGTGCACCGGGGTTCATATACGTCATAGGTCATTTCATTTCAAGAAACTGAGTTTAGTATTTCATCTTATCAGATTCTCAAAAATCTGAGATTTATGAAAGGCGTTTGTTGGCGCAGAGCTGCTCAATGGCCTGCCACTTGTAACAAGGCTGAACGTTTCATTAAACATTAGCTATTGTGGATTTCTTAGCGTAATAGGACGTCATTCAAATACAGTCATATATTTGGCTCTCAGTGGGTGTCAAGAGGTGGGAAGACTCCAGTAAACTTTCTGATTACTTTATCGCATGTTCTACTGAAGATAAAAACTGTGATCATTAACCCAAACACCCAAATTGGAAACAGGCCCATTTCTACTAGTTTATGACCTCCGATTTTAGGATTATATAGTAAATACAGTTAAGATTTCATAGGAATGAGTTTGTATTAAGTTTTACCATTCTGACACTTTCGAAGTGCCTGTGGTCACATTCTCACACATTTATCTTCTCTGTTCGCAGGTGAGCATAACAGCAACTCACAGTCGGATTCACTGCAGTGGGTCAGCGGCGTGGATCAGTCGTTCGAACAGGGAGGCCTCAAGCTGGTCGACAACAAGATTCACATTCCCGCCGACGGCCTTTACTTTGTGTACAGCCAAGTGTCCTATGCCACACAGTGCAATTTGGACGAAGCCAATGAAGATGATGCCGCTCAGAAGTTCCTTAGCCACAGCATCTGGCGTTATACAGATGCGGTTGGAGACTGGAAGCCTCTGCAGAATTCGGCCCACTCCATATGCCAATCACTTGAGGACAGGAAGACCACATACAGCACCATCTATCTCGGCGCCGTCTTTAAGCTCATGGAGGGAGATAAGCTGTCGACCAAAACCACCTATGTGGCCAATGTCGAGGAAGACTATGCCAAAACATTCTTTGGAGTGTTTGCCTTGTGATTTATTAGCCACATGAGTTGTGTGGCACGGTATGAAGACAAGTGTTTTACGTTAAAACTTACAAAGTATGTTCTCAGGGCATTTGCTTTAAAGTAGTTTGTCTAATGCTGAGTCCTTATTGCATCGTGACATAATATTTTGGTTCTAAAACACACCAGATGCAGTGAGAGCCACGCACTGAATACTATGTATTTAGGCATGATCACAATACCAAGGGCACTACAACTCGCATACTTATTTTAAGCTAATATGATGTTTATTACCTTACGTATTTCGTTGCAGAAATAAGAAATGTTGATGTTCGAAAGAACAATGTTTTTTGTGGTATAGAGATTTATTTATAATATTTTGAGCGTATTTAATGTTTTTTATTTTATATGTCCTATTTAACTATTTATTAATGATTGTATATGCTATTATTTGTAAAATTAATGTACTGAAATTGTTTTTGACACTCATCCTGTGATTTTGACATTTTAACGGTGAATAAACCTGAAGTATCACTGTAATGCACTAGTCTCATTCCTATCAGCACTCCAAAAAGAAGAAGCAGTTTGTGACAGGTCATATAAACACAATGGGGGATTTTTGCATTCCTGTATGTGACTCGTGGTTCTTTATCCTTCTAAAGTCTGACTTCCGTTTATTTGTCAGAAATGAGGTCACTGCTTGTTTCTCTCATGAACGTTCGCTGCTTTCTCCCAGGTGTGATTCGAACAAAAGCCCAGGGCAGTGAATTAACAGGATTGCATCACTCCATTGGTTAAACTTGTGAAGGGTGGTGATCTCACAATTTAGTGCAACAATGTAACTGTGAATTCCAGGGGGTGCTTTGATCTAAAAGAACCCTTACAGGACAGACTCCCAACATTTTTGTCAGAATCGCCAGAAACTATTTTTTTAAAACAAAAATTAAACAGGTTAGATTCCCTTACAGCTAAAATGTGTAGTCTTGTATTTAAAGTGATGTGACATGTGGCCAAGTATGGTGACCCATATTTGGAATTAGTGCTCTGCGTTTAACCCATCCAAAGTGCACACACACACCGTGAACACACACTCGGAGCAGTGGGCAGCCATTTATGCTGTGGCGCCCGGGGAGCAGTTGGGGGTTCGGTGCCTTGCTCAAGGGCACCTCAGTCGTGGTATTGAAGGTGGAAGAGAGCGCTGTACATTCACTCCCCCCACCTACAATCCCTGCCAGTACGAGACTCGAACCCACAACCTTTGGGTTACGAGTCCAACTCTCTAACCATGACTTCCCCAGTATTTCTGTGAAAGATCATCAGATTGAGGGTTTAGTAGACTATAAGGATCGACATAACCACAATATCCCATCGAATAGCAAATTCTAAAATCCCCAACAGTGCAAGAAAGCAGCATTTAAATGAGGTGCCCCATGTTTATGAGCTTCTTTGAATAAATTGCATGCGTTTCTAATTCTTCTAACATACAGTATGCAGTGTTTAAATGTTTTACAAAACCTACAATGTTTTTTTGAAAAACGTATAAAATACAAAAATAATATTTTGCACTATTATATTGTATTTATATTTTATACCTGTATATAAATAAAACAAATAAAAATAAATATAAGCACCATATATATTCACATAATATTGTTGTAAGATATATACAGTATAAAATAATATAAATAAAAATTTTTGTAAATATATATTGTATTTACTGTGTGTGTATGTATATACTGTATATTATACACACACAGTAAGTACAATATATATTTACCAAATATTTTGTATTTATATACATATATATATATATATATAAACAAAAATAAAAATAATAAAAATAAATATAAATACGTACAGTACATATTTACAAAATATTTTGTAAGATAGTTTATCATAAATACAAAAATATTTTGTAAATATGCATATATATATATATATATATATATATATACACACACACACATATATATTTACATATAAAATGTATAGCACTTTTTTGCCTTTACATTTTTGTATTTATATTATTTTGTCTTGAGACTTTCACTCCATCATGAACAATCCCACCTGCACTCTCAGTGCAAAATAATGAGTTTATTGAATGTTGACATCCAGAAAGTTTGCATATTTAGAGAAACTTTCTAAAGCTTAACATACATACAGTTTTTGTCAGTTGAAAAATTACAAGGGAATTAATTACATTACTTTTATACTTTGAAGTATCAAAAGAAAATTCCTTGTGGTACAGTGCACACACCTGACAATTAAACAGTTTTAAGGAAAATCCATAACTGCTGCAACCACAAAGCCTGTAGAGAAATAAATGCCTCAGAATAAGAACCCTCTCATGTACGTCAGTGGTGACTCCACTCAGATGTTTACAAAGAACCCCTCCCATCCATTCAAAAGGCACTGCTTCAGTAATTACAGATTGTACCTTTACCGTGTGTCAAGTGTTACAGTACAGTCACACACCCTGAGCTATATTACTAGAATGTTGATATATAGAGGGAAACCGATGTGCTGTACTATGCCTAGCTGTCCAGTCACCAACTGTGAATCATTGCTTGTTATATGTTAGTTAGTTTACACATGAGTACTTATCATACAAGAATGAAACATGCAACAATGCACAACTTATATAAAAAATCTCCAAATATTGTATTATTGTGTAAACAAGTTTTATGTGATTGTCTTACCATAGGAAATAAATATTATAACAATGTAATATTGCAATAATTCAAAATTTACATAGAGACTGGTAAAAAAGTTTAAGCATTGACGTCACTTGTAATAACAATTTTTTAAAATAATACAAGAGGAGCGAGTCAATAAAAGTTTATAGATCCTAGTCATGGTTATAGTTTCTATGATTTCTGCCACTATGACAGTGTTTATGAGGTGATATATAATTGGGAAAGTCTCCAAGCATAACGTATCATAAATATCATTTAAATATTTTACAAAAAGAGTGGTATCATCCTTACAACACATATGAACAATTGTGAAGACTAACCAGTTGTTTACTGTTACTTGAAAGAGGCACAAAATGTTTTTTTTTAACCATAAAAAAAAATAAACAAATTAACTTGAAATAAATAAATAAATATATTGCACAGACCAAGTACTGGTCTTGAATTTGGGGGAAGAAATTTATAATCTGGAGAAAGACAATTGTAAAGAGCACTCATTTGTCTACTGTTATTCGTTAAAGGCATAAAATTATTCAATATCAATATATGATTAAAATTTTTTAATGTAATATTGCAATAATTCAAAATTTACATAGAGACTGGTAAAAAAGTTTAAGCATTGACGTCACTTGTAATAACAATTTTTTAAAATAATACAAGAGGAGCGAGTCAATAAAAGTTTATAGATCCTAGTCATGGTTATAGTTTCTATGATTTCTGCCACTATGACAGTGTTTATGAGGTGATATATAATTGGGAAAGTCTCCAAGCATAACGTATCATAAATATCATTTAAATATTTTACAAAAAGAGTGGTATCATCCTTACAACACATATGAACAATTGTGAAGACTAACCAGTTGTTTACTGTTGCTTGAAAGAGGCACAAAATGTTTTTTTTTAACCATAAAAAAATAAACAAATTAACTTGAAATAAATAAATAAATATATTGCACAGACCAAGTACTGGTCTTGAATTTGGTGGAAGAAATTTATAATCTGGAGAAAGACAATTGTAAAGAGCACTCATTTGTCTACTGTTATTCGTTAAAGGCATAAAATTATTCAATATCAATATATGATTAAAAAATTTAAATAAATTTAGAGATATTTATAATAATAAATTTGGATGGATGGATGGATGGATGTTGCACAGACCAAGTAATGGTCTTGAATTTGTCAAAAGAAATCTATAATTTGGACAGAGTGCTCACCAAAAAAAAAAAAAAAACAATAATACAAATGATTCAATCTTACAATGCTGTATAATGTGAGATGTGTGTTTGTTTTGGCCCAAAAGTGCAAAAGCTACAGAAGCTGTGTAGAGGCCTGTGCTCGTTTTTTTTTTTACTCAAACTGTGACGCAACACAAATCACAAACATCACAGATGATTTGACAAACAAATAAGCCATAAGCGATGATCTCATGAAAAGTATCTGGCATCGCGACTGTATGCTAATAAGAGGGATGCTAATACAGTCCAAACTAAAACAGACTCTTCTTTCATTCTTTTCCATTTCACTCCACTTCACTTCTAATACTACGGTTGTAAAAAACTGTCAGAGAGGGTGAGACAAGGACAAGAACAGCCATTAAAGCACCCTGGCACACGGCCGTAGAGATTAAAGGAGAGAAAGCATACGAGGAAAATAAGAGTATCGACCAGACTCGGGTCAAACACCTTCAGGAGTAAGTAAATCACAGGTTCAGCTAAAACCTTGTCTCATTTCCTTTGTGAACTGGATGAGAGAGAGAGAACGATTCATCGGATACCGTCTGTTGGTGCATTGCAAGGTCTGTCTCGTTAAAGTGACAGTCTCGTCAAATACTAAGCGAAGCACAGAGACACGCTCTTCTTCCTTCGCTGTCACTCAACAAAATAATTCAAAGAAATGTTTGACCGGGTCTGGCTCCAGCACCCACACAATCCTTCCTTAACACCCCTGTTCTCTAGTGTTTAAAAGACGCTTTATCCGAAGGGATTTACTGAGGTCCAATTGCAAAAACAGTCAGTTCCCCTTGAAGAACTCCGATTTAAGTCAAGGGCAAGGGCACAATAACGGCAGAGCACAAACCTGATTTAAGTAACTCAGCTCGTCTTCACTCCTGCTTCAACCAGAATCTCTATAGCATTCGGACAGCAGTTTGGCCTTGCTACTAAAGGAATATTACAGATTCAGTACAAGTTAAGCTCAATTGACAATGTTCATTAGCTAAACTGATTCCCATTTGTCCCTCTTTTTCTTCAAAAAAAAAAAAATTGGCTTACAATGAGACATTTACAATGGAAGTGATTGGGGCCAAACTGTTTAAAGTTGCAATGAAACAGATGTAGCAACAGATCTTTTCCCTGCGTTTTGTCAAGTACATCCGAGAGCAATGGATTGTCAAAATGAATTATCTTGGTTCTATGAAGTGGTTGCTGATTGGTTAGACTGATTGGAGAAGTCCTGCATACGTCATCACAGAAAAGCCTGTCGTTTTCACTAGAAGGTCTAGTTAGACATTTTGCCTAAACATTATGAAATCAAAATGTAAACCGATGAATTGTTCACACTAACATGCATTTAGAACATAGATAAGGTGAATTTTTAATTCATGTTGACCTTAAATACTCACTGTTTCAAAAGTACAGTCATATGATATAAACAGTATGCATGTTTACATTATTAAGTGTCTTAAATTGCTTACTAACCTTTTCTGTGTATAATTATATTGAATTGTACAACTGTCGCCATTACAAAGAAACACCATAAACCCTAAAACGACTGTAAGCATGATGATTTAAACAACTTTACAGCTCAAATAATACTCAAGTTTTCACAGAATAATTAATGTGTTAAGTATAATTACAAGCTTGACATTTCTGCTTTTAAATCCTCCAAAAAGGGACCCCAATTACTTCTACTGTAAATGCCTCATCATATCTTCCTTTTTAGAAAATCAATGTATTTTTTTGTGCTATTCAGCATTATACCACACATGCTGTCATTTGAGCTTAGTTGGTACTGAATCCAGAACATTCCTTCAAAAAATAAGGTTTGATTAATGGACAAGGACTGTGGAGTTATTTCCTAACATTGGTCTCAGTTGGCTGAAAGTACCGCACTTGTTGAATGTGCAACACAAATTTTCTTTGCTTATACACTACCATTCAAACGGTTCACAGTTTAGGGTCAGTAAGAAATAAATTAATACATTTATTCAACAAGGATGCATAAATTGATCAAAAGTGACAGACATTTTCAACATTGATAACAGAAAGAAATGTTTCTTGAGCACCAAAAATCAGCATATTACAATGATTTCTGAAGGATCATGTGACACTGAAGACTGGAGTAATGATGCTGAAAACATCACAGGAATCAATCATATTAAAATAGAAAACGGTTTTAAATTGTAATAATATTTCACAATTTTACTGTGTTTTCCGGTCAATTAAATCTAGCCTTGACGTTAAACAAATCTTACTGACCCTAACCTTTGAATTGAAATGTAGTAGCAGAATCTGGATTCATATAAATACAGTTTAAAATAATGTGTTTTTATAACTAAGATAGGGAGTTATCAAAAGTGAATGTCAGGAAGCCAAAAGCTGAATCAAAAACTCATCGGCCTCAAATTAAAGTACATATACAACTTTACATTGCCTTCTTGAGATTCCACCATCCCGGACTCATTTGTACAGCAGGGGTAGACGGCTGTTGTGGCAGTTGTTTCGGCTCAGTTTGCCCTCGTCCTGGTACAGGTTGGAAGAATTGGAGAAGGACGCAGGCAGGGACTGTTTGTCTGTTGTGGGGGAGTAGCTGGGGGGCTCAGCCCGAGACGACGAGACGCTGTTCTGATTCTGGACGGATGGGCGTCTGCGAGAACGCAAGGCCTGACGTTCTGCAAGCTGATTCCGCAGCTCCGTCACTCTTTCTTCCTTCTGCACACACACAAAAAAAAAAAAACAGTAGTATTAATATTTGAAATTCTGCTAAACTTCTCCATTTTTGGGTGAACTATTCTTTCAACATTTCCTTTAACATGTATATTTCCTGTGATGGCCCAAGATACGGCCACACATCGCTGAGTGGTAATGTGCTTTTTCACACACCCACATACACCAACATTTATCTTTTTCTTATTTGTGACCCTGGACCACAAAACCAGTCATAAGGGTCAATTTTTTAAGCTTTCAATTGATGTATGGTTTGTTAGGATTGGACAATATTTGGCAGAGATACAACTATTTGAATATCTGGAATCTGAGGGTGCAAATCAATCAAAATATTGAGAAAATCGCCTTTAAAGTTGTCCAAATTAAGTCTTTGCAATGCATATTGCTAATCAAAAATTAAGTTTTGATATATTTACAGTAGGAAATTTACAAAATATCTTTATGGAACATGATCTTTACTTAATATCCTAATGATTTTTGGCATAAAAGAAAAATCAATAATTTTGACCCATACAATGTATTTTTGGCTATTGCTACAAATATACCCCAGCGACTTGAGACTGGTTTTGTGGTCCAGGGTCACATATATCGTTTTGTGTTTTGTATGTTGCAGTTCACGTAATGCTTCACAAACTTATCTGAATATTACATTATACATAAAGTATTAGACTCGGTTTATTTGTCATTCAAATACTTTATGCTCTTCTAAAGGATTAATGAACTGTAAGTTTTTTTTTTAGTTTAGTTCTGATTTGTTGACCTTTTTTTAGGCCTAAGTGTGTTTTTTTTATTTGGAATACTTTTTGGGTGATTTTTTTTGTAAAGAGTTATTAAACAAAATACTTTTTTTCCGTGGGAAATTTTCTGTGTCTTCCTTGCT
This sequence comes from Sinocyclocheilus grahami, assembly GCF_001515645.1. Taxonomy (NCBI): domain Eukaryota; kingdom Metazoa; phylum Chordata; class Actinopteri; order Cypriniformes; family Cyprinidae; genus Sinocyclocheilus; species Sinocyclocheilus grahami. The sequence continues at coordinate 1,267,709 of NW_015505221.1, read as the reverse complement.
TTGACTGCTTGGCCCCTTACATTTCCTCTTATAATAAAGCATATTCTGGCCTTAATGAATGAACAACTCAGAAGGTCAAAGACAAGGATGAGTACGATATAATTTCAGTAATTAATTCTACCCTTCTGGGATCCCATTCCGTGCGTTAATTTGTTAATCTATTATGCAGTTAATTAAGACACAAGCACATGAGGAGAAGAGGAAGTGATGGATGGAGGGAGAGAGAAGGAGCACGTGCCTCTTGAATGATCTTCTGGAGTTCCCTGTTCTCGCGCTCCAGCTGTCTTGACTTCTCCTCATCGTTGTTGTTGGACGAGCCGGTTTTCAGCGTGTCCTGCTGTTCCGACTGCCACTCGCCACGAGTGATCAAACGCCGTATCTGCAGAAACGATTGTTAATATCTATGAGACGCCGCAGGGAACGCTCACTGAATTTATGAAATGTCACTGAAATCAATAGTTCATATGGGTGATGTTGTGCAGGAGAGGACGGGTAATAAGTAAGAGATCATTTACAGCCAGGCAGTCGCAAAATAAATCAGCCTGAAGGGTTTATTCTGCGATAAATCTTTAAAAGCATCATATGACCCCTTTAAATCAGATTGTTAGGACTCACTATCTGTCATTTTGCAGATGATTCAATTTAATTAAATTCAAAATTTTAATCATTAAATTAAAGTTAAAAATAGTGCCTAGCAACTCACTGAAATATGTTTAAATTGATGCACTAAAATTAATAACTGGACATAAAAAAAACTGAAATAAAAATAAATGAAACCTAAATAGTAGTATTTAAATAATAATAATAATAATATGACAAAAAGCACATAAAATTAATCATATCTTTAAAACTGTCTGTCAATCATTTTGCAGGTGATTAAAGGAAAAGACAAGAAAATTAACACATACATTTTTTAAAATTTAAACCACTTACGAATGTGGTTTCGATCTAGTTTCAGATTTTACAAGTGTTAAAAGTGTTTGTTTTGCCTTTCAGACAAAAGAGTCGGATATGTGAGAGAGAGAAAAAATTAATATATATATATATATTTTTTGCTATCTAAACAAGGCCTTTGTGTACCAAGCTATCATCACCACTAGAAGGCGTAAATGAACTGTAAGAAAAACTTAAATTGCAGAGCAGAAACAGTGCCATGAATGAGAGAAACTGATGAGATAAAGATAGTAAAAAGAAAAGGAAAGGAGCATGAGACAAAAACAAAAAGTGAGAGACCGAGAACTGTTGATGAAAAAGAGAGGTCATTTTGCTGAAACACTTGCAGCAGGCAGCAGAGAGATGAAGATCTTATACTATGAGTGGAGATGTCATCATATCTGACGAACAGTGTGGAAAAATAACTGGTATTTACCTTCAACAACCTAGAATGACTCTACAGACCGATAACTGCGAGCAATGAACCGACCGCCATGACTGTCCAGAGTCAAAGCAACGTCCAGAGCACCACAAGTCTATTTCCTCTCTGACCTCGACAGCACTGGAGCGATACGAGCTATTCTGTCACAAAACATCGCCTGATGGAAAGTAAACTGCTCGCTATGTTTGAGATCTCAAAAAAAAAAATCTGCTGTACGTAGATCAGATTTGTACTTTCCCTGGTGACATTTTTACCGGCTCGTTTCTGAATCTTGCATCACTGTAAAAACAGACAGTAAATCCTTTGCTTTTGATCAACCCAACAACCCTCAAGTAGCATCAAAGCAGGCATGTTATTCCTGACACAAGGCAGAAACATGGTGCCATTCTGGGACTTGATCTGATCTTATGAAAAAAATAGCTGTAGGACTGACGTAAAGTGTTTGCATTACCAGTGTTACTTGTTTCCTAATTAGGATGTTTTAGTTTGAGCAAATGGGTGCAATTATGCAAATCATCCTTCGAAGCACTTGGAGTTATTACCGGAATCAAACTGTTTGCAAGCAGTTGAGCAGTTCAGAGTGAAGCACAAAACGTCAAAAACTGTGTTAAAAAAGGGTCAAAAATACATACACTTAAAATTAGCATTACATCAATGGCTATTATTTTGTTTTCACAGTAAGTCATTATTGTAGGTTATAGATCATTTTAATACATTGATTTACATTTTATTTAAATAAATAAATAGTATAAACATATTATAGAAATATATTATAGTATAATTTATATTTATACTTTTTAACCTTGCTACACAACAGAATAAGAAAATAAACCATCAGCTATAAATTAAAAGTAAAAGACAAATAAAAGAAGTCTCTTGAATTTAACTAATACAAAATATTATATTAATATTAACAACTTCACTAATAAGTCATAAAGGTCAAGTTAAAATCCGGAAGGAGTAAGAAAACAAAAACCTTTATGCCAGTATATGCTATTGTCCAGAAATGTGGGGTCTGTGAGATTTTTAAATTATTATTATTATTTATTATTACAATTTAAAGTAACTGTTTTCTATTTAAACATATTTTAAAATGTAATTTATTCCTGTGATGCACAGCTGAATCTTCAGCATCATTACTCCAGTCTTCGGTGTTTCATGATCCTTCAGAAATCATTCTAATATGATCTCAATAAACAATTTTTTAAATTATTATTAATGTTGAAAACAGTTGTGCTGCTTAATATTTTTGCAGAAACTGATACATTTTTAGGATTCGTTGACGAATAGAACGTTTTAAAGAACAGCATGTAAAAGAAGTCTCTTGAATTTAACTAATACAAAATATTATATTAATATTAACAACTTCACTAATAAGTCATAAAGGTCAAGTTAAAATCCGGAAGGAGTAAGAAAACAAAAACCTTTATGCCAGTATATGCTATTGTCCAGAAATGTGGGGTCTGTGAGATTTTTAAATTATTATTATTATTTATTATTACAATTTAAAGTAACTGTTTTCTATTTAAACATATTTTAAAATGTAATTTATTCCTGTGATGCACAGCTGAATCTTCAGCATCATTACTCCAGTCTTCGGTGTTTCATGATCCTTCAGAATTCATTCTAATATGATCTCAATAAACAATTTTTTTAATTATTATTAATGTTGAAAACAGTTGTGCTGCTTAATATTTTTGCAGAAACTGATACATTTTTAGGATTCGTTGACGAATAGAACGTTTTAAAGAACAGCATGTATTTAAAATTGTCTTCTGAAATGTCTTCACTGTCACTTTTGGTTAATAGAATGCATAATTGTGTAAATATGAATTTCTTTCAAAAACAAACAAACATTACATTTTGTGATTTGAGTAACTTTGGGATTTCATTCTTGTTTTCTAACAGGTAAAGAGACTTTTCTCATGAGCAAACTACTTATCATAATTCTACAGTGCAGACAGGCAGCGTTTAAAGTGAGATGGGGCGGCAAGTAAAACACTGGGAGCTGCTTGAAAAAAGTCGCCTGCTGAGTCACAATTTATTTTCAAGACGACGGACGAGCAACACAATAGCACCCCTGAAACTGCTACAGCCCCGGGTGACAGCGTATATTACTTTTGCAGGTTTCCGCCACTGCTTATATGCAGCTTCACAATGAACTCAACCTTTTGTCATATATTTATTAAGGAGTCACATATTGTGGCTGCTAAACTCTTGGGGAAGATATAATAGTTAAATAGTTTTGTCTGGAAGGGCACAGTATTCCTAAAATACATATGATGCATATAATTATATATTTGACGAAACAGTCTCATGTGTTTCTCCCAGCTGTCAGCTACGGTTAGGCTACGCTATGAGGACGTTTTGTGCTGCAAATATAGAAATAGCCAGCAGTCAGACTTACAGCTACATTGTAGATGGCCATGCCAACCGCTCTATGGTCATTTATCTTCTCTGTGGAAATGGACTTGGTCTCGTAGGCCAGAAAGATTCCCAGCAGCAGCAGAAGTCCCTTGTAGCCGTACACCACACCTGAAGGGAGACAGCATTACTTACAGTATAGTGAATGCTCTTAAAGCTCTGAGGTTGGCTTAAGATAATGTCTCACATGGAAACTGTATGCTTTCTATTTTTGTGGTACTTGTATGTGATGTACGTGATGGTCTTGAGTCCAATAATGTACAAAAAAAATAAATGTAGGCAGAATAACCTAAAATATTTTAAACAAATAATTTGTTTGAATCGGTTCTTTGGGAGTGAAACAGTGAGGTGGATGATTTGTTCAAATCATAAATGGGACCCTGGACCACAAAACCAGTCATAAGGGTCGATTTTTCAAAACTGAGATTTATACATCATATGAAAGCTGAATAAATAAGCTTTCAATTGATGTATGGTTTGTTAGCATAGAACAATATTTGGCCGAGATAGAACTATTTGAACATCTGTAATCTGAGGGTGCAAAAACAATATAAATATTGAGAAAATCGCCTTTAAAGTTGTCCAAATAAAAAAAGTTCTTAGCATATTGCTAATCAAAAATTAAGTTTTGATATATTTACGGTAGGAAATTTACAAAATATCTTCATGGAACATGATCTTTACTTAATATCCTAATGATTTTTGGCATAAAAGAAAAATTGATCATTTTGACTCACACAATGGGCCTCATTTACGAAACGAACGTACGACAGAAAATTGAGCGTACGGTCGTTTCAACGCAAAATTTGGAATTTATCAATATGGACGTGAGCGGTGGCTACGATCAAATCTCACGTCTGGTCTCAGCTCGTGTACGAGTTTTTGAGTTACCTGAAGTTGCGCACAGCATAGTAAATACGGTGGAGAATTGTAGATTGACAGCATTTTGTTCATTTTTATATTCCTGACCGTCAAACGAAGCTCATTAGTCGATCGTTAACCAGTAAGATTAGAATGTCTTTTTTTGGTGTTGTTTTGTACAGGGCTTTAGCTTTATATGCGCGAATAGCAGCATAAACAACCATGAGGATTCAATCGTCGCATCATGCACCTGCAGC
>NW_015505221.1:1255662-1261231 GCF_001515645.1 Sinocyclocheilus grahami | reverse complement strand
AGTTTAAAATATAATTTTATAACTACTTATTTTTCATTCTTGTTCTGTTCTGAATACCGTTCAATTTAAAATATTTGTTGTAGAGTGAGGGGAACTAAATAGGCTGTTTATATTTACCAGTATTTTAATATACATATAAATTACATATATTAATGTAGCCTAATTGTTTGCAATTACAAGGTTAACGGGTGTTTTTGGAGTAAGATCAATTTCTCTTTAGCGAGATTACTTCCTCTTTTTGGCCGGGTTTCGTTTCTCCGTGTCGTAAACTCTAGGGCGAGGCTTCTAAACCAGGGTGTTTTTAGGGGCGTGATATTCAAATGACGATTGTTTTCTGGCGCCACATTTATCAACATGCGATCATTCGTACGATGAGATCGGCGGCATACGAATGTTTCATAAATCACACGTGAACTCTGTCGTAAGTTGATTTGTGCGCACAGATCTGCGCTCGTTTCTACGTTAGATTGATAAATGAGGCCCAATGTATTTTTGGCTATTGTTACAAATATACCCCAGCGACTTAAGACTGGTTTTGTGGTCCAGGGTCACATATAATACCACATTCAACACCATCTATACTACCATTCAATGTTTGGGATCAAAAGAGCAAGATTTTTTTTATTTTAAGAAATTAATACTTTTATTCAGCAAAGATGCATTAAATTAATCAAAAGTGACAGTAAAGCCATTTATAATGTGTCAAAATATTTCAATTTCAAATAAATGCTGTTGTTTTGAACGTCAAAGAATCTTCAAAGTATCACAGATCCCACAACAATATTAAGCACCACAACTGTTTTCAATGTTGATAATAATAAGAAATGTAAGAGCAGCAAATCAGCATATTAGAATGATTTCTGAAGGATCATGTGTCACTGAAGACTGGATTAATGATGCTGAAAATTCAGCTTTACCATCACAGGAATAAATTACATTTCAAAATAGAAACCAGCTATTTTAAATTGTAATAATATTTCAGGTATTACTGTTTTTACTGTTTATTTTGATCAAATAAATGCTGACTTGGTGAGAGACTTCTTTCAAACACATAAAAAATTTCTTACCAACCCCAAAGTTTTGAATGGTAGTGTATAAAAGAGCAAACATGGGTATTTTATCATTTATAATACTTTTGAGTGATGTCATAAATGAATGAGTCTATTGGGTTGAGTCTATCAGACTTCTTAAAATAAAAATTCAAATCAGCACAACAAATACCTACCCATGAATACTTCACCAGTCAAGTAATATAAAAAGCTTTGTGCATTACAGTAAATATCTATATTACAGTAATGAAACCTGGTGAAAATGTGCTTAATTGTCATAAAAGTTGTGCAAAAAAATTTTCTGGCCCTAAACAAAAAAAGTGACATATGACCCCGGCATGTTTGTGAAAATAGATGATCTCTGCCCTGTCTGTATGTTCATATTTAAAACATTGTGAAAGAAATGAAAATACAGAAACAATATATACAGTGGGTACGGAAAGTATTCAGACCCCCTTAAATTTTTCACTCTTTGTTATATTGCAGCCATTTGCTAAAATAATTTAAGTTAATTTTTTTTCCTCATTAATGTACACACAGCACCCCATATTGATAGAAAAACACAGAATTGTTGACATTTTTGCATTTTGACATTTTGATTTATTAAAAAAGAAAAACTGAAATATCACATGGTCCTAAGTATTCAGACCCTTTGCTGTGACACTCATATATTTAACTCAGGTGCTGTCCATTTCTTCTGATCATCCTGGAGATGGTTCTACACCTTCATTTGAATCCAGCTGTGTTTGATTATACTGATTGGACTTGATTAGGATACAGTCCCAACAGTGAAGCATGGTGGTGGCAGCATCATGCTGTGGGGGTGTTTTTCAGCTGCAGGGACAGGACGACTGGTTGCAATCGAGGGAAAGATGAATGCGGCCAAGTACAGGGATATCCTGGAAGAAAACCTTCTCCAGAGTGCTCAGGACCTCAGACTGGGCCGAAGGTTTACCTTCCAACAAGACAATGACCCTAAGCACACAGCTAAAATAACGAAGGAGTGGCTTCACAACAGCTCTGTGACTGTTCTTGAATGGCCCAGCCAGAGCCCTGACTTAAACCCAATTGAGCATCTATGGAGAGACCTAAAAATGGCTGTCCACCAACGTTTACCATCCAACCTGACAGAACTGGAGAGGATCTGCAAGGAGGAATGGCAGAGGATCCCCAAATCCAGGTGTGAAAAACTTGTTGCATCTTTCCCAAAAAGACTCATGGCTGTATTAGATCAAAAGGTCACATTAAGAGTTTAATCTCATTTCGAGTTCAAGGAAGGTTTTTTTTCTCTGTAATATTATCTTCCTGTACAGAGTGAGAGAGTCAGGCTATGAGTTCCAGACCTGGGCACTGACCCACAAAATGTAATTTTACACTGTGGTGCTCTGATAGGAAGTCAGAGCAAGAGGAAAAGTGCGAGAAAGAGATAGTGAGAATGAATGAGTTGTGAAACGGTGAGAGGAATACAAAATGAACTGGAAAAAACTCTTGAGCATATAACAAATGATTAATTTAAATTTCAGAGACAGCTTGTATCAGTGAAGTGCAGAGCGCGAAGCAACCGTATAGATGATTAAACTCCTAGATATATATAAATAAATTAAATTAAATCAGACCCGGGTGTCAAACACAGCGCACAGGGAAAAAAAAACATGTATATTTTTTACCATTATGATGTATTCATATTCTTGAGTTTCACAACAAAGTTTAATATTCAGGATTAGGGTTTTTTTCATTAAAAATACTGCACTAAAAAGACTCTAGACATGGTGAGTGAGTGCCGGATGCTTACCAAGCCACGTGTTCATCTTCTCTGAACTGCAGTGCTCGAGAAGAGGCTGAATCAACACATCCAGATCTTCTTTAGGAGCCTCTTTAGTGAACTTCTGCTTAGAGCAAGAAAACAAGAGAGTGAGCGAGGGAGAGCACTTTAAAGGACAGAGATTGAGGTCAATGTAGCAGAGCACTGCACTACAATCCTTCACCATTAGCACCTACTTCCATGAGCTTGCTCGGCAGAAATTTCCCAGGCATCTCAGAGGAAACACATCCCAAAAAAAATAAAAATCACAGTAACAACAAGAAAAAAAGTAAAGTGTCACCACACCTCCACAGTTATGTGCAGAGGGTCCACGATCTGCCAGATAAGCAGAGAGAGAACATCAATAGCCAGAAGAACTGCAACGGTCGCATATAGCTTCCACGGCTCCAAGTGCTGCGGCGAAATAACAAGACCATAATCGTTAGTCAATGACACACAGTCGCAAAGCATCAAGACACTAACAATAGACTGCTATACTGTAAAGGGGGAATAAAGTTACATTTATGAATGGTCACAGCAGTTGTAAACATTATTGTAGACTCTGTATGCCGTCGTTATTTTCGGTGGAAGACAAAAGGAGAAAGTTTTGAGGAATCTTAATGTCTTATTTTCATGTGAACATCAAAAAAGTTTCCTTTTTTCAACATTGATGATTAATGAAATTCCTGAGCAGCAAATCAGCACATTAGAATGATTTCTGAAGGATCATGTGAAGACCGGAGTAATGATGCTGAAAATTCAGCTTCGCCATCACAGAAATACATTACATTTAAAAGTATATTAAAACAGAACACAGTTCATTTCAATTGTAATCATATTTATATTATTAATAGTATTTCTGATCAAATATATGCAGCCTTGGTGAGCATAAGAGACTTCTTTCAAAAACATTTGAAAAAATGGATCATTATATTTTGGATTTCTAAGTCTTGCTAAACAATTCCTTAAAAGAACGGGTTAAAAAAGTAATTTGCTAATGAATCGACTCTTAAGAGTCCTTTGTTTGTTTATCGAATTACACTTTTTTTGTTGTATTTATTTTTTGCATGCAGCTTGTGAGAAAGGCGTGTTTTCTTGTCATTATTTTATAGTCTTTTTATCTCGTCACATTCGGTTTAGACTGCAAACCCACATCTGCAATTTGGGTCAACATGATTCCGTTTGTAGGCATTAGTGGAAAAGATTAAGCAGAATGGTTAAAAAAAAAGCTGAAGAAAAGGTAAAAAAAAAACAAAAAAACAACGAAAACACCATAAAAGCAATACGATGGCTTTGTGTGAGAAACAGATTCTTGCAAAAACATGCAGCAATGCAAATTATCGGTGAACAATGACTATTGTATGATTTCAGAAGACTTAAAATACAGCATATAAGCCATATGAACTACTTTAATGGTGATTTGTTTTGGGGGTTTTTGGAGCTTGAACGTCATTGCATGTCGAGAGATGTTTCTTTAAAAAGTTCTATTTTTACGTTCCACAGAAAGAAAAAAAAAACCTTGAAGTATATGGGTTTGGAACGAAACGAGGGTGAGTAAATAATGACAGAACTCTTTTTAAGAATCACTGCATTTGTGCTGTTCTGAATAACACGTTTATTTTCCTGTCAAGGTAAACGACGGAATTGCTTTGACACCATTACAATTGTGTTTACGCCGCTGCATGGTGGGTAACAGGAAAGCGGAATGCCAATCATCAGCAAACATGACAAAAGTCATGTGTTACAAATGCGGAGTTATTTTCAGTTCCCATTCCATCCATTAATCTCTGGCTGCAGGCTCCCTCCGGGCCGTCAGACTGGGAAAACAAGTTTCACTGCACACTTTCTCCTCTCTCTATCTCCTTTAATCACCGTGAAGACGTCAAATGACCCGAGAGCCCCCCGTTTCTTCCACATTCAGCCTGAGCGCCGAACTTTCTTCAAGTGCTGTCGAACCACTTAGGCAAATTGCCCCATTACGGGCATCGGGAGAGTTGAAAGTCATCTCGATTCGTCGTGCAGAGCGCTTGAATAATAAAGCCCCCTGAAGGTCGGATTTCCGTAAAAGAAGTTTAATGCTCATCCATATTCATTCATATTCCATAGTTGGGGTAATCTGGTTGTGGTTTGATGAGGTTTTAGGGTTTCCCTAATGCCGTGTCGTATTGCTTTAGGACACGGGATCAGAGCGAACACACGTGTCAAGATGCTAATAGTGTGTTTGTGTTGTGTAAGGAAAAAACGGACAGAACTTCTCTCAGCAAGAATATGCGAGAAGAGGGGGAGGTTCTATTTCATGCTGGGAAGCTTCATCTAACGCTGTAGAGTCAGCGGTGCAGGATTCTTTTATATGCAGTAGATAACAATGAATTCGGTGGCACTGCATAACGCAAGCACGCTGCTCGTTACATTTGCAGATTCTGCAAAATTATCTGAAAATAATTAAGGGGATACTGAAAAATGCAAAGTCTCGTGCAAAGTCTATAGCCCTGTCATCACTCTAATTAAACCAAATGTCATTTATTTTAAATTCATTACTCAATTCACCCAAAAATTACAATTCTGTCATAATTTACTCACCCTCACGTCATTCAAAACTTGTAGTTTTCTTTCTTTTGTGAACCACAAGTAAAATATATTTACACTGCCACCGTCTTTTGAAATAAATTTTAATAATAATTAATTATTAATATTTTATTGTGTGTGTATATATATATAT
>NW_015505221.1:1243396-1251908 GCF_001515645.1 Sinocyclocheilus grahami | reverse complement strand
GTTTTGTTTATAAAATATTAATATTTATATATAATATAAATTATATATATATATATATATATAAAATATAAATTATATATATATATATATATATGTAAATATTTTTAAAATATATATATATGTATGTTTGTGTATTTATATATACATAATAAATATACACAGTACACATATATTTTGTAAACAAAAACTTTTATTTTGGATTTGTGATTATGTGATTAATCACTTGACAGCATTAAGTAATATATTAATTATTATAAATATTCAATATTCAATATAAATAATATATATATACACAGTACACATATATTTTGTAAACAAAAACTTTTATTTTGGATGTGATTGATTGTGATTAATCACTTGACAGCATTAAGTAATATATTAATTATTATAAATATTCAATATTCAATATAAATATAATATATATATATATATATAATTTTAACAGTTTAAAATATTATGAAGCTGAGTGAAGATGGTAAGAAAGTCATACATTTGGAACAACATGAGAAAATAATGGTACACTTTAAATGCAAGAAGATACATATTTTTAGCCACTCAAGACTGATTTACCTTCCTCTTCTCTTTTTTCTCATCTTTCTTGGTGAAGACGGTGTGAACCCACCAGATCTTGGTGAACATGCTGCCATAGGCTAAACTGAAGCCCAGTCCTAGCAGCCACAGGCGAAACTATAAGAGAGAGAGAAAGAGTTCATTTGGGAGCTCAGCTCCAAAGCAGCCATTCGTTTTTTTATAACAAATCTTTGTCGTGTTCAAAGGTCAAGGCTGAATGAGAGGAAACGACAATAAAAAAAAGTGAGCATAACGTTTATGACACTACCTGGCAGACCACAGGGAACTGTGATCTATGGACATGGAGGCCATCGATGCCCAGAGGAAAGACAGCTGCTAATGCCAGCACACAACCCACCGCCGTCATGTTGTTCAGATAGGGCTGAGAGTTCTGAATGTATCTGTCAGAAGGGTTACAACAGATTAGAACAGATCAGTCTACAGATATATTACACTCTATCAAAATGAGAAATCCAAAACATTTTATGCTGGGCTGAAATATTATTTTGTAACAGTCATGGTAGCATACAATCATGAAAAATCTAATTTTCCTTTATCTTGTAAAATAAGAGTGTCAAAACTTCCTTCTCTGGTTCAGTTTCCTTCCCAGTTCAAATAGGGTTTTATCAAAACCTTCATCCACGATCATTTCATTTTTTCAACGGTTTGTGTGCCACATTATAATTATAGTCAACCAGCCACAATGTGATGCAGCTTTGCAAACAATTTCTTAATTATCTTTGCTTTTCTTTTTCAGTAAAAAGATATAATCACTCTTAAAATAAGAAAATTACTTGGGAGAAAAATTGTGTAAGATAATAACTTAATGATTTGTTTTCAGGCAATATTTCTTGAATAAATTATTTTTAAATGTTCCAACTCCACTGGCAAACTTGTCATATTTTAACCATAAACTTAAAGGGGGTCATATGATGCGATTTCAATTTTTCCTTTTTCTTTGGAGTGTTACAAGCTCTTGGTGCATAAAGAAGATCTGTAAAGTTGCAAAGACTAAAGTCTCAAATCCAAAGAAATCTTCGTTTAAAAGTTAAGAGTCAACCACACCTACCTAAAACGGCTCGTTCTAACACGCCCCCACATGTCTTTGTATTTGCATAACGATTTGCATAACGCCGCCCAAATGTTCACGCAAAGAAAGAAGGCATAACTTTTATTCTCGCTGTAGTATTGTTGTTGCCGCTGCCGCCATGTAGTGAAGACACTGTGTGTTTAATTGTGAAAGCGAAACTACTTTGTTTGGCCTTCCAAAGAGGCCAGGAGCTGATCCGTGCTGGTCAAATTTTACAGCACTTCAGATCACTTGCATGTGGATTTCTTATGAACACACTAACCTGATGCTACTGTTGTATATGTTGAAGGAGAGGCAGACTATTCCCAGAAGGATCCCCAGCCCGGCAAAGACAGACACGGATACAAAGAGCTTCTGGGAAAGGTAACGAAACTCCTCGATCACCTTGGTCTGGTCTGCCGGAGGCCCAAGGCCTGTCAAAAGAGAAACCAGTCAGGGAAAATCTGAGAAACTGAAAGAAACTCTGGAGCGCAGACAGAACGGAATGGCAGATAAGAGCATACAGATCACAATGTAGATGCTGAAATAAATCAGAGACTGACTTCATTGACAGTTGGAAGAGCAAAGGCGAAGTATTCCAGCTTGGTTCAGAGAGTCTTAAGCTACGTCTGCGCTGTCAGACTTCAGAAACACAAGACTTGGAGGGAATATTAATGGATTTTTTTGACAGACAATTTTCTGTGAAATAAGGCCACTGGGCCGGTTTGACACGTCAAGTGTCTGGAAAATTTCAGGGGAAAAGGAAGCTCACGACGTTCACACATTAGCAGGACCAGACGGAATCTGACTTCTTTCACACTTTCGGCTCTTGTTTTGGAGGAAAATCTGCAGAATGAAACAGATTTTAGGATGCGTTAAATGGAGCTGCGATTACTACACTTTTATTTCTAGCTCAAAGAATAAACAAATACACTACAATATTTAATAAACAAACATCCAAAGGACAAGGAATGTGTAAAAATCTGTGACTAAAGGCTGTTATATTTCTGAACTGGTGTGAGATCAGTTTCATTTTTTTGTTCAAAACTTTTCCAACAACAACATGTTGCAAAATGAGAACGGTTTTATATATCTGGGGGGATTTTTAATGATGGCATCTGGTATGAACACATTGGCTTGTAAAATGAAGACATCTGGTTTACATGACAGGAGATCAAAGTGGAAGAGAGCAGGAAGATTAATGTCAATGCATAAATCTACTGACAAGAGTTTTTCTTGCAGTGAAACATCAACATAAAATCAACATTCAAATTTTGATGTCGTTAGTTTTAATGATCTGAAAAGAGTGTGACAGACATTTTTGCTGTTTTACGGCATAATTCAAGTCATAAATTAGTTGAGAGAAATAAGCCTATTATAATTAGTCAAAATAATTGATTAGTCGGTAGTTATGTTTTATTTAAACTTGTATTGGACAAATTACAAATTTATTTTTTTCAATGTACACTATTTCAATGTTTGTTATTTAATTTTATATTTCAATGTACACTACTTTTCAAAAGTTTGGGGTCTGTATTTAATGTTTTTTATTAGAAGTCTCTTTCGCTCACAAAAGCTGCTTTTATTTGATCAAAAATACAGTAGAAACAGTAATATTGTGAATTATTATGACCATTTAAAAGAACCGTTTTCTACTTCAATATAAAATGTAATTTATTCCTGTGATTCAAAGCTGGATTTTCAGCATCATTACTCCAGTCTTCAGTGTCACATGATCCTTCAGAAATCACTATAATATGCTGATTTGCTTTTTTTATTACTATCAATGTTGTGTTGTGCTGCATAATATTTTTGTGGAAACGGTGATACAAGATTTTTCGATGAATAGAAAGTTCAAAAGAACAGCGTTTACTTGAAATATAAATATTTTGTACATTATAAATATATTTCCTGGCACTTTTGATAATTTGAATGAGTCCCTGTTAAATAAAAGTATTAATAAAAATCATACTGACCCCAAAATTTTTAATAGTAGTGTAACATACTGTAAGTCTATGTAGCCCATGTAGTACAACACTGACATTTTTTTTTTTCAAAAGTTCAAATAAATCTTCATGGTGTGAATTAAACTAACAGCCCTCATTCCTAAATGAAGTGCGCCTACATTTGATCCAAGGTAAATTAATGTAATTAACTTAAATTTCACAGATCATCTATGTATTAAATTAGCTCACTGTGTCAATCTGAAGGAACTAAAGAGTTCACAGCACCATTGTAAACTCATAGTAAAAGTGTTATGTTATCACTCCTCACACTAATGTTATCACTCTTCCTGGAACTGTGACAAAAATGATGAATTTACGCTTCTCGCCATTCAATCTGTCACTATAATTATAACCAAAAACAGGATTCCTGTGGGAACAATAATTACAGTGATGATGGCTGTCTTGTGCATATAAAGCTATTTGAAAAAGACAAACAAATGACAGCGACTGGCAGAAATCTAACACTGAATGATAGTTAAAAACTAAAAGAATATTTCTCTGTCAGAAGCAACCGTGTCATTACCAGGGACTGAAAGCTGACCGTGAGGGACATGTGTCCATGAAAGACAGCTGGCCCTCGGGTTCGTCAAAAGTGACACAATGTTTGTTGATGCTTTTCCGAATGTCAGAACACTGACGGGACAAGAGTGACACCTGACATTTGCTACTGCAATGTGGCAGCAATGCTGTGAGAGATAAATGTGTGTGTGTGTGTGTGTGTGTGTGAGTGCTAGAAAGCTCTGTCTTGTCAGTTGATGCATTCGCACAGTAAACCTTCCGTCGTCCTTGATCTAAGAATCAGGACAGGGTGTTGCTATGGAGACCTGGCTTAACAACAGTTTCCACAGCAATTTGGAAGAGAAAGTCATGCTAAAGTGGTTGTCAGGAGCTACCAAGAGATTGCTGAAAAGCAAGGGCATTGCCATATGGTTCAAAAAGACATAAGAAATCAAGTCCTGAGCTCTGACCCGTGTTATATGTTATAAAGGCCACATTTTTATTTTAATAAAAATTAGAAACCATTCAAATGCTTGAGAATCTCACCCAATGGATTCCGGAGGAGGTTCTGCGCTATTTGGAAAGAACATCTGCCGCTTCTGTTATTATCAAGGGCAAAAACAGCAAGCAATGTCACCAGCTCGATGCTCCGCTTTTTTGGAGGAAAGAGGAAAACGTGACTAAATAGGTCATAACTCAAAATTCAGTTTTTCTGAAAATAGCCGTGATTGGCTAAAAAGGATGTACGTTTGCAAATGAGGGAAGAAAATGTCCTTTTACAGTCCCTTTTGGTGACAGGAAGTTACTGCAGAGAAAGTGAAGGAGTGGAATCACTATTTGATATTTTTAGTCAGTGTACAGGTGTTATTAAATGAAGGAAGCGTTTGTTTTAAATTGACAAAATTTTGTATATGCTTTAGTGTGATTATCAACCTTGTGTGAGATCAATATGTTTGGTAATTTCCACAATAAGAAAATGTTAAATGTGTCTGGTAAAATCTGCTACACTTTACAAGGAGAATCAATTTGTTAACATTAGGTATCATGGACAAAAATAACAAAATTGATGTTACAAATTGTGATAAATCTACATTAAGGTGTATATATATTTATACAACAGTTCGTTCTGGTTCTCAAATCTGATTGGTTGAGAACTGTGAGATATTGTACTGGTATCGCTACAGGAATGCCCTTTCACAATTTTGTATCACTCCGCTTGTTCTAGCCGGGTCTATGTTTTTTTTTATTATTCACTGAGCTAATCGTAGAGTACGTTAGTTAATATAAGAAGAAACGTCTAGCTTCGCGGTCTCTCTCTCTCTCATTTGGATGCACGTCTTGCCGCATTGTTTCTCTCTTATAACCTCATTATTTCTCACTAATAACCTAACTGAAGCAGCACATGCCCTTGATACCAATTCTAAAAGTGACGTATGTTTAACTGTCAACTTGAGCTTTGAATCTGTGGCGGAAGGAAGTAGTTCCGCTCAAAAGAGGGTTTTATTAGGCACTCCGTTGTTTCTTGTTTAATTACACACGTTCCGTCGAACTGTTGTATAAACGCAATATCACTCTCGTACTCGAGTGATACCGGCTCTATATCAGTGGCTGTGATTGCCTCCTGCACCAGGCCGCCTAATCACAGCCATGCTGATATAGAGCCGGTATCGCTCGAGTACGAGAGTGATATTGCTCATTTATATGCTCACCTAGGCTGCATTTATTACATCAAAAATACAGTAAAATACCGTTAATTTAAAATAACTGTTTTCTATTTGAATATATTTTAAAAAGTTATTTCTGTCTTCAGTGTCACACGATCCTTCAGAAATCATTCTAATATGTTGATTTGCTGCTCAAGAAACATTTCTTGTGATTATCATCACACAGCAAGAATGGCTGCCCACTGCTCTGGGTGTGTGTTCACTGCTGTGTGTGTGCATGTGGATGGGTGAAATTCAGAGCACAAATTCTGAGTATGGGACACCATAATTGGCTATATATCAAGTCACTTTCACTTTCCACAGTCTATACTGTTACTTTTGATGCATCCTCCCTAAATAAAACTATTCATTATTCCAAAAAAAAAACTACTGACCCCAAAACATAGATTGTATATATATATATATATATATATATATATATATATATATATATATATAGATGGCTTCAAAGAAAATAGACATTGTCACAGAAAAAGAGAGAACTATCTATCTAAAGCAGAAGTATCTAAACACACTCTGTGACTTCATAGGACCATACCTTGTGTGCTTTTTATAATATTCAAATCCTTCAGAAACATGCAAATCTGAATGCATTTCACACACTTTTGAAACACTGTAATCACCCTGTCAAATACAGTAAATTGCACTGTTCAGTAACTAAACTGACATTGACATCTATAATAATCTTTCACTTTTTCCCAAAACTTCTGCCTGCAGCATTGATCTTCACCTTGTAGCCATTTGAAAAACAAGCTCTAGTGAATAGTGAGGTCATTACTCGTCTAATGTAGGGCAGCGCTGCTTTGTCACCGTCACGCTGGTGGAATCCACTCAATGGGATCACAGCATGAAGGTCTGATTAGAGCCTAAATCAAGAATGACTCACAGAAGAGGACCGGGCAAATCCAGAAAATAATCGCCTCTGTATCTTTTGGGTGAGAAAATACAGGATTTTGGTGATGGCAATTCAATTCCCATCTCTTGGCAGAAAACCAATTTGTGGGATAATAAGGAAGGCACCGATTGGTGCGTTTGTAAATGATTCTAGAATAGTCTCCCAACATCCATGCCGAAAAAGGAGCAAGTTGAGCGACAACTGAGAATGTTTTATCAAAGCTATTCTAAGGGTAACATTACACCTGACAGGACACTTTTAAAAGTAAAGTGTTTCTTTTGTTTTCTTCACACTGCATTTTTAGGACTGACTGGCCAAAGAGGATGGAAAACTAGAAATGAATTCTTGAGGCACATGACACAATATAAGCGTCAGATGAATTTCTGTACTATTTACACATTCATGCATATGCAGAGTGTGAAACCACTCACCCGTTTGCGTACACTCTAAATGCAATCGATGTGAGTGTAAATAATAGGGCTGGGCTTTGACACAAATTTCACGATTTGATTTGATTCTCATTCACAAGCTTGCGATTCGATTAGATTACCGATTCGATTCGATTCAATATTGATTATTTTGGATATATATCAAGTACAGTACATGCCAAATTTACTCTAGGCAAAAAAATCTCTCAACTAATGCTGTAAAATATACACGAGAGTCAGTTGGTACTACATTACTATAATACTGAAGGTTAAAATGGACTAATTTGTAAAAATTACACTCAAGTTTTTTAAATAATAAAGTTACAATTACATAATAATATTTCTACTTCAATTCGTTTCTTTAAATATAAACATAAGAGTGGCTGTCATAAAAACTTGATGGATTTATTCAAACATAAATTAAACATTGAAATACAGTCAAATGTATAATGAATATGTTATATGGTGCATTTATTTACCAAAATGGCCCTAACTACAGTTTATTTTTCTATCTGATTAATGAGTTTATGCTCACCGAATATGTTTTTCTGAGGTAAATGTGACGTTACATGACATTGTTTACAAGCTGTTATATTGATGTCTTTGCGCAGCTAAAACACTGATTAAGCGATTACATGAGACAGGATATGGATTGTAAAGTTGTACTCTTTCTTTTAACTTACCTTCGGATGTTTAGTCATGTTTATTTTGTGCTGAAGCTGGTATTAATGTGGAGGAGATGATCAGTTCACGTGTGCCTCGCGCTGCTGTGTCTGATGATCGAGGCGCTACAGCGATCTGTCACTCCACATTCAACAGTGCCAAAACGGCATTTATTGTTTGAATATTGCAATACAATGGACAGAATTTGAAATCTGAGACTTTGTTTCATATTAAAAGTACCAAAGCACAATGCTTATTGCGATATATTGGATGGGAAGTGCCCTTCAATGTTCCATCCATTAACTGAAAACAGGCTAGACTAATCGATTCTTGGGATTTAAGAATCAATATCGTTCCGTAAAAATCAGAATCGATTAATATCGCGATATCGATATTTTTTACCCAGCCCTAGTAAATAAGTGAATTCTTTCACAGAAACTACACTTTGTGTGACGTTACAGTCACACAGCATCCCAAATGAGGGGAAAAAAGCATTTAATCTAATCTGATCATTCAGACTTAAAATCCCGTTTTACTTCAATTGCTGTTGTTGTTTTCACAGATATTAAGTCAAGTCAAGTCACCTTTATTTATACAGCGCTTTTAACAATACAGATTGTGTCAAAGCAACTGAACAGCATTATTTAGGAAAATAGTGT
>NW_015505221.1:1242182-1243083 GCF_001515645.1 Sinocyclocheilus grahami | reverse complement strand
GTGGCTGTCATAAAAACTTGATGGATTTATTCAAACATAAATTAAACATTGAAATACAGTCAAATGTATAATGAATATGTTATATGGTGCATATATTTACCAAAATGCCCCTAACTACAGTTTATTTTTCTATCTGATTAATGAGTTTATGCTCACCGAATATGTTTTTCTGAGGTAAATGTGACGTTACATGACATTGTTTACAAGCTGTTATATTGATGTCTTTGCGCAGCTAAAACACTGATTAAGCGATTACATGAGACAGGATATGGATTGTAAAGTTGTACTCTTTCTTTTAACTTACCTTCGGATGTTTAGTCTTGTTTATTTTGTGCTGAAGCTGGTATTAATGTGGAGGAGATGATCAGTTCATGTGCGCCTCGCGCTGCTGTGTCTGATGATCGAGGCGCTACACCGATCTGTCACTCCACATTCAACAGCGCCAAAACGGCATTTATTGTTTGAATATTGCAATACAATGGACAGAATTTGAAATCTGAGACTTTGTTTCATATTAAAAGTACCAAAGCACAATGCTTATTGCGATATATTGGATGGGAAGTGCCCTTCAATGTTCCATCCATTAACTGAAAACAGG
The DNA here is from genome assembly GCF_001515645.1 of Sinocyclocheilus grahami. Classification (NCBI taxonomy): domain Eukaryota; kingdom Metazoa; phylum Chordata; class Actinopteri; order Cypriniformes; family Cyprinidae; genus Sinocyclocheilus; species Sinocyclocheilus grahami. The sequence continues at coordinate 1,242,485 of NW_015505221.1, read as the reverse complement.
CTAGACTAATCGATTCTTGGGATTTAAGAATTAATATCGTTCCGTAAAAATCAGAATCGATTAATATCGCGATATCGATATTTTTTACCCAGCCCTAGTAAATAAGTGAATTCTTTCACAGAAACTGCACTTTGTGTGACGTTACAGTCACACAGCATCCCGAATGAGGGGAAAAGAGCATTTAATCTAATCTGATCATTCAGACTTAAAATCCCGTTTTACTTCAATTGTTGTTGTTGTTTTCACAGATATTAAGTCAAGTCAAGTCACCTTTATTTATATAGCGCTTTTAACAATACAGAT
>NW_015505221.1:1236049-1242172 GCF_001515645.1 Sinocyclocheilus grahami | reverse complement strand
CAGGACGGCTTGCCATCATTGATGGAACAATGAATTCTTAATTATACCAGCAAATTCTGAAGGAAAATGTCAGGGCATCTGTCCGAGAACTGAATCTCAAGAGAAAGTGGGTCATGCAGCAAGACAACGACCCCAAGCACACAAGTCGTTCTACCAAAGAATGGTTAAAAAATAACAAAGTTAATGTTTTGGAATGACGGAGTCAAACTCCGGACCTTAATCCAATTGAAATTTTGTGGAAGGACCTGAAGCAAGCAGTTCAAAGGAGGAAACCCACCAACATCATAGAGTTGAAGTGGTTCTGTACTGAGGAATGGGCTAAAATTCCTACAAGCCGTTGTGCACGACTGATCAGCAGTTACAAGAAACGTTACTTGCAGTTATTGCTGCAAAAGGGGGTCAGACCAGATACTGGAAGCAAAGATTCACATACTTTTGCCACTCAGAAATATTTAACACCAGATCATTTTTCTCAATAAATAAATGACAAAGTATATATTTTTGTCTCCTTTTTCTGATTGGATTATGTTTGTCTACTTTCAGGATTTGTGTGAAAATCTAATTATGTTTTGGGTCATATTTATGCAGAAATATAGAAAATTCTAAAGGGTTCACAAACTTTCAAGCAGCACTGTATATATATATATATATATATATTTGTTCCAGACTGCAAACAGCTTAATGGGTCAGAGTCGAAGATGTCAAAAAATTGGATTTTTAATGCCTGTCTGAACAAAACCTTGGTTTACCATTCCACAAGAAGATTAATTACTTTTTCAATTTCACACTCTTTCCTACACGTTGTACTTTCCCATTTATCGGTGAGCATCATCACACATTTTCATTTGATCCGCTCTGCGCCTTACATCTCTTTCATCAATACCAGTTTGTCAATCGAGAAAATTCACAGAGCTGCACAAAGGTCAGAGTGAGCCGTGAACGGCACCGCAGCTCCACTTCTCCGCTCCCCTGGGCCTGTACGGCCTCCTCTAGCAGGAAGGACAGCTAATTGTTAGCGATGTATTAAAGAGCGCGACAGGGCTTTGTTGAGCTAACAGATATCAATACTGGTAAGCCTCAATCTCGACGGGCCGAGTGCAGCTGTGAAAGGTGATGGGAGTGGAATGGACAGAGCTGTCTCGACGAGCAGAAAAAAGGCTGATTTCTCTTACCAATCCATTTGTCATTTCCGTACCAGGACAGGTTGCCTTTTGTGCTGTCATAGTATCCAATCTTCTTGTAGCTCCCACCTGAGGGAAAAAAGCAAGAAGTTAAATGAAAGATGAGAAAAGCCTGAAAGAAAAGTGTATTTGAAACCACTTCTCATGCTGAAGTCTTCTTCAGCCTCAGCCTCAATGTAATGATATTTTAAAAGCTTGTATTAAAAGTTTTCTTGTGTAAATATAGCATCTAATTAACAGTGTGTCAACTAAAGGTCACATTAAGAAAACTTGCTTGCACTAAGCACTGCAATAAAAGCTTCAAAAGAGGCCTGACTCGACAAATCTGAAAAAGTAGTCGACTTATAGCTGCATCAATGGGTTGAAGATTTTAAAAAAAAAGCCCAACTGCATTGATCAAAGTTAATCTGAAAGGGAACATATTGTAGAAAAACTTTGCTCTTTGGAAATCATTGATGTACTATGTAGACAAACTTTCACAACACAAAAATGTGTCTCTCACACCAGTTCAAACCATTCATTGAAACTAAACAGGAAATATGAGACATTCAGATATCTTTAACACTAAAATATGACCGCAGACACAGTGAAGTAATGAGGAGGAAATAAATGGGCTTTTCTTTAACTACAGGCAGTTTAGGCCCTGTGGACTTTTAGAAATGTTATTTCAAACATAGTCACTTTTCACACTGTCACTAGTTTAATTTGTCTACTAATAATGTCCAACAGTGGACATCCATACATCATAGAAGAATTTTGTTTTTTTCCTTCACAGTGTAATTTACACAACAGCTCAAATTATGCATTCAATAGCACTCTTAGTTGGCCTTTTATTTCATGATTCATATTATTCTGATTATCCAAGTAAAGTTTTAAAAAATATATATATGTAAAATATGTGAATAAGTATAAGAATATAAAATATAAGAATACTTTATTTATAACAGCAGAATTGTGTGGATGAAATGTCGTCATGGTTGTTACAATCATAATCTTTGAAAAAACTGTCATATCATTTTCACATAAAAATACTAAAAATGCATACGTTTACTGGTTATTCGGTGCAAGAAAATTTTATTAATGTCATAAGTGAACAGTCAACAGAACAGACGAATATACAATACCATAAAAATGTAGGATGTGAACCTTTAAAATGCATTTAAGTGCAATACTGTTATTATCATTATCTTCTATCTTTTTCGGTTTTGTTTGTACCTTGCAGTTGCTCAATGAGAGTCCAAGCCATACGTGAACCTTGAGCATCAAACACGACATGACCCTACGAGACACAAATGAATAAATATAAATAGTTGAAGATGTTACATCAATACAAAATCATCATTTATGAGATCCATTTGTGACTCATTATAAAAACAAAAATATAAAAGGCTAAAATCAAGGGAAAATAAAGGCTGCATCATCCTATAATGTGTTTGAAGATTCATTGTTATCATAAAAATGTGATCATCTGAGACTGATGATGTCTCTGCGATTTTAAGACTCTCTGACAAGTCTGGGAAACTATCTTCTGGAGTATTTTATCTCAATGTTATTTGACAGCTATTTTTCATCAACTCACAGACACTCCTTCAAATGAGCTGGTGTTGAGGGCTCGGTAAATCTCAGCAGTGATTTCCTTGTTGTTGTAGTTGAAGTCCTCTAATGTCCAGCCTTTGGCCCTCAGGGGGGCCACCGTTTTATTGAGGGCCAGTGCAAGAGCCCATACAGCATCATACGCCAGCGGAGCTTCCTGAAATCCACCCGTTTCTTCTGGGTTCTTCCCCCCAAGACGTGACATCAGCTGGGCCAGGAACTCTTGGGAGGTCTGTGAAGGGTTTTTGAAGGATTTATGATCCCATCGTGAAATTTTTATAGACAGTTTTTACGTCTATAAAAATTCTGTTTTTATTCACAATTTGTACAGTGTCCCAACTTTTTTTGGAATCGGGTTTGTACTTCAATCATCTATTGTCAATATGAATTAGTCTGAAAGGGATAGTTCACCCAAAAATGAAAATTACTAGGTGTATATGACGTTCTTCTTTCAGACAAATACAATCGGAGTTATATTAAAGAATGTCCTGGCTCTTCCAAGCTTTATAATGGCAGTGAATAGTGGTCAAGATTTTGAAGCAAAATAAAGTGCACAAATCCATCATAAAAAATACTCCACACGGCATTTTTGGGTGAACTATCCCTTTAAGATCCACTCACCAGGTTGGAGGCACCGCGGACGGTCTCCGGGTTTAGCATTACGATTTCAGTGGTGACGTGCCCTTCCACAGCTTCCGTCATGTTCTCCACTGTGCAATTGATGGCTGGATCTTTGATCTTAAACCAGTTGTCTGCATACCAGCCGATGAGGAACCATACGTACTTCTTACCATAGAGTTTCTCTTTGAAGACCTGCCAAAGATGAAACCATGTTTTGACGGTTTGTGCAAAAGCAATAATCTTATTCAATATTTTAATCTCTGTTAAGCCTCCGAGTTAACGCAAGCGGAGTAGAAACATCGAACTGAATAGAGTTGAATTGATATAAATAAATTGACAGCTCAGATGTACTTGTAAAAAGAATTGTAATTGTCACTTGCCTCACAAAACACCTTTCTGGCTTCAGTCTCGTAAAAGAGGCCGACTATGATTCTAGCATCTTGACGCTGGAGACGTATTAGAGAAAAGAAAACAAGACACAGAAACATCACACAATGTGACATGTAGTAAAGTGTCACTAGGCCTTACATCCAATGTTTTAGGCACAATCCCAAAATTAGCATAAAAATATGTGGATGTGACCAGCATAAGATATTTGAGAATCTATTACCTTTTTTTTTTTTTTCACCATTTTCCCTGGAAGTGACGATTTTGCTCTCTTGAAAACGCAAGGCTTTATGCATGCATTGTTTGCACAATAATCTGATATTTTTGCATAGATTAAATTCGCAGCATGAATGGAAACACAGCTACTGACAACTAATGATTTATTATTTATAATGACTTTACCACGATTTGTTGATTTATTTTAAATTTATACTAATACAAATTACGAAACTCATAGTTCCAAATAAAATAAATTCTATGCTTTCGCTAAGAATATGTAAAATTATTAAATATAAATATTACTATATAACATTTATTATATTAAAATAATATGTATTATAATTATATAAATTATGATTTGATAAGCTGCAGTAAATGCTGCTCTGTGTATTGCCTCCAACAGCCTACAGATTGCAAACAGCCTACAGATAATGAACTACATTACTTGCTAGGATCATTTTTTATTTTGATATTTATTATAAATATGACTCCCTATTGAACATTACTATATAAAAGCAATACGCCACATGACTATGTGGGTTACAGTGATTTAACCATTTGTAAGAACACTTCTTGTGACTTATTGCTTTAATTTACTCTGTTTGTGACATGCTTTAAAGGTGAAGTGTGTAATTTCTGCAAAATTAGCGGAACCAAACGGAATTGCAAAAATAATGCCCATTTTCAAAAAGCTGTCCTAAACACTTTCAAGGATTCCTTACAGTTGTCTCTGCATAATAAGATGGGAAAGGAAAATGTATTGTAGCATTGAAAAAAAAATCATGCACATTAAAACATTTAAGATTTTATATATTGGCTGAATTATATAAGACTAGGCATATGCCAAAATATTGTAAGCCAACCATTTAAAAAGACAGTCTCATGAGATCTACATGCAATATCATTTTACAATAAAAAATGCTGTCTAACTACTCAATAACAACTGTCAGTAGCAACCGAGATAGTATCCAAACCGTCACTTGATCTGACAGAGGGGACCGATTCTTCTGAGTGTTGATTTATTTCACATAAGACTTTCATGCGCTCTGCCTGCTAGCTACCCAACACAGGCTGAAGAGAGGAAGTGAGCGGCTGGTGAATTTTTCATCAAAGCACCTTCAAGTTTTTGACAGCCACTGCGGGATCCGTGAGGAAGCTCTGTCTAACGCTTATCTCAATGCCGGCCTCCTTCACACGCTCCTCCAGATCATCCAAAGTCTGGAGAGAGAAAGAGAGAGTGGTGAGACAGCAGGAGTGACAGGACAGGAGTGATGTTTGAGGAGAGCGGAGGACAGACAGGAACAGCGCACATGAAAAGATCAAGGAGCGAATGAAAGAGAAGAACAAAAGGAGGCCATGAGATGAATGGTCAAAGCGCAGACCAAAGTAAGAAAATGACAAAGTAAAGGAAATAGAAAAAAGAAAACTGTCCAGAATGAAAGGTAGATGGAAAAAAGATGGTGATATGATCCCCATTCCAAAACCAAGTGACCATTTTAAGGCGATATAAGTGGACTCCGGAAACAAAATTATTATCCAAAAATAATATTATTATTATTATATATTATCCTTTTTATAATATATAAATAATAATAAAACAAATACTCATAATTAATTTAATATATAATAGTATCATAAAGTATCATTAAAAATAAAAAGATGTATTAACTATAATATAAAGATCAGGGTTATTATTATCATTAACTAAAACTAACACCAAATGCATAAAAAAAACATTTTCATTAAATTAATCATATTTCAGTTTCCAAAGCAACATTTCTTAGTTACGCTAAAATAACACAGATAAAGATATATACAGTGGGGCAAAAAAGTATTTAGTCAGCCACCAATTGTGCAAGTTCTCCCACTTAAAAAGATGAGAGAGGCCTGTAATTTTCATCATAGGTATACCTCAACTATGAGAGACAAAATGAGAAAAAAAAATCCAGAAAATCACATTGTAGGATTGTTAAAGAATTAATTGGTAAATTCCTCGGTAAAATAAGTATTTGGTCACCTACAAACAAGCAAGAGTTCTGGCTCTCACAGACCTGTAAGTTCTTCTTTAAGAGGCTCCTCTGTCCTCCACACGTTACCTGTATTAATGGTATCTGTTTGAACT
>NW_015505221.1:1192737-1236039 GCF_001515645.1 Sinocyclocheilus grahami | reverse complement strand
ATATATATATATATATATATATATATATATATATATATATATATATATATAAATAAACATAATATACTTTTTTATTAAATATTATAATAAAATATTACATAAAAACAAATGAATAGATATACTCATGACTCATTTAATATATAACCATCAATAAAATATAAAAATTCATTTCATTACATGACTGATATATTCACTCAGGAGTGCTATATATGATGCCTATGTAGAGCTCTACAAATCACTCATTTATGAAGTAGTTCCATAGAAGGCAGTCACCTATGCAGGCAATGAGGCAGCATATTTTTGAAAAGGTGCCAACGAGACACCCGACATCAATGAATGGAGGAATATGGAGAAAGAACGAGGATGTGAAAAGGAGAGAAGGACTGGGATGAAAGTAAATGAGAAAAAGAGATTAGCTGGTGAAGAGATGGAGGGGGATCATTAGCCTAGCAGAATTACACTAGCTCAATATTGAATCGATGCATGAGAGATTTATGACTTGGTCCTAGCAGCCAACATGAAGAAAAATTACTTAAAGTCTTTCATCACTTAAGAAGAGAATAATCAACCACAATCTTTGCCATTCACTCTGAGGCATTAACCTTAGAGTGAAGGGGCCGCTAAGCTCGCTAACAGTTTTAAGACCCACAGTAAACCACTTTTCTGGAAAATTACTTCCTTTAAAGGGATCGTATAATTTCTTTTTTACATTTAATTTCCCCCTGAGGTCCACTTATAGCGTTCATCAAAGTTTTTTTGCACAAGCACAGTCATAATTTAGTTTTTATGACCATTTTCCATTTCCATCCTATTAGTGACCTTTACAATTGTTATGCCATTTTTTTGTTGCTGTGTGTTTATGACTTCTTTGCATGTGAAATGCAAAGGCTTTGCAAAAGCCTGTACTGTAAGTGCCGTAAAAACTGTGAAGATCTTTTTTTAATGATAGGATATGCAGAGCAGTAGGTGCTACACACAGCCAAGAAGAGCACATGGTTGGATAGATTTTACTACATTTTCCCCTCATTATTAGTTCTTCGGGTGGTCAATGAATATTTTGGTGTTTAGTAATAACACTGGCCTATCTATTCTACTTCCTTCTTCTGAGCATGTCAAGTCACTAAACACCTAATAGGCGTTGTGTGTAAATTTATGTGGATTTTTGCCGTTTCTGCAAAGTATCTTAAAGTATCTATTTAAAGTGGTAAGATGCAATTGTATTTGTGGTTTCACTAGGAGGGAGGTATCAACCAAAAACTTTTTTGGCACCAAAACACACACACACAAAAAAAAAAATCTTGAAAACCTGGTAGCAATAGGAAAACCACAGCATGACTAGAGTATACAGAGTAAGATACATAAGAGAGAAAGTTTTGGATGTACGACTGACTGAGGTAAAAACTTCAGTGGTCTGTTGGATGGTGGCAATCTTTGTCCATCCCCACTTCTGGAAGAGTCGCACACGTGTGGGATTATGCAGAGTTGCTGACGGGTGCGTACGGAAGAAAGTGGGAAAGCGCTGGCGGTTGGATAAAGCTGGAGAACTGGAGCCGTATGAAAACTACAGAGAGACCAAGAGAGGGAGACAGTAGTTAAAAAGGTGGACGGATAGAGAGAGCACACTGGAAAGCTTATTTGATACCCCTGAAAAGAACGAAACGCGAAGCAAAAGTAGTGCAAAAATATGAGTCAGATTACTGCACACACTGGAAGAAGGGTAAATGTCAAGCTAGTGAAGCCAGAAACCTGAATAAATAAGCCAATCTGTTTCTACATCCAATGTTGACGTGTCAATACTTGCTAAACACTTTCTGCTTCAGAAATAAACCTTTGCATATCAAGCATGTGAACCAGGTTGCCTGATAAAAAACATTCCCATGTGAAAAAGAAATGTGCTTAATTGTATTAAATCTTTTAAAAATTGTACTTCTAATGTAATACTTTATTTCTTAACACACTTTTGTACACTTTTAAAAAGTGCACTTTGTAAAACTTTAAACCATCATGTTTAATAATATTTTTCATGCTTTAAAGAAGTGCACTTCATTTGATGTGTTGACTAACATACTAAAGAGGTATTTGATCATTTTAACTGTTGTGTGTTATGCTATATTACATTTAATATATTTTAAATGTACTAAATTGCAACTTTACACATTAAAGTAACACTTGTCTTATTTATATACATATATACACATGATATCAACTTTCAATAGAAATGACATAAATGCTGTATTACATACTGTATTAAGATAAAAATGCACTCTAAAGTTCAGAAAATTCCATTTAATAAAATTTTAATTATAATATATTTTCATTTAATTGCAATTAACTTGCATTAAAGTGACAGAAAACATTACATTTAGTTTGCACTTAAGTATATTCTTTTAAAGTATACTATTTCTGTAACAAGAACTCTTTTTAAAAGTATGCTAAAATGTCATTCTTTTTCACAAGGGTTGATTTGCCTACACTGTCACGCAGTTATTCATTTTTCATGAGCATCTCTGTCATAATCTACTAAGAGTACAAACCCATCTGTCAAAAAAGTAACTGAAGTCTTTTGGTTTCCCTGGAGAGTTTCATAAACTCACTTTTTCCAACTTTTTGTAAATTACATGCAAACTTTTTTCACACAAGTAAACTCGTTTGATGAGAACAAAGTCAGTGTCGAGAACATTACTTTCCAAATTCCTGCTAACCTCGGCGGATACCAAAATAGAATAATTGGAAAAATTAATTATGTCAAATTGCTAAGGGTATCTTGTGTATTTTATTCCTTTTTCACTTTCACACTTTCTCATTTGGTTGTCACACTTCCTTGAGAGCCTCTTTTGACAGATTTAATTTGTCAGCTTCTTCAAGTGTCAACTACACAAAGTCAATAAGATAAAATCCAAATTCATTTTGTTCCTTGACCCAAAACACAGAGCCGCTTGTTTTGTGTAGCACTTTTGCATCAAAATCGCAAATCTGGTTGCAGTTAAACAACTGTTTTATCATTTTACCATTTTAATCAGTGTTTAATCAGGAATGTATGGAAGCCTGTTTCCGTCACAGAATAAAAAAACTAAATAAAAATGTAAAAGGTAATTTGCGGTAAATGGTAAATTCTGACTTTTTTCTTGCAATTCTGAGTTTACATGTGACAATTCAGACTTTATTTCTCACAATTCTGAGTTTACACCTCGCTATTCTGTTTCTACCACTTAATAAAACATTAAAAGGGTACTCATAATTCAGAATTTTTTCTCACAATTTTAAGTATATGTCACAAGACATTTATCTCAAAATTGTGAGTTTATATCTCTGACTTTTTTTCTCAGAATTGCGGATTTATATCTTCTTTGTATCTTCCAAATCTGGGGGGAAAAAATTTTAAATTGTGAGATAAAATGTCACAGTTCTTTATGTTTTAATTCCATGGCAGAAACAAGCTTCCATAGGAATGACAACAAACCAACTTCCCAATACGAAACTCTATAATGTTCTACAGTCAAATCCAGGTGAATGGAGAAACCAATGCTCAACGATCCAGATATAGTGAGTTCAGACAGAAATGTATACATAGCAGACACACACCACTATAAGGTTCCACATGCGTGCCGCCTCGGCCACCAGCGTAGACACGGAGCTGCAGCCCGGCATCAACACAATCTTTATGGGCTCTGTGTACAGCAAGTCATACAGCAGTTTAGTGGCCTCTCCTGGATCACACTGAAGAAAAGAGAAAAAGAACATCAAGACAACCATTAGTCTACCACCTTTGAAAAAGTTAACTCAAGCTCGCAGGATGTAAACGCTTCACCTGAGCATATCATAATCAATAAAGTATCAATGGAATCAGCACAGAAACACAGTATCTCATGGCCCAGGAAAAAAATAAACTGCAATGAATCTGTAACCAAAGACCTCTCGTGCTACAGTTCAATGTGACAAATACAACAGGGTGTGATTCACAAATGAGGGGGTGACTGCTCGCAAGCCACAGATGCAGTCACACTAAAATGGTGCCCTTGGTAACGATCAGCAGAAACACTTAATTAGGAGAGACATGCATGCTTTTATTTTTGTTAAAGTTAGAATTAAATCACACTGTGCTGGTCTCAAAAACGATGACAGTCAGAAAGCACCCACTTTGGATTTGTTTTAGTACCAGAATAGCTAATAATAATATTTTTGCCAGACATCACTCATCGAATCAGTCTAGTAAATCTCTCAAAGAGACACGTGTGGTTTCCTTGCTCCAGTCTCTCATGGCGTCTCCAGGGAGCTGAGGCGTTTTCATTCAGCACACGGCCTTTGGAGAAGCAGTCATTGAAAGGAACTGAAGACGCTTGACGTGACGGAGGCTAAAGTTAAAGTCCCCGGGGGTGAAGGTTATGCAGGTCTCTGGACCAGAATACTGAGCAACCGGCTAAAAAAAAAGAAAATGCTCCTTCTCTTCTCTGCTGTCGGACACAAGAACACTTTTGTTTTTGTTGGGTCCAACATAACGGTACACGGATGGGCTAAAACTTTAGACTTAAAGGTGGGGTAAGCGATTTTTCAAAAACGCTTTAGAAAACTGATTGGGGCCGACTAGCAAAACAAACTTGTAGCCAATCAGCAGTAAGGGGCGTGTCTACTCATGATGTTGAGGAGAGAGCGTTCAGTGCACAGGATGGACATTAGCGAGCCGAGCGACAGAAAGATAGAGATGGCAGATAAAAAAAACATAAGAGGAAAACGTCTGCGGAACAAAAAAAGGCTTAAGGCAAGAAGTATGACCCGTGTAAATATCAGATCAGCTTTCCAGCGCTGGAGAGAACTCAAGGAGTGGAAGGCCTGCGATCGGACGCCGAGGTTGCTTTGTTTCTTCTCGATAGGCGAGTAACACCGTGTTGACAAAGCGACCGTTGAAAATCATTTGAAATTTGTGTCAATACGTCATGAATAGAACACAGCAGCAGTTTTCTGCCGGGGATTTGTCATGTCGTGTCGCGCCGCATCCAGTGTAGACCATAGATATGTCTACATGATATATCTATGGTGTAGACAGCATCACTGATTATAATGAGTTCTATAGAATTTTGTCTTTGCCGCGCCACTCGCGTCCGGTGTAGACACAGTGTAACATTGGTTTTGCTTTGTTTCACAGAAGTAATCGTTGCCTGGGCTGCGTACGTATGTGTGGGGCGGAGCTATCAAAATAGGGGCGAGATCCTTTTGGGGTATGGGCGTGATTGTTTTGGTGATTTCAAATGTCAACATTGGCAACCAGAAATCACTTACCCCGCCTTTAAAAAACGGGGACCGTTTCAGTTAACAAGTTTTAGAATTCGAATTGATTTGGCTATGCCTCACAGGAAACTACTGTATCTATTCTCTATCTACTCTGTGAAAATAAAGTGCACTTAACTGTATTGACTGTGCACTTGTAGTGAACTTCAACTCTTAAAAGTATAATTAACTGTACTTGCAGATAGTATAATATTAATGAAATAAAAGGCCACTGGCATGTACTTGAGAGTTTATTATTACTATGTTTCTTAACTCACTTAAGTTTGCATTGATGGTAGCCATGTACTTCCATATTAATATATTTTTTTTCATACTATGGAAGTCAATGTCTACAGTCAACTGTTTGGTTACCAACATTCTCCAAAATATCTTCTTTTGTGTCCAACAGAAGTAAGAAACACTTTGGAACAAGTGGCGGGTCAGCGAATGATGACAGAATCTTCATTTTTGGGTGAACTATCCCTTTATAGTACATTTTAAATTGTTATGTTATAATAATCTTTGTTGTACTTTAAAGAAGTACACTTATTTTGATGTAAAGTACTGTATAACATGTAAAGTACTGTATTTTAAACTGTGGCGTGTTATTCGATATTATAGTTAATATATTTTAAATGTACTAAACTAAACAAATGTGCAATTACAAATATATTTATATATGACATACAAGCTCCAATGGAAATTACATTTATATATATTTTAGTTTATTATAAATGCTTGTTAGTACATTCTGGAATAAACTTTAACCATATTTCAAATATAACGGAATTATGAAATTACATATAAAGTACTTAAGTGTACTTAAAAGTCCAACTTAAGTGGGTCAAAAGAAGTTACACTAATTGTATCTAATATGAATTAAAACTATACTTTTTTATTTAATTGCAATTACCCTGGAATTTAATGCCTGAAAACATTACATTCAGTTACATATTATTAAATATATTTCTTTGAAAGTATATTATTTGCATATTAAGTACTCCGCTAAAGTGTATCGAACTTTTTTATACAATCAAACAAGGCATTGTCAAGCCATTTCAAATTGACAAACTTTGCTATTCTAGATAAAAACTACAGTTGATGATTACATATGAAATTCCAATTCATTTTAATTCTACTTCCATAGATTTAAATTCGAATTGCAATTCTGCATCCTGTTTTTTTTTTTCAGTTCAAAAATTTAATGTGGCCTGATCCCATTCCTTATTTCCCACAAATAATTTCCACTACTTATACTTATCTGATAAAGTCTTTTGACTTTTGAGTCATAGAAGGATATTTGGAGAATATAAGCACAGTGCATCAAATAAAGACACTGTCACATACAGCTCAAGCTGCTAGCCAGATCTGTAGCTTCGACATTGTTTACTATACAGATTCAAATGCTAAATGTCTCATCCCAATGAATCAAAACACGTCTTCCCATGACTCAGACCATGAATGAGTCTTTATCTGCTGTTCTACCTCACATTAACTTGCAAGTGTTGGTTTGTTATTTCTAAGCTGCGATTCTGCATCCCTGAACCCAGATGAGAATGAATAAAGCATGCAATGGGTATGAAAATCCTTCTCGTTACAATCTGGATACAACAGATGCCAATTAAAACAGGGAAAGCACAAGTGTCTCATCAGGGCATCGCTCTCTCTCTCTCTACCTTGGTCTCACTCTATCACGGTTAATAATTGATCAAAGTTTGCAGGCTGAGCTTTGATATAACCATGGCAACCATCTGGAGAGGGATAGTGTATCTGTGCAAGGGGGTTCCTGCAAATATCTGCTCTAAAACACACACACACACACACATACACACAAGATGGACCACAACTTCTGGCATCAACGCCTATGACCGTATCTTTGAGATTTCCATTTTTGACCACTATCATAGCCAGGGAAAGCACAAGTGTCTCATCAGGGCATCGCTCTCTCTCTCTCTACCTTGGTCTCACTCTATCACGGTTAATAATTGATCAAAGTTTGCAGGCTGAGCTTTGATATAACCATGGCAACCATCTGGAGAGGGATAGTGTATCTGTGCAAGGGGGTTCCTGCAAATATCTGCTCTAAAACACACACACACACACATACACACAAGATGGACCACAACTTCTGGCATCAACGCCTATGACCGTATCTTTGAGATTTCCATTTTGACCACTATCATAGTTTTGACCACTATCATAGCATGAACCGAAAGTCAGATGTGTTTTTATTCATTTTTATTATGAAATGTGCAATTTTGTGTCATTCTAACATAGATGTACATGCTAATGCTGTATTATTTAGTTTACCATAAATGCTTGTCAGTACATTCAGCAATACACTTTAACCATATTTCAAATACAGTAGAATTATGAAATTACATATAAAATTGCACTTAAGTCCTATATAAGTTAGTCAAAAGACGTTCAGCTAACTGAATTTAATATACATTTTATTAAAAAATATATATATATTACAATATATATTTTAAAATATAATAATAATAATTCTACTTCCTTAGATTCAAACATCAAATTTCAATTCTGTATCCTGCTTCTTTTCTCAGTTCAAATTTAATGTGGTCTGATCCCATTCCTTCTTTGTTGCTAATAATTTCCATTATGTATCTGACCGATAAAATAAAACTTACAGGTCTTTTGATTAGTGACAACAGTAATTATTACCGGTATATGTTAATGCTCTTCTCATATTTTAAGCAAAATATTAAAATTTGTTGTGTAATTCCATGCTGTTTGTATATACAGTAAATGATGCCTCAAATCATACGGCTTATCAAATAGAGCTTTGATATTACAATTTTTGCCTGGCACATGATAAAATGTGGGGGGGTGGAAAATCCCATAGGCTTACACTAAAGAAAGACCCCAAGCCATATTTAGAATATCACAGAAACTTAGCGGTGGGTTATTTTGACCCTAGCAACCAGTCACAACACCCTAGCGACCACCAAATACCATCATGTCAGCAAGATTTGCATGGACAAGCAGCCCTCGCATTTTCTTCATAAAAATCTATTTAGTCTTGGTTTACTATAAAGCAAATGTCCAAAGTTCATTTTAAATTTGACATCATAAAGGAAGGAAAAAATTTGAATTCTTAGAAGATCTGTGTTCGGCTGTCAGAGCAAGGCAGAGGTTATAATAACACTCATTTATGAAATAAATATTTATCAAATGTCAAATGAAATTGGAATTTTGAGGTAACTTTTTCTATGCAAACATTGCTCTGTGTGATAATTGGCTATTTGAGAAAGATTAAAAGAATGCCCCAAACATGTCTGAGATTCTTTGAACAATAATTAAATGCAAAACCCACATCAAATTTGATTTTCTCCCTTTGTAATTACATTTCTGACAGCCGAAAGCAATTTTGATAAGAATCTCATCCAGGTATGAAGTGCTCCCCAATCAAGAGGAAAAGCTCAAAATATCTGTCGGCTTAAATGTCAACGAGTCTGAGCACTTCACACCTGCTCTTCCATCTCCACGGCATACTAACACATGACATTTATACAATGTCACACTTGGCCCTTCTGATATTGCATTCTTCTACTTGTGCACCTGCAATAAGCCTTAGATTTTTATTAAGATTAATGCTAAATTAAAAGAGACTTGAGGCATGGGTGGAATGGCGACATTTCTAGAATGCAGTTAATGACAACTGGAATTGTACATAGCATTTTCATTAAATCATGAATTAAGGTGAATTAAATCAAGATTATTGCAGTTCTGTTCATATTACTCGCTTTTGTATGCTAAATTGCTTGTGCTTTTTGTCATTTGAAAGTCACTTTGGATGGAAGTATCAGGTAAATGATTAAACGTACCCTGATAACCAAACTTGGCTAGTATTTTGAAGTATGTAAAAAGGAAAAGCACAATTAAACCCTTTCGTCCTATTTTTTTTTTTTTACATAATACATACTACAATCATTACGTCATTTAAAAATTAAAGTTTCATAAAATTTCAGTTTCATTTTTATTTATTGTATTTTTCCATCTTTCAAATTTTACCCCATATTTGACCCCAAAATATTTTATATTTACAAAGGCCCTTTATATGTAATTTTCTCTTTTCCACACAAATTGTGTAACTCGATCAATAAAATTTTATTTTTAGCATAACGCATTTTGGGATCACATCTCATTAGGATATTAAAAGATATATACGTAGAATAAGGAATTTATCTAATTATGGCATGAAATACACTCAAATATTTCAGCAAGTATATTCAGTAACTTACTTTGTACGCTCTTTGCATAATTAAGTATTCATGTGCATTTTTTTGTAAAGAAAAGACTTTTAATACAATAATCATGTGTAATTTAAATATATATATATTATTTAATTAAATAAAAAATAAAAATTGTTCTATCTCTAAGGGCTCTATCTTTCAAATTTGAACCCATATTTCAATAAACGGTTATGGACTTTCAAATTTGACCCAACAATAAAGGCCCTTTAGATGTAGTTTTCTCTTTTCCACACAAATTGTATACCTCAATAAATATTATTTTTCTTAACATAACACATTTTGGGATCAGAAGAAATATCCCTAATACACCCATTGTATCCTAAATATTAGTACCTAAGATTTATAAATGCTTTTCATTGTGGGTCAAATTCAACTCAAGAATCACAGGTGCAGATGCAGTTTCTTAAGCCAATAGAAGGTTTAACGAACTAACTGGGTCTACAATGATTATCGTCACACATTACAGATTATTGTTACCATTCAACAACACTCAATCCTGAGTGGTCAGACAGGTGCTGCAGATACACAGGAGTCTGCAGAAGGACCTCCTTATCCTTACAAGATCTACAGGGATGCAAGTTTGTTTGAACTGTGGTTTCACTGGTGGCTGTTGCCATGCCAACCCTCCTCTCCCTGATTCTTCCTCTATATTGAGTGCGATTGCAATGCAGAGTGCGGTTCACCAATCAGAACCATGATACAACTCATCTCTGTCCACTTAAAGCACTCTTTAACCGTTTCCTCACCTACAGGAGCTCAGCATCGTCACACCACACTGGGAAACTAAACTGCCCCGCTTTGAACTTCTGAAAGTGCGTATGCATTGGCAGTAAGAGAGATCTCACATATTTGCACATATTTACTATCATGCGTTTTAGATATCAAACCAGCACTGACATATGTGAGGATATAAATGGTTTAATGGTTTGACAGCACTGTTATTTGTGGCTGCTGACAGAACTGAAACTCAGGACAATCACCTTTCCACAAAAGGCAGAAAAATTCTCTCTCCACTTATGCATATTACACACAAAAAAATCCTTTTTAAAAATAAATAAACAAAATACACTGAGGAATCCACTTTGGAGGTGATCTTGGAAAACTCTGCAACGCTAAAGAAAAACATAAGCATTTATGGTGCATGAGTATTTTTAGGAAGCCAAATTACTTCATGCAGCTGAAGCCTCACAGGCTGTTGATAACAGCCAAGTGCAGTGAGTAGTGAAATATTAATGTACCAACAACTGCAATGTCAACTTGACACCAACTCCTGAATCTCAAGATACAATCACTGCCACTACAGTGAAGCACCTGCAAAACACAGATAATTTCTACCATCTTAAATTAACATCTGGTTGTTTCAGTCCTTGAACGTGAAATACTTGAATACATTAACAGAAGGTAAAGAGGGCAATGACATTTCTTCTTTCTTAGCAAAAGCCCCTAAAAAGTATAACATTCATTCCTACATGGTTGAAAAACACTATTGCTGATGGCGTAATGCAATTAAACTAGTTAAGATGCCAGTGGGATTAGGAGACTAAACACATACAGAATAAGGAATTTATCTGCAGTAACAATGCCATGAGATACATTAGAACATTTCATCAAGTATTCAGTAACTTACTTTGTATGCTATTGCATAATTAAGTTTGCATATGTGCTAATATCATGCAAAATTAAAAACACTACAAAAGCATGTGCTGGCAAGGTTATTAACTACAACTGAAAATAAAACCATAAAAATATCTTTGAAATAAATGCCAACTTAAATTAAAAAAAAAATTTTTACTAGTCGCCAAGGAAACATTTCTCATTTTAGTTTAGTTTAACTTGAAGTACCAAAATAATTCAAAATAAAACTTAACTAAAAATTAAAACTATATAGACATAAAAAACTAAAACTACATAAGACAAAACACAACAAAATTACTAAAACTTTAACTACACTTCAAATGAAAACAGTAAATGTAAAAAATAAAAACGGTTTCAAAATAATAAAAACTATAATAATACCTAAATTATACTAAAATAACACTGGTGCTGGGCCAGTTTGTTTTTGCTTTAATTTTGGATTCATTTTGCACATTTGTGGGAGCTGTTCTGATCATTTCACACTGAGAAACTGAGATTTCACACTGTAATCACTGACCCAGATGAAGTATTATGTCAACTGCAATTTTGAACGCAATTATATGATTAAAAGCAAAACAACAAGTACTTAATATTTATATTATTTCAATATATATATATAAACCTTAATGTATTATGGGCACTGTAAATGTAAAATGTTAAGTGCTTACCATACTGTCGTAATGAATGAGCTCCAGCTCGTAGTCCGGCAGAATGTCGGTCCGGTTGTTCACGAGATCTAAAGCCATCTGGGCTGCGGGGAGACACGCTTGACCACCGGGCCATCCTCCACTCATGGGAAACAGAGCTCCGATGTACAGTTTCTTCTTACCTGCAACCGCACACGGCCAGGAGAGAAAGATAAGCAGTGCGTAAAGGAGAGCCAAGCTTCGCCAAACTCTCCCCAAGGTCCTGACCCTCTCCGTGGATGCCATCAATATCCAATTCAATATTTATACGTTTTTAGCTTATATTGTGCGGATGTGTCCGAAGCTGAAAGTATCCGCACGTGCGATAAGTCTAGTTTCAAGTAACAGAACCGTGCACGGAACGCGTAAAAACAGCAGTGCTGAACACTTTAAGCGCAATATGAAATTACAGACGGATGCACGTTGAGATTTATATGTTAGAATACAGCAGTTACAATTTCATATCTGATGTCAGTCAGCCATTGCTACGAGCTCTTAGCGTCGTAACACAGTTATTGCGTCAAGACATCGGATCTTGCGCGCTTTCTTGATATATATATATATATTTCTGTCCATCCATCAATCAATAGCTGAGGCTATTAGGCTTTAGACTTCTATAGGAAAACATAGAAAACAAACACATACAAAAACAAATCTAAACCCTCTGACAATCAAGTCTCTACAAGCCTTATACAGTGGATATAGAAAAGAATCACAGACCCTTTAAAATAATCACTTTTTGTTGCTTTGCTGCCTGAAATGAAGACAAACACAGTTTTTGTTTTATCCAGCTATTTACTCCGTGCAACTTATAATATCCTAATGAAAGATATAACACCAATATGTCAGAAAAAAATAATAAAAAACAGAGCCAGAGTTGCAAAAAGGATCACCCCCTTGTGTTGGGATTGGTCTCTACTAACTTTGCACATCTAGACTTTGCAATGTTTGCCTACTCTTCTTTGCAGAACTGCTCAAGTTCAGTTAAATTTGAGTGACCGTATGATTGTGGACTGCAGTCTTCAAGTCATTCCACAGATTTTCAATGGGGTTTAAGTCTGAGCTCTGACTAGGCCATGCAAGGACATTCACCTTTTTCTCCTTCAACCACTGTGTGCTCAGTTTTGCTGTGTGCTTTGGGTCATTGTCATGTTGGAAAGTAAACCTTCTTCCCATTGACAACTTACTGGTAGAGGGCAGCAGATTTTCCTCAAGAATTTGACGGTATTTTGCCCCATCCATTTTTCCTTCTATCCTGACAAGTGCTCCAGTCCCTGCTGCAGAGAAACACCCCATAACAGGATATCACCACCTCCATACTTTACTGTAGGAATGCTGATATTTGGATGGTGAGCTGTATTGGATTTCCGCCAGACATCGTTTGGTGCTGATGTCAAATAATCAAATTTTAGTCTCATCTGCTCTTTCATGTGACAACAAATTCTCCCATACAAGCCACATTTGAGGAGAATTTGTTGTCACATGCACACAATGAGTTTACAAGTCATTTTTAGTAGGGGGTGATCCTTTTTCCAAATAATTGATTCTGTTGGGGGGTTTTTTCTGACATGTTGGTGTTATATCTTTCACTTGGATGTTAAGTTGCACTGAGTAAATACAGCTGGATAAAAACAAAAACTGTGTCCGTCCTTCATTTCAGCTGCAAAGCAACAAAATGTGATTATTTTAAAGAGCAGGTCATATGGTACACTTTTAAAAATAAAGGTGCTTCAAAAGGTTCTTTAAGCGATGCCATTGAAGAACCATTTTTGGTTCCACATAGAACCAGGCACGTGCACTGTTAGGGCTCAACCTGTGCAGAGCACATGCCCTTACACTCCGAAGTGCCCTTTTTTTGGTGATGGTGTTTTTTTTTCCTTCAATAAATCAATGATATTGGTCACCCTTTACATCTGTCTGTCTACTTTACAAATATTTAGCTAATGAAAGGTATTAAAAAGCTTTAGCTTGTGACTAAATCTTGTTGGATCCGCTCAAACTGTCAGTAAACCTCATAACTCCACCCCCTCTATCTTGACTGAATGAACTGAAGTTCCACAGCAGCTGAACTAGCTCTGCAAGGGTAAATAAAGATCTTGTTGTTTGAATAAGTACAGCGTTTTCTTTACGCAAGAAACACTATGTCTATAAAGGTTTATAACTTATGTATTTTAAACTGAGCACCGCGCCCATATAACTACAACAAGCACCTGCTGATGAAAACGTAACACCGCCGTTTTAATGATGGACAAAATGCACATTTGCACACATTCGCTGGTAAAAAAAGCAGAGAAAAATTTTATTGTGTACATACTGTATATATATATCTTCAAAATATTGGATAAGAAAAAATTAGTAGTACAAAAATAAAACAACGCCAACATTACAAAATATAACATTAAAAAGTGTATAAACCACTCGTTTTTCTAAAAAAAAAACATTGTCCAACAGCGACACCAGCAGGTAAAGTTACAGTGGGAGTCAGAGTCTCTCTCGCCTCCCCTGAGCCCATTGAGTTTTAACAGACCAACTAAAGAGTGCAGTGGGGGGGTACTTGAGAATGTATGGGGGAAAATCACGTGAGAGGAGGCAACACCTCCATCATGATATGATTGGATATGACTGGTTATGTTCGGTTGTGATTGGTTCATGCGATAAATCCCGCCTATTGTGTTCATGTGCGTTCTATGTTCGCGAATCAGTCTGAATGAACAATCTTAATTTATTAACATTTAATCATATTATATGGTCGCATGGCTAATTCATGTTTACTCTGTTAATATGCATGTATTCTAGCTAGCTAATTTTTTTATCTAGTATTCTATACTCTCTGCTCGTCTTCAAATGTATAAATGTAGTAAAACATGGTTTTACTTCAGTAATGTTGTTGTAACCAAAAAAAGCTTTACAGAATCAAATCACTGTGAAATCTTCATATTTTATCATGCATAATGTAATACATTATATATATTACATAGCTAAAAAAAAAGAGTACACAAGAGCAATTCACAAACACAGGACCCTACAAATAATAATGTCAACTTCCCAGGAGGCCCATTGTTATAGCCTACTTTACATCTAGAAGGCCAGATATCCTTTGCACTGTATAATGCCAAGCTATCATACCATGTCCTTTTTCCAGGCCAAGTCTATTAGTCCTGACTTCCACCTTTTGAGATTTAGAAATTAAGCAGTCTTTAAAAGCCATATCATATCTCATTATAATAGCGTATAACATGTAGACCTAAGAAACCCTATATATATATATTATTAAAAGTGAATAAATCTAATTTATCTAATTAAGGGGGGTGTGCCCTTTTTCAGTTTCAGCACATGCCCCTCAAAAAAGGTCTGTGCACGGCCCTGCATAGAACCATTCAGTTAAAGGTTATTTAAAGAACCATCTCTTTCTTACCCTTTTTGTAATCTGAAGAACTGTCTTTCACCACAAAGAACCTTTTGTGAAACAGAAAGGTTATTCAGATGTTAAAGGTTCTTTATGGAACCATTTCGATAAAAAGGTTCTATGGAATCGTGAAGCACATTTATTTTTATGAGTGTATTTTAAAGTGTCCTAATATTGTATTGGAGTCCCCTACAACAGGTTTAAATGCATCTAAGATCAGAAAACATTGTCATTTTCTCAGAATATACATTTAATATTAGAATCATTTTTCAATTATTTCGAAACGATTCGTACAAAGCAGTTCTGGGCTTAAAGTGCCCCTATTCTGCCATATTTAAGGTTGCTTATATTGTTTTATGAGTCTCCTAAAACAGGTTTACATGCATGCAAGGTCAAAAAACATGTTAGTTTTCTAAGAAAATTTGATTTAATTTTACCTCATTTCTAAATGATTCGTAAACGACTCGTGCGAAGCAGTTCAAAGAATCAGTGTCTCTAAACCCCTCCTTTCCGTGAGCCCTCACTGCTGTGATTGGTCAGATGGCGCAGTCCTTTGTGATTGGTCCAGAGCCCGTAGAGAGCTTGGCTCTGGATTGGTCTACAGCGTACACGTGTCGGTAACGAAACGCCCATTGTCATGACGGAATGATAGCCCTTCAATAGACTTGTCAATACATAGAAAAGATGGTATCAATTGTACCTTACCAATTCGAGCCGGAGTCTGATGATGAAACGGTTGAACTGGCTGATCGACAAGAGACTGATTCGCAAGCACGACTGGAGCAGGACGTTTCTGAGTGGTAAGTGCCAAGTGTTAACAAGCTTGTGGTAATTATAAGATGTGATAAAACAAATTTACTCTCACAGCGTAGGATACAGCGTCTTCTCGACCTGATGTTAACCACACGGAAGTTTTACTGTTTGTGGGCGGGCAAGTTGGAGACGTAGAATGTGGGCAGACATCATGCAAATGTGTTACTTCGTGACGTAGAGCCGTAACAGAATAAAGGAGAAGGGTATAACTGCAGCCTGGAGATCTCCAAATGGGGGTGGGAACTCCAAAACGGGGTGGGAGCTCCAAAATAGGGCGTGGCTTCCTCCCATTGATAGACAGGCACATGATGCGCATGCGCACTTTCCCCCCCAATCCACTTCAGTGCAAACTCCGCCCCACAGCTGATTCTAAAGATTTTATTGGTTGTGTCAATTAAAGTGTTGATTTCCTACACTATGCTACAAAAAATGCTAACCCCTAAACCTACCCCACACACCTGACCCTAACCTTAACTAGTGAAATTGACTGCACGGCGGGATTGGCGCTGAATAGCGTGGTAAAGAAAGATGCAGTTCAGGTGTTAACAGTTAATAAGATTATGCAATATGAGATCGTTCCGTAACTCCCCAATAATGGCACCTTTTTAGTTACACCCAGTGTCACTACCCCCTCCTACCCTGCGAATTTCGAGCCCCGGGACGCCCCCGCTGCTTAGAACAAAGTGATAGAGTAAAATCATTCCCCTGCGCTGCACTGGGACGGCTCGCGGGAGAGCTCGTGGGTGATTCCCGTTTATATCATTAAGCAGATTTTCAAACTCCAGTCCGAACACCACTGGCCACGAGCTTTGTGCTCTGCTCTCACTGAGAATATTTACTTATATAGCATATTTTATTTTAGATGAACTAGAAGCAATGTTCATTTATAAAGTTTTATTTTGAAATGTAAGTCAATAACAATTGGCTGGAGCCAGAGCCAATGGTGAAAGTCTTTGCGCAAGGAGACCCCACCCCATTTTGGAGGTCCTGCCCACTTTTGGAGTTCACGCCCCATTTTGGAGATCTCCGGTCTGCAGTTATATCTACTTGGAATAAAGGCCCCTTCACACCAAGCACGATAACTATAAAGACAACGATAAAGTTCTAAAAATCTCCACACAACAACTATAACGATAAAGGCACAGAGAAACTATATCCTTGGCATCACTTCCAGAACTATTTTTTCCAGCTGATGAACGATACAAACATTGACAGCCAATCAGAATCCATCCTGCTATAACGAGCTCGAGAACTTGAAAGCAGCAGATGTACGTGTGTTTGGAATAAACAGACGATATAGTTCGCTGGTGTGGACGCTAATATCCTTATCTTTATAGTTATCTTTATAGCTATTATTCTTGGTGTGAACGGGGCTTAAGATTCTAATTCCTGATGACTCGTTTAGGCGATTGCAAGCCGACTCTTTTTTTTTTTTGATAGACAATAACTTTATTTAGTGTGCACTGTCGGCTTCACAACTTTGCAGATAGTTTATGTTCACATACAACTACATGACACACTGCATGAAAGGTAATATTCGAAAAGGCATAACAGGGGCACTTTAAAGTCCATGTGAACCGGAAGCTGCTGCAGACAATAGGCTTGTTCGAGATGCATCGATCGGCTCATGACATCAAAGTACTGCGAAAGCGCTTCAAAAACAGTTTAAAGAGTCGCCTGGGTTAAGGCTAGATGGCATACAGCAAAAACTACTGGGCATGCGCACATCAATATATCATAATTTTTCTCACACTGTACAACAATAATTACTATTTTTACATTATTATAAGGGGTAGGTTTAGGGTTGGGGTAGGTGTAGACCGTTAATAAAACACAATCTAATAGGTAGAAAATTAAATCTATTGTTAATTTCCGGTTTTTGCTGTATCCCTTCTAGCCACAACCAGTCGTCTGCTCTGTTATGGCTCTCGCTGTACTTTGATGTCATACACCGATCGTTCTGCGCCTTTTATTTTAGTCGAAGCCACTAGAAGGCAAGCCTGCTACCATTAGCCGAAAAGGTCTAACGGCTAAAGCTAACGCTTCCAGTCTGGCAGTACGTGGGAAAGGAGACCAGAGGCCGTTTTTAAAATGGATGTCAATGGAGAAGAGGCTTCACTACACTGAACAAACAGCTTTTTAGAGGAAATAACTTCTGAAGATCTGATAATCTTCAACATGTTTTTCACTAAACAATACTTTAACAATACATTCATTCCTATGGGATCTGGCGATTGAGTGTCGCACAACTCTGACTAAATTTCAATGACGTCAAGGCTGTAATGTAATTGGTTATTAAGGGACATGTGATCCAAGTTAGCCGTTATGCTTTCTCCAATAGTAAGTAATATAGACCCTCTCATCTCCCTATAGTAAAATAATCTCCGTTTTAGTATCGTGATGTATTTCCAACTGAAACGGAATATTGATGAGGGCGGGGTTTTATTTTTGCGCTCCTCCTCTCAACTCTCACTCGCTGCAAACTAACGGTTGAAGAGGCGTGGTTAAGCATATTCTGCCCAAGCCGTCAAACTGATGTCATCAGAGCAGGAATGCCATTCCAGAGGAAGAAAATGTTCAGATTTCGATTAAAGATTACCAAGACAAACTATTTTTTTCCAGTGGATTAACTTGCACGGGTACATCGTTCACCTCAAGACTAACAATGGGCACTAACAAAATGAATTTTGTACATTTTAATTTCGTGCGGACGTTAAGGTCTGTAATCCCCTCCCTTCCATAAGCCTACTCTACTCTGATTGGTCAGCTGGCCAAGTCTGTTGTGATTGGTCTTTCTGTATACAATGCGTGTGGGAAATGAAACGACCATTACCATAATTCATTTTTTACTCCGGTGGGTTACTTGTAAACAAAAAAAAGAAAGAAAAAAGAAGCTATAAACTTACAAAAATGGCATCGATATTACCTTATCAATTCGAGCCCGAGTCTGAGGATGATACTGATGCAGTCGCTCAATCGGAAACTCCATCGCAAGCACGACTTGATCAGGACATTTCTCAGTGGTAAGTTTAAACTTTATATGTGGTACTTTACATTTGAAAACAAAACAAACTTGCTTTCGCCACGCAGAACACAGCATCTTCTCGACCTGATGTAAACATTAGTGATGGCCGATTTTGAAACACTGCTTCATGACGCTTCTAAAGCTTTGCGAATCAATTGTTTCGAAACAGTGGTTCGGAGCACATGTAAAAATGCCAAAGTCACGTGATTTCAGTAAACGAGGCTTCGATACGTCATAACTGTTATAACATAGTTCGCCTTAGGGGGGCGATCTCTGTGAACCCGTGAATCATGCGAGTTCACGGAGATCGCCCCGCAGCGGCGAACCACTGCATCAGTGTCCATGGTTATACGATCTTGGATCAGTTTGATCAATTTGTAGACATTTTTAATGAGACATTTGTGTAATTAAAAGGATGAGTAGTAGTTAATAGTCTCTTACTGGCCTGTTTAGACAAGTTCTCCATAAAACAAACAAAACAAGCCCTTGCAAATTAATAATAATTATTTTAAAGATTTTACAGACACTTCATTTTTAATGGTATTTTATTATTTTGATTGCCTTTAATATATTATACTTTCAAGAAAGCGTATTCATTGGGTTTGTAAAAGCTGTTTTTATGCATGTTTTGGTCTGAGTTTTGTTGCATTTACACAGTTTTGACCAGCAGGCATCACCAGCGTGTGGTGTTTCGAGCACTTCGAAACAGTGAAACATTTTGCGAAGCAATTGGTTCAATTGAGTCGAAGCTTCGAAATGGTTAATTTCTCCCATCACTAGTAAACACACTAACTTGCGGAAGTGTTTGTGGGCAGGTCAGAGTGTTCGTATTTCGTGGGCAGGCCGGGATTATGCAAATGTGTTACCTTGTGACGTATATACACTCTTAAAAATAAAGGTGCTTCACGATGCCATAGAAGAACCTTTTTGTCTAAATGGTTCCATAAAGAACCTTTAACATCTGAAGAACCTTTCTGTTTCACAAAAGGTTCTTTGTGGCGAAAGAAGGTTCTTCAGATTACAAAAAGGGAAGAAGGAGATGGTTCTTTAAAGAACCTTTGACTGAATGGTTCTTTGTGGAACCAAAAATGGTTCTTCTATGGCATCGCTTGAAGAACCTTTTGAAGCACCTTTATTTTTAAGAGTGTAGGTAACAGGCAGAAGATTCGAAAATATGACAACTCGTTAAGGCGGTTCAGAATCGACTCTTTCTTTTGAGAGACAATGTCTATTTATCATGCACTTTTTTGATTAACAACTTTGCAGACTGTTTACATTGAAGGATACATTACAAACGGCAAAAAATATATTTTTCAAAAACCCAATTTTTCAAAAACCCTGCTCTTTAAACGGGGGTGATTCTTTTCTATACTCACTGTATATATATATATTATTTTCACATCATGATAAAAAAAACAAAAAATCAAGAAAGATTCCTCTATTCATCCATCCATCAAATAATTCTATCCATGTGATCTCATGGTGCACTTACACTTCACTTCCACTGAATCAGAACATACAGTACTTGCCAATATTGACACCACATCATGTAGATCACTTTTATTGCCCCACAACTCTCTGGATTCTCCTATTCACAATAAATACTCTAAAACAACAGAGTAGAGTTGAAGTTGATTACTTGAGCTACCGTGAACCTCAGGACCTGAGATGCTCTAGTGACATTTGGAGCTCCCTTTGAATCCACTCTCTCCATATGCCAGTCATTAATTATTTATCCCTGATCTTTAGTTGTTATTTAATAAAAGAAAGGCCGGCGGAGCCTCCTGTGAGGATATATAATTACCCATTAGTTTATGTGATATATAAATAGGTTTACAAAACAGAATGTGATTATGTACAAGGTCAGTTCTTGTTCATAAAGCAACAACATCCTATAGAGGGGTTTATAAAGGGCTGGCAAACAAAAGGTCACCTTTATGCTGAATTATCATTTAACAACCACAGTAAAAGCGATGTAATCGCCACCCCGTACACACAGGCTCGAATTTATGCAGACACACACCTAAACACACACTGTGTGGAGATACACACATAACTAGCAGAAATACACACAGAAATACACTCTGGCCGAGTGTTAATCTTCAGCCTGCTGAGAGTGCACTAAGTAGGCGGCGATCTTTCGCTGCGAGTTAACAGAGGGAGTCTAGAGAGAGAGTGCATTTGTGAGGCTTGATAGTCTAAATCAGCAGAGCTGAAAGAAACGAGGGGAAATGAAAGAAAGCACAGAGGGATTGAGAGGAATGGAAGGCAATAAGAGGGAGGGACGGATGAATGAGAGGATGCTACAGTCGTGCTTGCAGAAGCGCTTGTGTTAATGCTGAGAGATTCTGGCAGCCTGAAAAATTATAATGAGATTGTATAGTGGGGAAGTTGACAAGAATTTGATGTCCTTTATTCTATACTGTATCTAAAACCATTTTAAACAGCATTTTGCTCATTCTTTATTATCATTATGCATGAAGCTTACATGACATCATATACATGGAATATTTGTACTTTTCAAAACCCTGTGACATCACAATGAGAGTTTTGTAGCTTTTAGACCAAATGTGTTAGCCTTGAAGTCATCTACTGTATATGTTAGTGTACTAAACATTATATATACATATAAAAATTTACAAAAGTTTTCACTTCTGGGAAAAGAGAAAAAAATGATTGATGACTCATCCTGCACTACCAAGATTTCTGACCAATCAAATGGTTTCAAGAATGAGAATGGCCCTCAATGAGGTCTTAAAACATATTTGCCACACTTTATGACCAATTCAAAAGAAACCTGCGAAGGTATAAATTTGGTGAGAAAAACGGTGAAAACTCACAGGATCACTTTCATGCAGATTCATATACATTTTACAGTTTTTCTCAGTCGCCTTGGTACTTTCTCAGAACATAATTGAAATTCTCAAAACTACTTGTTCAACCTCTACCTCATATAGGCACATCATAATAGCAGTTTCTCATTCTTTTGAACAAATTGTTAATGCCTTTGTACATTCATGCAATTGATTATGTACAATTGTCTGCTCTTTCCCATATCAGTTGCTTATATAATGTTGTTCAAACTATATTATATTATACTGGTTCTCTGTTAAATAGTCACCGCAGCGGTGACGACCCGACCAGGCTACAATAGTCCAAATATAAGTACTTATTATAAGTGTACCGTAGTGATTCGGAATAAGACAAAAACGCAGTTTGGAAGATGAATTCCTAATGTACTCGCTCATAATATACATTTAGCAAATTTTGAAAAGATACATAGTGTTGCTTTAATCAGCAATAGTCTGAGGAACAGAAAAGGTTTGGATGGTAAAACTAAATGAATTTATGAACATGATAATGTATAATATCTATATACACACAGACTTTCATATACATTTTAACTGAGGGAGAGACACAGCACTAAAATAATAGAAATTATTGAGGGAGCAGTTTTCAAACGACTGATAGTAAAATACAGCCCCTTTGTGGTTGAACTAAGCATTACAATTTAGATTTTCAACCGAAGGAACTGTGGTCTACAATTTGAATATATAAATATTTATATTAAAAAATAGCTTATTAACATTTTTACATTCTCATTTGTGACCCTGGAGCACAAAACCAGTCTCAAGTCGCTGGGGTATATTTGTAGCAATAGCCAAAAATACATTGTATGGGTCAAAATTATCGATTTTTCTTTTATGCCAAAAATCATTAGGATATTAAGTAAAGATCATGTTCCATGAAGATATTTAGCAAATTTCCTATCATAAATATATCAAAACTTAATTTTTGATTAGTAATATGCATTGAACAACTTTAAAGTGATTTAGATTTTTTGCA
The DNA here is from genome assembly GCF_001515645.1 of Sinocyclocheilus grahami. Lineage (NCBI taxonomy): Eukaryota > Metazoa > Chordata > Actinopteri > Cypriniformes > Cyprinidae > Sinocyclocheilus > Sinocyclocheilus grahami. The sequence continues at coordinate 1,213,089 of NW_015505221.1, read as the reverse complement.
CCCTCAGATTCCAGATTTTCAAATAGTTGTATCTCGGCCAAATATTGTTCTATCCTAACAAACCATACATCAATGGAAAGCTTATTTATTCATCTTTCAGATGTATAAATCTCAATTTAAAAAGGTGGTTTATGTGGTCCAGGGTCACATTTTACACTCTGCTACTTGTTTTTAGTGGACTGTCAAGTGATAAACAGATATGAGCTGTAAAATAACAGCATTTAGGGAAATTCTTTGTAAATGTGATCTCTGAAATGAGATGTGACCTAGGACACAGTCTTGGGAAATGTGACCTCTGACATAAGAAATGAAATAACCATATTAGATTATTTTACGTCTTACCTGTATAATTACTGTCATCTGATGATGCACCAAAGAAAACAAGAGCGACATAATGTTAAAATGATTAATATTAGGGAAACAAATACATTGTGTTTGTGTGATTGACCTTTAAATCATAAACATACTCACAGACACAGAGTGGTTTAGGAGAGTCCCATTTGCCCAGCTTGGTACAGTGTGAGATACTGAAACCCTCCAATAGGAAGCCAGCATGACAGCTGTAGTGAAGAACTGTGCCCTCTACTGGTTGTCCAGGGGGCTGCAGCGCCAACCTCCCGTTCTCCAGAGACATCCAAGAACGCGAGCAAACCAATACTGAGAATTTTAGCAACACGTTTAGCACATCTCACATCCTTTTAGCACATTTATAAAAACTTGAAATTACACAGCCTTAAAGTGTAACGCCACTAACACACAGACAATTACATTTAATGATGTGTGTGTGTGTGTGTGTGTGTGTGTGTGTGTGTGTGTGTGTGTGTGAGACATATGAGGACACAAATTTGTATAATGACATGGGTATTACAAGGAGAAGGTGACTTATGAGGACATTACCCCATGTCCCCATTTTTCAAAATGCTTATAAATCACACAGAGTGAGTTTTTTTTTTTGTTGGAGAAAGTAAAAATGCATAAAGTTTCAAGTAAGGGGTAGGTTTAGGTGTAGGGCAATAGCACATACAGTTTGTACAGTATAAAAACCATTACGCCTATGGAATGTCCCCACAATTCACAAAAACAAACGTGTGTGTGTGAGGACTGTGGAACTATAGAAGAAATATTACAAAAGAAACAGTTAATTATTCCAATATAATTCTAATTATTATACAGTTTAGTTCATTTATGAAGAATTTGACCTTAGAATGCTGTTACTGACCAATCAAAATCCAGAATTCCACAGAGCCGTGTATTACACCACGTCTACACCGGACGCGACAATTGTCGTGTCGCGCCGCAACGCAACAGCTAAAGTCTGTCGACACTGGTCGCGACAAAGCGACAGCTAAAAAACATTTGAAATTTGTGTCAGTACGTCATAAATAGAAAGCAGCAGCAGTTTACTGTCGGGAATTTGTGGCGCCGCATCCAGTGTAGACAGCATAATAGGTTTTATTGTATTTTGTCGCGTCGCACCGCACCGCTCGCGTCCGGTGTAGACATGGTGCGAGTATAGATATTAATCAATACAATAGGACAGAAAGGGCACTTACAGCATCTGCTGAGCTGGTTCATGTCAGTCCAGGTGCCATTGGGGAGGCACTTTTGGACCTTGGGCCCCACAATAACTCTGCTACCTCTACAGATATATTCTATCTCATAGTCTACTGGCAAGATCTGCACACTGCGGATCTACAGAGAGAGAGAAAGAGCGACGTTTTGTAGACTGAATTAGATGTTGCTATGGGTCATAGTCCCATCAGAACTGACACTGATGTTTATGACTGCCAGTTTAATGTGCTGCCGTAGACATTTACCTGTTCCTGAGTCAGTCCTCTGTAGCGAATCCCTCCGTCTCTGGGGGGACGAATGATTGCACATCCTGAAAGAGAGTAAGAGAGATGGGGGAGGATGAAACGAACAGAGATGAAATGTTTTCAGCTTAGTCACAATGCACAAACTTACATCAATAAACAAAAATGACAGATGTTCCAGTTAAATTTATATCGGAGTCCCCTTGCACGTCTGTAATGCAGTGATGGATTATAAGGAATTTATTAGTACTGTCTCATATCAAAATACAGTGTTCATACCCCTTGGAGAATCTTTAAGATGCTTAGCACTTAAAAAAAAAGATAGCTTTAAAAAAAAAAATTTATTTATTGCAGACAGCCCTGAGAAACAGATATTTAAGCAAATCTAATGAGCAAATGTTCAAAGCAACAGCACAACTGTGAGTGTGATGTTGCTTTTATATAACAATTCAATGAACAATAAGTTAAAATTGAGTAACCTTTTAGAAAGAATATTGCAAGCTGGTATCAATCAATCAGTCAATGATTCATTGACTCACTCGCCAACTATTGGCATAACTATGTAACCTGCAGAAAGATTCACAGATAAATAATCACATTAAAAATAATCGTGTTCAAAAGTTTACATTCATTTGGTTTACAAATTCAATACTACTAATTATTTTTGTCTTGTGCAATTTATGATCATATTTTATGTCAAATAGTTCTCACATATTATATATATAAACATTTTCACATCGTGCAAGGGGCATGTACACTTGCGAACTGAACTGTACAAGACATTGAATTGCTTTGATTCATTAAGATTGTGTAGGCTATATATTGCTTTCACAATGAAAAGGGAGAACTGACATGGCAATCCATTTTTCTTTCTATAGTTCCGGCTGAACATGATCCCATGAGGACTGAGGGCAGATAGCTCTTTGAAATCCATGAAACTCAGTATACAGAATCTAAACAGAACACCCTTTAATCTCACAAAGCAACAGAGGTGGGCCACTTTAGACATTCTGTGGTGTTAAATTCAACATGCACGGAGCAGAAACCATCCACACACACACACATTACCTCCGGTCGTTGAATTATGTATGGACGAGATGGGAGTAGGAAGCAAGTAGAAAATTATAAGAAATAATAGCTGCTCCATTACTGCATCTGAACAAGAATGAGAGAGAGAAAGAGAGATGATGAATAATATGTTTGATTCCAGCAGGTCACAATCCACGCTCATTTCAAAGCAATTAAGCTGCTTGTGGCATGATGTGATCTTGTTGGCATTTAGATATGTTAAACATAATAATAACCTGCTGTCTGATTTAATTACACCACACACGGTTGTCGTAAGGTTTGATTCGTACAACATGGAGGCAGTTTGCCGTCCCTGCACTGTAAAGATTTTATGAGCTTTCCCTCAACCACTCTTAAGAGTGGAAAAGCACATCCAGGGTGGGTCCAACAAGAGCATGCAAAACAAACATAAGCACACGGGTCTAACACACACACATACACACAATCACACACATCATCTTACAAAAACATTTCAGGAGGACAAAGCATTGAACAGAGCACACTTTCATCAGTATTGACTTTGGTTTTGAATACACTTGAACCTAGAGGTCAGTGTTACTTGATACATAGACAGATAGATAGACAGAGACAGACAGATATAGATGATAGATAAAGTAAAAGAAAGAGGAAGTGACAGATAGAGAGGGAGGTAGGGCTGTAGGGACCAAGATTTTCTCCAGGCTCACAGTAGAGAGCGACAGGAGATGATTCGGGGAGGTGAGGATCAGAGGGATCAGTTCAACTTTAAACATGTCTCTACAGCACTCCACCTCATTGATTCAGAACGGCACAGCAGACGAGCACAACACTTCACAGATTACAGTAATTCAAACCTGCATGATGCACTAACAACGATTGCTTTGCATTGCACTGTTGCACAAATAGATTTTCAGCTTTTTTGATTATCCCAATTGTCCCAGTTGTTATATATTAGATATTAAATGCAGTAAAAACTGCATCAAGACTTTATACAACTGTGACAGCTGCATCAATGAGATGGTTTCTAGGGAGTGGATGTGGATGGATGTTGCAATCCCTTTTTTCTTATTTTTAAACAGTTGCTTTAGTTTGTATTAAGAATGTTCATTTACTCTTCTTCTTCAAAAAAAAAAATATATATATATATATATATATATATATATATATATATATACACATACATACACATATACAGTATATATATATATAGGTTCAAAAATTCATTATTTATTATTTTTGTCTTGCTAAATTTAAGAATGTATGATATGTCAAATCTTCATCAGATAATGACAGATCTTCCTGAAAATTTTTTTTATATTTGATAAATATAGAATATATTTAATAAGTCCCCCTTATTTTCCTTTTTACATTTTTTTTTTAAATGATTAAAAAAATATATTGCAAGGAATTTGTAAACCTATGAGCCAAACTATATATGACACCACTAAGAGACTTTTTAAACAGTTGTTATGATTTATATTAAATAACGTTCTCTTTTTTTTCCCTGATAAAAACTTAAAAATATGCTGTTTTATGGTGTTTAATATGATTAACTCCACGTGTGCTTAAGTCATTCACTCTTCTTCTATTTTAATCTTAATTTCTCTGGCGTGAACCACATTGAAATTCTCTGCTATATTTCTATCTTCAATTCTGTTGACATTAAATATTCCCTTTTATTTTATTCTATAAAACGATCATGCTGTTTTATGGTGTTTAATATGATTAACTCCACGTGTGCTTAAGTCATTCACTCTTCTTCTATTTTAATCTTAATTTCTCTGGCGTGAACCACATTGAAATTCTCTGCTATATTTTTATATTCAATTCTGTTGACATTAAATATTCCCTTTTATTTTATTCTATAAAACGATAAATTACACTGTGCATTGTTCCACAAATATAAATCCTGCTTGTTGATTATCCTAATTGTGACGTTAACTTATATTTTAGATATCAACCCGAGAAATGCACCTCTACAAGACGGATACAGTGCCATGTAAGTGATATTAGCTCGGCTAATGGTTTGTTGAGAGGTTACGGTCCCGTTTGGGGAACATTTTCAGCACCATGGACAAGGACTTTCAGCGGACCCCCATAAAGATGCATCACTGATGCTTTCTTCTTATAATAACGCTATCTGCTGTTTAATATACATACAACATCTCTAAAAAGAAATGTTGTCGTGGAGATGCTTCCCTGAAGTTTCCATATGAACAACAGCGTACTGGAGTTATTCTACATAAGCGCGGTGTTTGTGAAGTTTTATGTCCCGTGCAAAGCATATTACAACAAACAGGCTTTCGTTAAACAAACGACATCTGTTAACCATGCAGGATAAAACAGCTGCGAGCTACTACATCAAATAAAACACATGCAGAACACAAGCGAAACGCAAAAAAAGCAAAGACAAAACGTAAAAGCGATTTACTCACAGCAAAGGCCCGGTGCAGCTCCAGCAGGAACGACCAAGAAACGAACACAACATCCGTTCACGGAGAGTTGAAATATAACATCCACTCAATATAAGAGCGATGTCGCTTTGATTGTGCAAATCCGTGCATCACATTTGCGGACTGCTTTATGGCTTTTAGAGAAGGCTCTGTATTGCTTTGCTTTAGATCATCACAGGCTACATAGAGAAACATTATCTACACAGCGCTCATCCTCCCTCCTTCCTTCTTTTTTCCACTGCCTCCTCAAGCTCACTTACTTGTGACGTCATTTTATCCTTGCATCACGAGTCATCTTCTGTGCCAAGTGTACAAGAGAATTATTTATTTTTCCTCTTTATATATTCCATTTTGTATTTTTCCCCTCGTATTTTTTTATTTTTGCTTTTTTTTAAAGAATTATTGTGTTAATGTTACTGACTTAAATGATTTTAGCAAATGGCTGCAATATAACAAAGAGTGAAAAATTTTAGGGGGTCTGAATACTTTTTATTAAATAAATATATAATAAAAATCTTAAGTGTCAATTTTATCCACACCTGTTTGCTATAAAAGCACAATTTTTTCCTGTAGAGAACAATTTTATTCTTAGTCACATTTGCCCTCTATTTGAATATACATTATAATCGTATTTATTTATAGGGCACCTTTAAAATACATTGTTTACAGAGTGCTTTGCAGAGTGAATATGCATGTGCAAACACATATGCACATAGTTAGTTAACATTTTATATTAGTTTTCCCTTCCTCCACGATTGTTTTCTCTTCCTCTAAGCTATTCATTATGGACATAGTCGTCTATTTATACTTTGCTCTTTAATAATTAAGAAGAGATGAATCCTTTCGAAGAGTCTATTTTCAAGCCAATGCTCACTGTAAAAAAAAAAAAAAAAACCTTAACCGTAAACAAATGTGTTGACTGAACTTGAAATGTCAAGTAGCCTTGAAAATGTCAAGTTTGCCATCACTATAACAAATTATTAACTTTAATAATCCAAAAAGGAAAAAGGCTACACTCAGATTGGACACAGACCAGGGCAAGGAAGAAAATTTTGCAACCGTACCATGTGAAATATTTTTGTCTCGTTCTTTTTCAGAATCTAAATATCTCAGGAGTCAGGAAGGTAGCAGATGCTGTGCAAAATCTGACGGGATGGTACAAGTTGCCAGGGAAAGAGTGCAGGGATGACTTCAGAGAGAATAAATTACAGTCAAAGTGTCTTATTTCAGTCATCTGCTGGAGCTTGACTTTCATATCAGAGGAGAGAGTGCTCTGCCCTTGCAGATCTAAACCTGTTTTGATGGTGGCGGTTTATTAATATCAGGAGCGACATTTGCTGATGCTGACAGATACATTCTGAATATTATTTACAACACCTAGATAACACAGAGGTACAGGTCAGTGCCTTTGCCCTGGTCATTTGATTTTTTTCTGTTTTTAATAAATAAATAATTTACATGTGATCTTATGTGCTTATTTTAGTGCTTAAAGATTGAAAAATATTGTTAAACATGTTACCCTGGCCTATACTGTATGTTTAGAGAGACACCAAATAATTAAATCAAACAAATGAAATGTTATTTTTGCTATGTTAATATATATATATATATATATTTTTTTTTACATACATATATTAACGACTTAAATTGTTTAAAAAAAACATTAAAATCCCCCAAATAATAAGAATTTATACATTTACACAATACATATTTATTGTTCCATCATATTTTGCAAATGTCACCACTGTGCACATCTTCATACACAACACTATTAAAGACAATAATATCAACATCCAGTGCTCACACTGAGGGTTACCAAAGATGTATAAAGCACACTGAATGAACAGACTATCAAATAATGAGGAAAAAAAAATAGCATTCATAGACGCCTGAAAATTCATTAAATGAAAATAAAATTCTGTAACATCGAGAAGTGATTGTCATAAACAGCATAACACGAAATGTTTAGCTGCAGGTTTTTTAGAAACCCTGCACTGAAAATAAACCCTTCATCAACACTTCATCTCTCCAAATGCACAAAATCTGTATTTCGGTCGCAATGAATGTTTCTTCTGATGAAAAGGCCAGAGTGCACTAATGCAAATGAGATGAATATAAAGCAAGCCTCATGCATGCCATTTGTCACTTGGGCACAAATCACTTTTTGTGAACCACTATTTCAAAATCAGCATGGGAGTAACATTAAAATGAAAATAATTTTACCTAATTTTAAAGGCATTTTACATTCAAATAGTTTGATTCAAGTAAGAGAGAGAGCAGAGAGCAAAACGGCCTTATTTTATCATGTCAGCTATAGAGATTATAATAATAAGAGTGTGTTTATAAAGACACAGTTTTATACATTCGCATAGAAAAACATTAGGTGCTTGTCAGGATGAAGAAATATATTGTATTATTTATGATTAAGTTAATCAAATTGCAGGGTTGCTACCATTACAAATATTGTCAGTCTTTTACCATTTGATTTGAGATACCAAACCTTCACTCTCTCTCAAAAATAATAATAAAAAATAATTAAGAAAAAATATATATATTAAGAATTTTCTTTTGGTCTTTCTCCTTTTCAAGTACTGATAAAAAGCTTAACAATAAATAAAAATTAAGACTTGCTCTGTCAGTCAAGAATCAAGCTCAATAATCATGTAAGGCTGGCCGCACACTAGAGGATTTTCAAATCTTAAACTATTTTAAAACCATGGGAGACCACAGACATGATTTTTAGCCTTATTATCCTCTGAACGCACACACTAGACGATTCCACACACTCGATGATTGTAGGAACGATTTCACAGTTACACGTGATCTCACGGACACTCGCGAGATCAAACGTGACTAGAGAAGAAAAACAAATAGAGGCGCGCGTTCGGTTTCACTGTGAAAAACATTGTATAAAAAAAGAATATGAGTGATGTTCTTTGCTTTCATGGCATGTTTGTGGCTGCCAATTTCAGCTATAGAAGCACACAACATCCGGTAGGTGACGCTTGCTCGCTCTCATTAGCTATCGCGGGTATCACGTCAGAGGCAGCCAGATCAAGAGTCGTAAATATCAAACATGTTTGATATTTACGATTTGAGTTTGGGGACACTCCGTCTCGATCGGGAGCAGATAAATAATCATAATGACACCACACAATAGAGGATTTTTTGGACAAAAAATTGTTTGCGACAAGCCGCGAATCAGGCCACACCCCCCCGATCGTTCAGGGATGCAAATCGGGTGTGCAGCCAGCCTAAGGAAAACTTAGAAAAAGCATTATTCATGGACGCACTCATAAACTGACACTTCTTATGTGTTGTTTGAGGAACTCTGAAATGTCTGCGTTTATTTGCCTCACTAGCTTTTTATCATTCTCCATCTCCAAATGCACAAAATCTGTATTTCGGTCGCAATGAATGTTTCTTCTGATGAAAAGGCCAGAGTGCACTAATGCAAATGAGATGAATATAAAGCAAGCCTCATGCATGCCATTTGTCACTTGGGCACAAATCACTTTTTGTGAACCACTATTTCAAAATCAGCATGGGAGTAACATTAAAATGAAAATAATTTTACCTAATTTTAAAGGCATTTTACATTCAAATAGTTTGATTCAAGTAAGAGAGAGAGCAGAGAGCAAAACGGCCTTATTTTATCATGTCAGCTATAGAGATTATAATAATAAGAGTGTGTTTATAAAGACACAGTTTTATACATTCGCATAGAAAAACATTAGGTGCTTGTCAGGATGAAGAAATATATTGTATTATTTATGATTAAGTTAATCAAATTGCAGGGTTGCTACCATTACAAATATTGTCAGTCTTTTACCATTTGATTTGAGATACCAAACCTTCACTCTCTCTCAAAAATAATAATAAAAAATAATTAAGAAAAAATATATATATTAAGAATTTTCTTTTGGTCTTTCTCCTTTTCAAGTACTGATAAAAAGCTTAACAATAAATAAAAATTAAGACTTGCTCTGTCAGTCAAGAATCAAGCTCAATAATCATGTAAGGCTGGCCGCACACTAGAGGATTTTCAAATCTTAAACTATTTTAAAACCATGGGAGACCACAGACATGATTTTTAGCCTTATTATCCTCTGAACGCACACACTAGACGATTCCACACACTCGATGATTGTAGGAACGATTTCACAGTTACACGTGATCTCACGGACACTCGCGAGATCAAACGTGACTAGAGAAGAAAAACAAATAGAGGCGCGCGTTCGGTTTCACTGTGAAAAACATTGTATAAAAAAAGAATATGAGTGATGTTCTTTGCTTTCATGGCATGTTTGTGGCTGCCAATTTCAGCTATAGAAGCACACAACATCCGGTAGGTGACGCTTGCTCGCTCTCATTAGCTATCGCGGGTATCACGTCAGAGGCAGCCAGATCAAGAGTCGTAAATATCAAACATGTTTGATATTTACGATTTGAGTTTGGGGACACTCCGTCTCGATCGGGAGCAGATAAATAATCATAATGACACCACACAATAGAGGATTTTTTGGACAAAAAATTGTTTGCGACAAGCCGCGAATCAGGCCACACCCCCCCGATCGTTCAGGGATGCAAATCGGGTGTGCAGCCAGCCTAAGGAAAACTTAGAAAAAGCATTATTCATGGACGCACTCATAAACTGACACTTCTTATGTGTTGTTTGAGGAACTCTGAAATGTCTGCGTTTATTTGCCTCACTAGCTTTTTATCATTCTCCATCCCGTCTCTCTCCCCTTCTTCCCCTGAGAGACTGATGTCACTGCTGAGGCGGCCCAGGTGTTCAACTGAGTCACACTTTTCAAGATCAGAGATGATGGTCTGGAGGCTGACGAAGGAAAGAGAGTCTGAACCAGATCGTGTCACCTCTGCTCTTCCCATGTCCACCCACCTGGAGTTCTGATGTGTCTCCACCCACTCTCTGGTATTAGCCACGTCCTCTTTTCCAGCCACCCAATCGTTTGGTCTCAGGTAGCCTCCGCAGGCTCCGCCTTCGGTACCTGTGCTGTTGATTGTCTCTGCTCCTACAGGAGGGCTCCGCCCACTGCACGTTTTGATTGGTCCATCCTTTGTTTGGTCCTGCTCCCTCTGGGCATGAATCTCCTCGCTGATTTGCTCCAGGTGGCGCAGAGTGCTGGAATAATTTAACTTGGCTTTGGAAATGCGCTCCTCTAATTGTAAAATTTTCGACTTGTGCTCCTGCAAAAACATGTTTTGAACATGCTCAGCTCACACATTTTAACTGTAATTCAAAATAAATGTGTCAATTTACTCACCTTCATGTTGAGCTGCAGTAGAAGGCAATATTTTCAGTGAATAATTCAAATTTGTTAAACAAAAGTTAGTCTGTTCATCTAAAAAAGTTTTTTTAGGGATTCAGAAGATTTGGAATATAGCACAACAATTATATGGATTACTTCTATGGTACTTTAATACTGCGTTGTTTCTGTCATTTTCTAGGGTAAATGCAGAATTTTTAGAGTCAGTAAATAAAATTAATACACATGTCCACACAGAACATTCCTATACTCTATCTCAAAATAAATTATGAATTGCTGATTCTTTTGCTTAAACCGGATGGGTCACGCATTGTTTGTTTTTAACACCATGCCAGCTTCTGCAGCTATTTTCATGGTGAGAAAACTTTCTGGCTAAATTATAGGTTTTTACAATTTATTTTTGCTAAAAACTCAAACTGTATTTGACTTCTGGGTCACACATTCAACTACAAAACATGGTAACTTTAAGTTTAAAATACTCAAGACATGTTTTATTCAATATATTCATATATACTGAAATTGGTTTTTGTACTAATTAATCATATTATATTCCTTCCTGTGACGAGAGAGAAGCCACAAGAGTTTACATTGAATTAATAGCCAGATATAGCTTATTGTGTATGCAAAATACCAATAATATCCGGGGAAAAAAAGACATGCATAATGCAAAACATTTATATATATATATATATATATATAAACAGGCCTGAAACTTACTTCCAGTTGCTCATTCAAAAAGTTGAGGGAGATAAAATATTGCATGGTATTCATAGATTGTGAACTGCTCTGAGTCGTGTCCTTCCAAAAGAGCCGGTGGCTTGAGTGAGCGGAGGCCGGCAGCTAGAGTGAAAGCGATCCAGCGATCCACCGCGCGAAGTTGATATATTTCCTCACTGACCAGCACGGATCAGCTCCAGGCATGACGAAGCGGATATCATCCTCTTTTGGAAGGCCAAACAAAGTAGTTTCGCTTTCACAACGAAACACACGGCAACAACAATATTACAGCGAGAATAAAAGTTATGCCTTCTTTCTTTGCGTGAACATTTGGGCGGCGTTACTTTATGCACCAAGAGCTTGTAACACTCCAAAGAGAAAGGAAAAATTTAAATCGCATCATATGACCCCTTTAATGTAATCATGGCCTTTTGAAGTGTAATAAACACATTAGGCAGTATCACAATTGCTGTTTTTCTGTCCCTCAATTTAAGACCTTTTAAAAGGATCATTAAGATTTTCTTACACCATTTAAGATAATCAAATTTAAACTTAAAACGATCAAACTGAATTTAATATTTTTTAAGAACCTGCAGGGACCCTGATTTTCAGAGCAAAGAGCCGGTGGCTTGAGTGAGCGGAGGCCGGCAGCTAGAGTGAAAGCGATCCAGCGATCCACAGCGCGAAGTTGATGTATTTCCTCACTGACCAGCACGGATCAGCTCCAGGCATGCTCGGCAATGTCTGTCTGCATTCATGTTCATTCTATGGAACATGATTTGCTTTATACATCTTTGCTGGAACATGACATGGATTTTGGAATGACTTGAGGGTGTGTAAATGATGACAGGATTTTCATTTTTGGTTAACCTATTCCTTACATTTTAGCAAGTATCCATATTTTTCATACACCAACACTAGGCAAATGTAACAACAGCTCAACATACCTCTAGAATGTCATTGCAACAGTAGTCTTAATATGTAAATTGCATGCACATTTGAATGCTTTGTAAGTTGCGAAATGAAAATGAAAATGTATTGAAACACAAATTGATTTGATATGTGTAACATGTCAAGCAGAAATGGTAGCAAAATGATCATTTAAATGCTATTTGTCCTAAATGCATTTAGACTAACAGTTAGAACACTTAGGATTGCATTTTCATCATGATGCCGTGGGATGTGTGTAGCAAAATTCAATTTGAAAATGCATTCCGAGGTGACCACGCCCATGCAGGAAATGGTTGAGTATTATTTTAGGTATAAAATATAATTATTGTAATGCTTGTAATGTCCATTTATAGTCTTTACACAGCAGCGTGGCTCCTTAAATGTTTAAAAACCAGCTAATTTCAAGACGCTGGCGTCACGTAGGTCACCCGCAGTGCAAGACGCTCAAAGCTCAAGACGTTCAGATAGGATCCAGACGTAACACGCTTCCGCCAATCCCTGCCTAGAAGCAATGATTGACGGAGGGTGGGCGTGGTCACCTCGGAATGCATTTTCAAATTGAAATTTGCTACACACATCCCACGGCATCATGATGAAAATGCAATCCTAAGTGTTCTAACTGTTAGTCTAAATGCATTTAGGACAAATAGCATTTAAATGATCATTTTGCTACCATTTCTGATTGAACATGTTACACATATCTAATCAATTTGTGTTATACATTTTCATTTTCATTTCGCAACTTATAAAGCGTTCAAATGTGCCTGCAATTTGCATATTAAGACTACTGTTGGAAATGGCAAATGTAAATTATATAATTTCATTTTCATTTTACTTTTGCACCAATCTTTGCACGTATGGGTAATGGAAAATGTAAATTTAAATACAGAAATATAATGCCATTTTGAATATTGCGTTGCCATTTTGAATATTGTATTGCCATTTTGCCAGACTGCGCTTGTCGGAAGGGGGGACTTTGTAGAAAACAAAGCGTTTGAGAGAGGCGGGGCATAGAGGACCTACAATAATGTACAGTATTTGAAAAATAATGTGTTTTTTTAACATTAAAGCATGTCAACATATTCCGTTACACCAAATACACAAAATAATGATCTTTTAAAAAGCATCATATGACCCCTTTAAAATAAATGCTGTTCTTTTGAACACAAAAATATTAAGAAAATCAGCATATTAGAATTGTCCATTTAGAACCAGTTATTTTAAATTGTAAAATCTTTCACAATTTAACTGTTTTTACTGTACCATGGTGAGCATAAGAGACGTCTTTTAAAAAAATTAATAAATAAACTTTTTTAAAAATCTGCTGCATGATTCAATCATGTAATGAAGGTCCAAGAAAACATGCTCAAGGTTCAAAGTCAGAGATATTTAACTGCTTGATACAACTTGATAAGATATGCTGGAGAGAAAATTGGCAAACCTTTGAGGTAGCATGATTCAACATCTCTTGCCAGGTTGGATCCAGCGTCTTGACTGCAGTGAGGCCCTGTTCAGCCACGTGGACCATCTCTCGAGCAGCCAAGTGCATGGACACTGCTCTCTCAAAGCTGAGCGCTGCTTTCTGGGTCTCCTGCTGGGCCTAAGATGGATGAAACTAATCATAATGCGTTTAAGAGACAATAGGATTTCATCAGGTGAAGGTTGTGATAGTTGCCTTAGAAAAACTGGCAAAAATACAATATGATGTTTTGGCATAAAACACAACTAAATAACGCTTTTACCGGTTTAAATTAATAATAATAATAGTTATAAATTATGACAGTTTTTCTCAATGCTAAACTAAAGATGAGTGTCTGTCCACCTCTTTTGCTTTTCTTCGTGCCTCATAGTAAGGCCTGGCCTTCTCGATGCAGGACCCCAGTTCTGAACTTTTCGCCTTGAGTTTAAGCACAGATTCACTCATCATCCTCCTATGGCTGGACCGAACCTCCTGACAACAAAAACAAAGTGTTTCACAAATCACACAAACCATTCACAACAAGTTCATAACAATAAAATAAAGTGTGTAAATCAGGAGTGTTAACCTTGTTTGCCATCTAAGAAAGAGAGAATCATAAGCCTTATCTTATCTGCATAATATGGCGTAGTGGTAAGGTTATTATAGTTAACTAAAACTAATTTAGTTCATCTTGATGTGCTCAAACTAAAATAAAAATTATATAAACATTATAATATAACTAAATTACATTACAACAAATAACATTAAAAATACTCAAAACTTTAAAATTATAATGGAAAATAAAAAACAAAACTAATTCAAAAGTTTTTCTGTCAATATGGGGTGCTGTGTGTACATTAATGAGGAAAATAAATGAACTTAAATGATTTTAGCAAATGGCTGCAATATAACAAAGAGTGAAAATTTAAGGGGGTCTGAATACTTTCCGTACCCACTGTATATATATATATATAAAATAAATTATTATAATCTCTTAATGATGATATATAACATAAGGTGTGGTTGCCTAATTCAATTATTGAGCTGGGCTGGTAGCAGAAAGATTGCAGGTTTGATTCAAAGTACAGTCTACCTGTCTGAGATTATAGTCCTGTACACTGAATTAAAAAGTGTCTATTAAATGACAATGAGCCATAATAATAAGTACCGGTATATACTTAAAAGCATGTAGCCTAACAGTCCCAAATGTCCTTGAGGTTGGGAACAATTTTTCCAAAAGCATTCTGAACTTTCACGTACTTGCAGTTCCAGTTCCATCTTGTTGATCTCCTCACTGGCCTCATTCAGACGCTCCAGTTCCTCCTAGATACAGAAACACAGCAGGTCATAGTCGACTAATGGTAAATGATCTTGGCTGCTGGCTTAAAAGTTGCTGGTTCAATCCAAAATAAGGGTGACCCAGCAACTGTAGAGTTACTGAGATTACAATAAATCCCATGAAAATACCTTTGGTGAATCTTTATAATAACTAACATTATTATCAGTTATTTTATAATATTAATGCCCAAAACGCACAGATGCAGAATCTAGGCAAAGGGTGGTGACTTCAAAAGAACATAAAAGATATTTTAGATTCTTCAAAGAAAACATAATGTATGATTCTGATGACGTAATAATAAATGAAAATAGTAATAGATAAAACATGTAAAGAATAGTAAAGAATAAACATGCTTGGCCATTTTTTTATTTATATTGCACATACAAATAGTTAGAAAAGTCAATGTTGATTCACATACACATTCATAACTGACTACAAAGCTGACAAATATGTGTTAATCATTTTTTAAATAGGCTTTGATAAATAGTCTGCTATTGGCGGGCTTGTTTTTTTATATCAAAATAGTTTAAAATATTAATAAATCACTACAACAGTGTTGTATGAGATCTTACTACAATGTGCTGACTAAGTGTCAGTTTACCTGGATTCTAGGATCTAATTCCTCCTCAGTCAGTTTTCCATGCAGTGAGTTTTCATCTTGACATGTAGTTCTCTCCATCTCTGTCTCCTCGGATTCCCCATCAGCTTCTCTGCTATCCTCCGGCTGATTTCCTCCGCTCTCCTCCACTGAAGGTGCTCCTGAACCCGCAGGGCTTTCACGCAAAACCGCTGGATCCATTTACAGGCCTCTCCGTAAATCCGAGATCAAATGTTGAAGATTAACAAGACGAAACCTGCCCGATCGGACGCGAAACAGAGACGTAGCGTCACTTGTCTATATTTTAAATGTCTTTGCCTTTATTACTTATTGTGGTAACGTTAGTTTGTTAGCTTGCTCGCTACTGCAAATGACTACCAGCAAATAAATAAACCGGTTTGGTGAGTTTAAAAGTGCCATGAAAGGTAAACTGAAGACGAATATGAAGATTACATGACAAATAATCGCCAAAAGTCCATTTATATGCCTCAGCTTTACCCCATGGCTAACATCGCACTCCCTCCGCCATTCAACAACACGAAATGTGATATACAGGAGCGAGGTAAATAGAAAACGCGAAACGAAACCCTTTAGGACTAATGAGCTACTGTAGTTAACGTTGGGTAACATTCGTGTAACGTAATATCGTGGGATCTTGTATTGCCTTATTGTATATGTTTTGCGTGGGCTCAATGTAAACCAAATTTTGCACATTTTATAAATGACTTTAAATGATATGTAAATCTCTTAGAACAAACAAAAAACAAAAAAGCACTGAAAACATGTAATGCTCTGAAAGCATTGAACTTTATGTAATTTTCTTCATTTTTTCTTTTCTTCTTTTTTTTCTCTGGCAGCTAATAATGTTAATTTGATCATGTGAATATGTAATACCTCATGTTCTTGTGGCATTGAATTAATAAAGCAAAAAAAAAAATAATAATAAAAAATCCTGACGTAGCAAATTACATGCGATTAACCGTTCCAATAAAATAGATAAACAAAATATATATATATATATATATATATATTGTATATGTTTTGCAACAACAACAAAAACGTAATAGCGTGGGAGCGTTTTGGTGACGCATGTAATGACTTGTTTGTGTGGCTAATAATTATAATTTTTATTTGGTCAATTTCATACACAAAAGAAAATTTTTTATTTCTAAACTGTTTATTTATGGTTGAATTTCTTTACTGACTCTCTTAATTCTATTGCTAACAAAATAACTAGATACAATTGTATTTGTTCAATTGAAATGTGAAACTGTTTTATTTATTTGTATTTCTCTCTTTCACAAACGCTCTGTATTAGTCTGTTTTCATTATTTGAATGTCTTTGTATATGTAAATTCTTTATGTTGTGTGTTTAGGACTGAACTGAAATATTGTTGCTGTTGTTATGAACACTCTTGTTTTTGATGGTGTATTATTTTTAGTAGCATTTTTATTTATATAAGCAATAAATGAGTCATCAAATTTAACAAACAAAAAAAATCAAAATATCCCAGTATATAAATAAAACAATCAAGTGTCAAATGATTTTTCATATTCCAATCACTATGCCATGAACCATTCACAATTTATTAAAGACAGTACACAGAGGTGAATCAAAAATATATACATTTATAGGCACTTAGAGCAGTATTCACAGTATTAAAAATAAGTGTTTTTAATCATATGTACCCTCTTTTTTAGTTCCTGAACAAATATACTTTGCGTGAAAAATGTGCATAGCTGGTCAGCATAAGATTTAGGTTTAATCTGTCAGTTTAATGATGCGACTGACGTGACAAAGTTCTCACATAAATCCTAGTTGACTTTATACAGACAAATAATGAAACCTGAAGCAAAAAGTCTGAGTGATCAATTCATGTTATTAGGCTATATTTGGTATCATATTATCTCTATTCTGAAACCCCTACTAGAGGTTTTTCCATCATTAAGCAGCACAATGGAATTTTAAGACAATGTGAAGGGAATGATCATGTGCTTCGCACCGAAATTCCTGTGATGTAGGCACAGCCCTCTTCAACTCCAGCTCGGATCATACTGGCTCCAACCTACAGGTGGAGCTAAATAGACCCTCTTTCCACGTAAAAGGAAACTAACTACACCTCTATACCCCGCTCGTGGCACTCCAGACTTCAGGTCATCCATCACACCAAGATTGCGAGCCAATGTTTTAAAACTGCCAGGACTAGAATACTGCACCCGAAATGGGCCAGACCCAGACAGTTTCCCACTTTGCAAGTCCTCCACGGTGACAACCGGAGCACCGTAAACCTCCTTCTCAAAGCTCTCATCATATTTCTTCTTTTCTAAATAAGAAAGGTCCATTTTTGTAAAAGGCACAAATTCGGTATTGAGCTTAATAAAGCGGAGGTACTTGTCGTAAAACTGCCCCGAACTCACACCCTTCCAACCGAATGTTAAAGTTCTGGAAATTTCTGGTCTGATGCAGGACCTGTCTCTGTGCTGATCGGGGTGGCGCATCCAGTCGTCCCAAAACGAGGCCGGCCATTTTGGCTCAAGCTCTGCCCAGAGGTCCTTTGTGAACATCCAGCCCAAGCCTGGGAAAAAATCTGTCCTGTACAGCAAGCTCGCTTTTCCAGGGTCCACAAATCCTTCCCTGCCATTGTCATTCCAGGCAGACACGCACCACAGAGTCGGGTCTGATTTTAAAACTGGATGAAGTGCTCTGAAGTACTCAAAAAAATCAGGGGCCACCTGGTGAAAGTGATAAAACATACCATCAACAAAATAAAATTATTCACCATTCACCCTAATTTAATCAATAATTCAAATATATATATATATATATATATATATATATACACACACACACACACACACACACTCACACACACATATACAATGTGTATATACAGTATATATACTCTTTTCTTATTTTTCATTATTATATCTTAAATAAATTATTTCTGAGAATCTTTTTTACTTTTTATTGTTAATTGTATTTCTTAATCATCTGTTATGTATGCACAATATACACATAAAACTGTTTTTGAATATAGCACATGATGATGATCATAGGAACCATTTTTCTTTTTCTTTGGGGTTTTTAAAGAAAAAAATAAAGAAAAATGGTTCCTATGACCAAGGCAAAAGTGTGGAGAAAAAAAACAGAAAATAGTTTTACTCCTTGTGTACCATAATTACATTTTGGATTAACTTATTTTTTTATTATATTTTAAATATTTTTTTTAACAAGAATCTTTATTTTTTTCAATTTTATTTCTTAACCATCTGTTATTATCAACTTAAAGGGTTACTCTACCCCAAAATGAAAATTTGGTCATTAATCACTTACCCCCATGTCGTTAAACCCGTAAAAGCTTTGTTCGTCTTCGGAACACAATTTAAGATATTTTGGAAAACCGGGAGGCTTGTCCCATTGACTGCCAAATAAATAACACTGTCAAGATCCAGAAAAGTATGAAAAGCATCGTCAGAATAGTCCATCTGCCATCAGTGGTTCAACCGTAACGTTATGAAGCGACGAGAATACTTTTTGTACACAAAGAAAACAAAAATAATGACTTTATTCAACAATTTGTCTCCTCTGTGTCTCTCTGCATCACCGTAGTGCCATTTTGGAGAATATCCGCTGAATGCAAGCAGCATACGCTCTTCTGTGTCAGCCGCGACACAAGGATGCGTTTTCTATGTGTATTTACGCTTTGATTTGAAAGAAAACATCGCATCCGTGCAGCGCAGCTGACACAGAAGAGCGTACGCTGCTTGCATTTAACGGATATTCTCCAAAATGGCGCTACGGTGAGACACAGAGGAGACAAATTGTTGAATAAAGTCGTTATTTTTGTTTTCTTCGCATACAAAATTATGAAGCGACGAGAATACTTTTTGTACACAAAGAAAACAAAAATAACGACTTTATTCAACAATTTGTCTCCTCTGTGTCTCTCTGCATCAACGTAGTGCCATTTTGGAGAATATCCGCTGAACGCAAGCAGCATACGCTCTTCTGTGTCAGCCGCGACACAAGGATGCGTTTTCTACGTGTATTTACGCTTTGATTTGAAAGAAAACATCGCATCCGTGCAGCGCGGCCGACACAGAAGAGCGTACGCTGCTTGCATTTAACGGATATTCTCTAAAATGGCGCTACGGTGAGACACAGAGGAGACAAATTGTTGAATAAAGTCGTTATTTTTGTTTTCTTCGCATACAAAAAGTATTCTCGTCGCTTCATAACGTTACGGTTGAACCACTGATGGCAGATGGACTAAATAATTAATTTACTAGGCAGTCAATGGGACAGTTTCAGGCCTCCCGGTTTTCATCCAAAATATCTTAAATTGTGTTCCGAAGACGAATGAAGCTTTTACGGGTATGGAATGACATGGGGGTAAGTGATTAATGACAAAATTTTCATTTTGGGGTGGAGTAACCCTTTAATCATTATGTTGTGATTTTTTTTTTTTTAATTGTAAAGCACTTTGAATTACCAATGTTCTATATCAGTGATTCCCAACCCTGGTCCCGGAGGCACCCCAACACTGCACATTTTGCATGTCTCCTTAATCAAACACACCTCATTCAGGTAATCAGCTCATTAGTAGACTCCAAACCTGAAACTGGTGTGTCAGAAAAAGGAGACATGCAAAATGTGCAGTGTTGGGGTGCCTCCAGGACCAG
>NW_015505221.1:1160385-1192552 GCF_001515645.1 Sinocyclocheilus grahami | reverse complement strand
GACACAGAAGAGCGTACGCTGCTTGCATTTAACGGATATTCTCTAAAATGGCGCTACGGTGAGACACAGAGGAGACAAATTGTTGAATAAAGTCGTTATTTTTGTTTTCTTCGCATACAAAAAGTATTCTCGTCGCTTCATAACGTTACGGTTGAACCACTGATGGCAGATGGACTAAATAATTAATTTACTAGGCAGTCAATGGGACAGTTTCAGGCCTCCCGGTTTTCATCCAAAATATCTTAAATTGTGTTCCGAAGACGAATGAAGCTTTTACGGGTATGGAATGACATGGGGGTAAGTGATTAATGACAAAATTTTCATTTTGGGGTGGAGTAACCCTTTAATCATTATGTTGTGATTTTTTTTTTTTAATTGTAAAGCACTTTGAATTACCAATGTTCTATATCAGTGATTCCCAACCCTGGTCCTGGAGGCACACCAACACTGCACATTTTGCATGTCTCCTTAATCAAACACACCTCATTCAGGTAATCAGCTCATTAGTAGACTCCAAACCTGAAACTGGTGTGTCAGAAAAAGGAGACATGCAAAATGTGCAGTGTTGGGGTGCCTCCAGGACCAGGGTTGGGAACCACTGTTCTATATAAATAAACTATTTAAAAAAAAAAAAAAGTATATATATATAGTGCACACACACATAAAACTATTGTTTTTGAATATAGTGCATGATGATGAACCATTTTATGATACTTTGTATGGAAAAGAAAATAGAAAACGTTTTTCCTTGTGTGTCATATTTTGATATGTTCATACAAACAATGTGTATTAAGGTTGCAGTAAAAGTTACCTCCAAATCATCCTCCACAACAACAACCGAGGAGTATGAAAAGGTGTTGAAAACCTGATTGAGTGCCCAACGGTAATGCCGTGAGATTTTGTAGTAACCCTGGAACTTCTTATGCTGTGGAGGTACTGAGATATTAGAAAGATCAGGCTGTTTGATATGGGTCAGCTGACTGCCATATGAGGCGATCACGTCAGATGTTTCTGCGTGTCTGCAGTCCTGGCTCACTATGATTGGATAGAGTTCAGCTGACGGTCGGTGCTCAATGAGTTTGTCAAGGCAGCGTTTCACAGTCACACGATTACAGGCAATGACTAAAATAGGGATGACCGCCGGAGCTGAATGTTCAGCTTGTGATTTTGGCTTAGCAGCTGTCACACCGCCTTTGTTCTCCCAAACCGACCAATGGCTCTGGATTTGCATTAGGATCTTCTTCTGCGATTCAAGTTCAGCTTCAAATGCATTAGCTACACGCATCACCTCATTCATAATATTTCCAAACTGGCCTCCTCCGGCTCTGTCCCCCGTGTTACCAGGTTCATCTGGGCTGTCAAGAGCCCCTTGAGTGGACGGGTGTCTCATGAGGACAAAAATAAGAATAACGTTCCAGGCTACAAATATGAAAGCACCACAAATGATAAGTGGACTTCTCTTGCGTAGCATGGCCTGATGTGTGATAGGACAGAGGATTCAGGATGGAAGAAATGGACATGAAGTGGGCATGTAGAACAGGAAGGTTTGAAGAAAGGATGAGCAAAAGAGTCTTGTAGATATTTGAATTGTTTTCTTTTTCATATGCTTTGCATGATATTTTTCAGTCAGCATTCACAATAGTAAAAGCAATATGTAACATTACACCGATGGAAGGTGAAACTAGGACACATTCCAGGTTTCAGGATTCTGATATAGACATTTCTGTCCAAAGTGGCACGGTGACTTTCAGCAGAGCCTGTAAAATAAGCAAGATTAATAGATATTAAGCAGAGAAAAAGCTCGCATATATGTAGGGTTGCCAACAGTCCTGAATTCAAATTAAATTCATATGTTTTAAAATCAAACAGCTGAGAAGGCGTCAATATTTATCGCATTAGAGTGGAAAACAAGTCTACTTCGTTTGCATTTGACTGGTGCATAATTTCAGTGGATTTGTTCTAATGTCTAATGCAAAACACTTGAAATTTAAATGCATTTAATTGTGAAGCATGTCTATCTTTTTTATACATGATTACAGTGTAGCATAGTTTTTATTTACAACATGGTACGTTGTCATTTGCCACTGATTACTTACTTTATTTATTGTTTCGTTTTGAACAATTGAACAAATTGAAATGTTGTTGTTTTTTTAGAATTGAGATACTATTACAGTTGTGATTAATTTCCATTTTCATATTAAAGTTTTTGAAAATTTGTTGTTTATTCCTGTCATTTTATTAGTTTTTTATATATATATATATATATATATATATATATATGTCTATATCGTTTTAATTCATTTCTATTTTATTTTTTTAGCATCAAGTTAAACTAAAAGAATGTGAGAATTGCTGCCTTGGCAAATGGCTAAAATAAAATACTTTTTAAAATATTTTATTTCAGTTAACATTTATTTTATTTCAAGCAACAATTTTTTTTAAAGGGTTTTAGTATTATTAACTATAATAACCCTGGTACAGTGTCCCTTATTTTCCTAAAAGAAAACTGACAGTAATATTCTTCTAATTAAGTTGGTAGCCCTACAAAACAAGATCTCCCTGAGATTCATTTCAGTTTTTATTTAAAAAATAAAAAATATTGTGTATGATAATCCATACATTATTGCACTTGGTATGATATATCAGGCAGTAACGGTGGTGTCCTGCAGTGTAATCCTATTTTATACACTTTGTATAATTGCTATACACTATGTTTTATGATCTCATAATAATTGAGAGACTACATCAAATATTTGTATTTAAAAATGCAGTTTTTAATTTAACTTAATTTAACTTTTATTTTATTTAATTGCAAAAAAATAGTTAGTTTTTAAAATGCAATAGCTAAAGTGTTATTTTAAATGATGAAAAAGAAATTTCGATTTGTTACAGCATCTAAAATTATGTACATTAAATGCATTTGTCAACTACGCTATGAGAAAGTATCGTCATGGCTCGAAGATTTTCTTGATTAGAGTTTAAAGACGTTCCCCTGACATAAAATTATTGTGCTGAATATGTGACTGTCTGTGAGTGACAGAGAAACGATACTGAGATGACATTATCGAGTAATATAATTTGTAATTATCATTATTGACACAATGCCCCGCCAATTCGACCACTGTGTAGTGTGTACACCTTGAAATGATACCGAGATCATTTTCAAAATGCAATAGCATGTTAGTTTTATTAGTCAGAAATACTGCACTGTACGAGCAAATATGGACAAGCATTATGCAGCAGATTCTTCAGTCGATCAATAATCTCACCTGTAGCTCTTCCAGCTCTCCCTCAGCCACAACTGTTAAACAGTAAGAGACTAGACCGGACGGTTCATCACAAATAAGAGCTGAGTTTAAACAACACCAGGATGCTTAAAAAATGCCAACATATCTGATGCTCTCATACTCTGACATGTTTCCCTTCCTCTTTAATCTGCCAATATATTCATTCTTCCGTCGCATTAATGATTATGTCCCATTTCAACTAATCGAAGTCATTTATATGAATCTAATGTGGAACAGACTTTAAACAATCATTCGTTTAAAGCACAGTGAGTTTAAAGACGTTCCCCTGACATAAAATTATTGTGCTGAATATGTGACTGTCTGTGAGTGACAGAGAAACGATACTGAGATGACATTATCGAGTAATATAATTTGTAATTATCATTATTGACACAATGCCCCGCCAATTCGACCACTGTGTAGTGTGTACACCTTGAAATGATACCGAGATCATTTTCAAAATGCAATAGCATGTTAGTTTTATTAGTCAGAAATACTGCACTGTACGAGCAAATATGGACAAGCATTATGCAGCAGATTCTTCAGTCGATCAATAATCTCACCTGTAGCTCTTCCAGCTCTCCCTCAGCCACAACTGTTAAACAGTAAGAGACTAGACCGGACGGTTCATCACATATAAGAGCTGAGTTTAAACAACACCAGGATGCTTAAAAAATGCCAACATATCTGATGCTCTCATACTCTGACATGTTTCCCTTCTTCTTTAGTCTGCCAATATATTCATTCTTCCGTCGCATTAATGATTATGTCCCATTTCAACTAATCGAAGTCATTTATATGAATCTAATGTGGAACAGACTTTAAACAATCATTCGTTTAAAGCACAGTAAACTTTCTGCCTTCGCGTATAGTATACCCTTCAAGCTTCGCTCAAGAAAGCAAAAGAGTGCTTGACGTCCGAGTGGCATAATTTTTTAGGAAGTTCCGCCCCCTCCCGTCACTTAAAAGGAGCTGCGCTTATCTTAAAGGGATAGTTCACCCAAAAATGAAAAAATGTGATGTTTATCTGCTTACCCCCAGGGCATCCAAGATGTAGGTGACATTGTTTCTTCAATAGAACACAAACGAAGAGTTTTAACTCCAGCCGTTGCAGTCTGTCAGTCGTATAATGCATGGCAATGGTAACAAAATCTATGAGAGTAAAAAAACATGCACAGACAAATCCAAATTAAACCCTGCGGCTCGTGACGACACATTGATGTCCTAAGACACGAAACGATCGGTTTGTGTGAGAAACCGAACAGTATTTATATCATATTTTACCTCTAATACACCACTATGTCCAACTGTCTTTGGGCACGCGCACGGCATCCGGTGCGTGAGGTGTGTACGCGCTCTGGTGTAGTTTACGCAAGCGCCGGAATTAATCTCTCGCGCGTATACGTCACTCATTGTTTACACAGTACACAGTCATTGTAGGTATGACGGCTAATAAAAATGGTACTTACATGCGCGTATCCGGATTGTCCAAACCAACTTAAAACTAAAAGATTACGTTCTCTCGCGCGAACTCATTCGGGAGTGGTGACTTTCCACGTATTCCCAACTTCTGAGCCTGCTCGCCTGAAGTTATGGTTGATTGCTCTTCAGCTGGATATCAACACACCCATTAACGTAAACTACGCCAGAGCGCGTACACACCTCACGCACCGGATGCCGTGCGCGCGCCCAAAGACAGTTGGACATAGTGGTGTATTAGAGGTAAAATATGATATAAATACTGTTCGGTTTCTCGCACAAACAGATCGTTTCGTGTCTTAGGACATCAATGTGTCGTCCCGAGCCGCAGGGTTTAATTTGGATTTGTCTGTGCATGTTTTTTTTACTCTCATAGATTTTGTTACCGGTGCCATGCATGATACGACTGACAGACTGCAACGGCTGGAGTTAAAAATCTTCGTTTGTGTTCTACTGAAGAAACAAAGTCACCTACATCTTGGATGCCCTGGGGGTAAGCAGATAAACATCACATTTTCATTTTTGGGTGAACTATCCCTTTAATAACGTGTACATACAACGCATTTCATTTGTGTTCATGGCAGGTGAAAGGTTAGAGGTAGGGTTTCGACCTCTGGATATACGGGACTATAAGGCCTCCTGGTGATTATGCTGATCCCGCGAAATGTATTAGTAGGGTCTCTGGTGAGGATCCTGTTACAGAGGTGGAAAACAGGTGTCTTCCTCAATTAGAAAAGCCATGTGCCAGATATAAATTGGAACTTATGAATTTCATTAAATCATAAAATGATCCCACAGTCATTGTATGTCTGGATATCAACTGTAATTTAGAGTTTTCTAAGCCTGGAAATTCAAATCCCCTGTTAAGATGCATTAAAATATTAGGGTTCAAGATTTTTGAGGATTATAGGATTAATTCCTGACATGCAAATAGAAATCCAATACAGACAGACAGACAGACGGATAGACAGATAGATAGATAGATAGATAGATAGATAGATAGATAGATAGATAGATAGATAGAGAAGTGATCAAAAAGTCATGAGAATAGAGCCAGATTGGGCTCTACTTATATTTGTTGATCCAGATTCAAATCTCAAGATTCTTTTTTTTTTTTAGGATTGTAGAATTAATTCCTGACTAAAAAAAAAACACATTCTTGATTCCATTTTTTTATTATTATTATTATTATGTGGCCTATTTACACAAAGTCAAACAAGCATTGCAGCAGTAGTTTCCTTTTCATTCTTGTTCATAAACATTTAAAAAAGGTATTATTAGAAAAGCTGATTATGGTCAGCAGTTTGGTAATATAGCATAATAGTAATAATAGTTTCTTCCTCCACAAAGGGAACATTTGGGTGGCAATCACAGTGCAAAATCAAGCAGACAGTGTATAAAACAATACAATACATTCCATAAAGCTGAAGTGAATAAGACAGCGCATGAAAGAACATAAGAGTACAATTACTGACATTTCACATCTATGAAAGTGCATTTGTGTGAAGTGCATGCCATCCATATTGTCTTTAGAAGAAAAATCATTTCCCAGGTTCAACTCCTTCCAGTGTCTTGATCCTCATGATGTTCAGAAGTACATTTGACACACTTATCAAACTACAAAAAAAGAAAATATAGTATTATAGCCAACATAATTACACAACATGTATTACAGTAGCAGTTCCTGTTCCAGTTTCTGACTTTTAAAACATATACTCTACGTACTTTTATACTGGAAAATCCTCCTTTATTAATAGTTTTGAATTGCATGTCGTCAATTATTACCTGGAGATGTATTTAAAATGTAGAAATGAACTGAATGTAAGTTCTTTCCTGTGAGTATTTGTGTATTAGTGTGGCTGTATAAAAGAAATAACTGCATTTAATTGAAATAATTGGAGTCTGCCAATGCTTAAAAAGTGGGAAAAAATACTTAGGATCATCTAGCCTGTATAAAACTATAGGCAAAAAAGGTTTGACTTCTTGTGACCTTTTAAAACCACACTGGCGACAACTGAACTTACATCCGGATGAAGCTGGTTCCAGCCTATTCCAAGTTCCCGCAGACTGTCTGACACTGCGCTTGTTAAATATATCAGTTTATTCTTTAAAATCCACAATAAGCCAAGAGAAAACAATGGATTCATATTACTGTAGTTCAGCGTGCGCTTACTCCGAGCGCAAACTACACAAATGCAACAAGTCCATGGATAACCAGAGTTTAGTTTGGGTAAATACGTGCCATCCAGTCGAAGAACCAGGCTGTTTTGGGATAAAACAGCGTTTGGATAACGTTGGGATTTAAACGCAAAAGTATTGTCCGACGTCAGTTTCGTCTTTGGCAACTGATTTGGTTCACTTGATACTTTCATAGTTAACATTTTGTTGTCAGTCTTTAGGGAGCTTTTGAGAAGATATTTGGATTCACCATTTCTTCTCGAAGATGTTCCTGAACAGCCCGTTTCAAATCGCGCTGCGACGGACAAAACTCCGGGAATCTCCACTCGCTCCCTGTGGAACATGAATCCCCACAGAGAGCGAAGAGAAGATCTGACCGAATCTCCACTTGTCATCCCGAGCCCGTACACCGAAGCTGGGGGCCGCTTCTTGTTCGCCTGTTTTCGGGCGAGGATATTCCCCTGACACCGGAGAACTGCTGACAGCGCTGAAGCGGAGGGCGTCGAAGCCATCGACTCTTGTGGTTCTTTTAAATGCAGTCCTTACGATTAACGCCGACTAAATTCCCTTTTGGGTGCTTAAAGAGGGGTTGAGCGACCCCAGAGCCCGAATTTGACTCTGAATGGCTCAATTAACCCAGCGTTATCCTCGCTACAAGACTTGCGTCAGATCGAGGGGTGTTGGTTACTCAACCCGCATGTGTGCAAAATCATGTAACGCGAGGCCTTCACATGCCCCCCTCGTGTACACGGTGTGCGAATTACACGGTTATTTTTGAGAGGAACCTTTCATTTTAAGGCACTTGCAAGAAATCAGGAAAAGGTGGTCAACTCCTTCGGGCACCCTAATTTTAAACATTATATAGGCTGTGTGAAATGTACATTTATAATAATGATAGTAATAACCAGTGTTGGGGATAATATATTACAAGTAACGCAAGTTACGTAATCAGATTACTTTTTTCAAGTAACTAGTAAAGTAACGCATTACTTTTAAATTTACTTTTTGAGTTACTTTTTCAAATATTTTTTTCCAATTTATTGATTGAAAGCTCTCCTGTCCCCATGTTGAGAGAAATCAGAAGATGTTACTGTAGTTCAAAATAAATATGAATATGCATTAATTCATCTCACTCACACAAAAAACACACAGATTCAGTATTCCTCAAAATGAATAAAAAGAATGCAACTCAGAATATGACGCAAACCTGCAATAATTAAATGTTAAACAACACAAATATGCTTTATGTATTTAATCCCATTCTATTAACCAATGTCTTTGCTTCTGACCTTCGATGATCCAGTTCAACCGTACTAATAAGCACAAATTACACTAGACGAGAACTTTCCCCAACACTGGTAATAACATATTTACGATTTGTCAATGATCCAGTTCAAGAATTGCTCTGTTGCTGGTTACCTGACGAGAACACGATTTCTGTCAGTTTCTTTTCGAGAGCGTTTGTTTAACTTTTTTATATATATATAAAAACAAATTTAACAATTTGTACACAGATTATATAAATAATCATCTCCCAATTTACCAATAAAATATACAGTATAATATACAATATTTGTATGTATACAGACCATTTAAAGAGCACAAATATAGCCTCTAACCTATATTAAAGACTGAAATTGACAATTTGGCAGAATCAACCATTGGGCTAAATGTATTAGTGTTATCCATATTGTCCAAATTTTGCAATTTTGTCTGGACGCATGACCTTGACATTAACAAATAAATGTTCTCCACCATATTTATTCAATATGCAAGTTAGGTTACTTGAATTTTAGTATTTGCATTTGAGCTTTGTTTTTACCCTGCTATCAAAACAGAACTGCAACATATGTTTGTTTATCTACTGTTTTGTCCTTATGTGTGTATAGTTATAGGTCTTCACTAGTTTTACCCCTATTTGTGATACTGAAGTCTTGCTGAAACAGCCGTTCTCATATACTAACGAAATATTGGTATGTTTATGCTTCATTTAATTTATAAGGTGACATGTAAGCCATGTGTCTGTCTATGACTTTGGGAAGCCATTGACAATATCAAGTTTAAGTTTATTCTTATAGATGTTTTCTGATTGAAGTTGTAATTGTAGGTATATTATGTCACTCAAACGGAGAACGGTCTTAAACGTTTATTATTTTCCGCTTTGGCCTCTCCCCATTTGTGCAAAAGAATAAAAAAATTTAAATAACAGTATAATTATACATAGAGTATATTGTTTACATTATGTGCAGCATATGTCAAAGAAGTATCTATTTCTAATAAGTATGAGCTTACATTAGTGTTGCCATGTACATTTTTAGACTGAGGTGATTTGCATTGGCGAGCTGTCACATTTTTGTTAATACCAGAAACCATATAGAGAAGAAATACATGAAAATATATAATTATTCATGAAATCAAATGGCATAGTAATATTATATGATAATATTATTTAATATTATCCAGCCCTTTAAGAAATATATATATATATATACACACACACACTTTTATTTAATTTCCATTGATTTATAGTTTGAAAAATACAGTTCATCACTGGTCAGAATAGACATCATCATTGCCTCTTGTTCTTAAAGACCTTTCCAAAACAATGTCTCAGTTTGTGCAAAATACGTCCATGCTCAATAGACTTCAGTGCATCATATGTTCAAGTTTTTCCAGTTCAATCCTATCGAGTCTGTCTGAAGCATCTTACACAAAAGCAAAAAAATGCTGTGTTGTGTTCAATGCAACAGGCTCCACCAACAAATGCTTGTTTTGCTTTGCCCGTCGTCCTTCTCCTTCTTGTGTGCTGTCAGTTTCTTCATCTCTCAAGGCCATGGGTTTGGAGAAGTTTGGTTCTGGAATGGTCTAATTGGTCTTGGCATAAAGGGCATCACCACAAAGGTGAAGATGCCCACCAGCATTAAAGCCACAGTGATTGCGATGATGGCTGCAATGACCGCATAATAGCACTGATTGGAATACATTATCCTTCTCATGCGACCCCTCATCCTGCTTGGCGGCCTTCCCACGTCGATCATAGTCGCCTGGCCGAGACCTTCCTCCATGACTCCAAGCGGGTTACCGCCGGCCTGCTCCTCTTTCTTCTTCAACACCGGCAGATTTAAGGTGGTCTTAATAGAGCTGTTTGGTGGCGGATTCTTGAGGACGAGTTTGCCCTTGCTGCGTTTAAAGCGCACAGAAAGCGCCTGTTGCATCTCGGCCGGAAGTTTGCGGAAGATGTCTTCGTTATTTCCCAACCGTGGTAGATCTCGGCCGTGTTGGATTTCCGTCAGCTCCCGACAGACCGGACAAGTCAACGTCTTGATCTCTGCAGAATTCACGTTGATGCGCGCCAGGCATTCCAAGCAGAACGTGTGTCCACAGGAGAGTAACTTGGGAGCTTTGAAGACATTGTCAAAGCTGCAGAAGCACACGATGCACTCCGTGTCCTGCAGATCATCTCTGGGTTGCTCGGTCTTGTGGTGTCCGGGCTCATGGTCGCGGTCTCGCATCCTTCCCTCCTCGCTGCGACCCCGTTGTTGCCTTCCACCCTCTTTCCGGTCCCGTTCTCTACCTCGGCTACTTTGATGACGCCGGTTTTCCGCTTCATTGCTGCGGCTTCTCCTAACAGGCTTCTGTCGTTGCTCTGAAGTTCCCACGTTGAAGCTACCCTTGCTGTCAAGCTTTGGCTTGATGTTGGGCCCTTTTTTGCTGCCCTTGGGTTTCTCTTTGCAGTCACTCATCATGTAGATCCAAGGGAGCAGAAGAGAAAATGGAAGTGTTGAGCAGAGAAACCTGTGAGGGAAGATGGAACAATACACTCAATCTACAATCAGTCTAGGTTACAAATACACTTCATATCATGCCGTAGAATAACCATTTTGGGTTCCCCAAAAGAAGCTTTCTTAAAAGAACCATTTTTAGCGTGAAGAACAATTTTGAAGAATCTGAAGAATCTTTTTCTACTATAAATAACCTTTTGTTGAATGGAAAAATTCCGTAGATGTTAAAGGTTCTTCATGGAACCATCAATGGCAATAAAGAACCTGCCATTGAACAGTTCTTTAATGAACAACTTTTTCTTAGAGTGAAGAACATTTTAATAATCTAAAGAACCATTTTCCACAATTAAGAAGCTTTTGTGCAATGGAAAGTTTCCATGGATGTTAACGGTTCTTCATGGAACCATAGATGCCATAGGTGTACAATCGATGGTTTTCACAACAGGCACATGATTGCATTAAGACTCTGGAACAGATTTGAACTTCTGAGACTTAAAAGTGCGGCGTGACCTTTAAGAGCTTGTGTATGTAAAGTTCCTCAATAATAAACTCGGATCACCAAAGCGTACAGCTATGTAATTCAAAGGTGGAGATTGTAAACGGAATTGTACCATTAGCAGTCAAGTGCGACGAGAACAGGAGTTTTAGTCGGTCATACACTAGTGGTTATTGCTTGTTTTTCTTTTAATTCCATTATAGGCCTTGAATGACTCGGAGTTTGAACCCAGGGTCATTCTTAACCCTAAGCCTACTGCTTCATATTTGATACACAAAGGCTTCTACATTTTCAACATGATCAAAACTTTGCTGAAAATCCTGTTGTACACAATCTACTACATGACTTCTGTCGTCTGATTATAATTTATAATTTGTATATTATAATTTATAGCAAGTAAAATGCCTTTTAGTATAATTCTAAATTAAAATCTTTACAGATTGAAATGAAGGAAAAACTTTTTTTTAGCACGGTTTCAAAATAAATACTTACTAGACTAAAGCAACTTATGTTTACTTGATTATCCATACATTAGTTTTAGAAAAAATCATTTTAAAATGTAAGTATGAAATATGATACATCAAGCTTTCGAGAAACATTTATTGTATTACATTATATGTTTTGCCCCCACAATAAAAACTACAAATCTTTGATCAATATTTTTTTTCTAAGACATATGTGATATTCATCTTACTTTTTGGCCTCATAAATATTAGCAACCGCACCAAATTGCTCATTTTTTTCCTCCTCAAGTGAGACCTCCACATTCGCCTATATATGAGCCATAAAAGCCTGACAAAAACACATATGCAAACTTTTTAAAGATTTTTTTAAAATATACTTTGTCTAAAGGTTCAGTAAACTCCTCCATTAAAAATAAATAAATAAAGTAAAATAGTCTATTATTTTGTATGTCAGGCTTTACAGGGTTATAGTTATTTTGTTCCATGTTTTACACTGTTCATAAGTAATCTTGGGTTAGTAATTAATACACTGTAAACCTCAGGCTACTGTTCTTATTTGTGTTTATGAGGTTGATAACATTGAATGAACATGAACTGAGAGCACAACCTGTTTATCTATCTATCTATCATCTGTCTATCTATCTATATGTACATAAAATTACAGGGGTTTCAAATCAACTCAGAATTAGTGTGAAAAACCCAAAAGAGTGTTTGACCTAAACTCTAAAGTCTGACTGTACAGGAATGCAAACCAGAATATCAAGGTTTTACAACAGGTTACAGAACCCAGTTTCATTCTGTGTGCTTATGGTTAAGCTTTAACTCTATGAGTCAAGTCATGAAAGTCACAAAAAGGGAATGTCTC
Source organism: Sinocyclocheilus grahami (assembly GCF_001515645.1). Lineage (NCBI taxonomy): Eukaryota > Metazoa > Chordata > Actinopteri > Cypriniformes > Cyprinidae > Sinocyclocheilus > Sinocyclocheilus grahami. The sequence goes on along the minus strand of NW_015505221.1, from coordinate 1,180,001 downwards.
ATAGCAAACAAACACATCGCTTGAAAATGAATGATTATTGAATATGATGTGTAATATGAATAAGTAATATCTAGGTTGAATTTAGATGTTCTTGAATCAAATAGTCCATGTTTTTGCATACTATAAAGGTTTTACCCACTGGCCATTTAAAACAGTCTGCTTTGATCAAAACATTCATTTTTAGGCACATTAACTAATTGAGCACATGCGGAACAGGTTCTTTTCAAAACATGTTTATATGGGTATAATTCATATATTTTGGACTAAATGACTTCCCAAATTGAAAGCACACACCCACAGGTTTAGCACAAACCAGATAAAGTCAGTTGAGGCCTGTCACTAATTATGTATACACCCTACATTTAAAGGAGAGACCGGGGCTAGTTGTCACACTGAATTTCACAGTGTAGGCTTGTTTTTGAAAGTCAATTCCTTTTAAGAACACAATGTAAATGTACAAAAAAATTATTTTCCAACATTGTTTCCAAAAATATAATCAGAGAAGATATTATTCATTTAACACACCAATAGTGGGGCATGTTGTCACATTGGAATAATATAATTAAGCTGCCTATTAAACGTTTTTTTAAACAGTAAACAAGTTATGAAACATAAAAATGAATTATGAATTTTAGTTTGGAGGAAAGAACTCACAAAAATTATTCAAATTCAATATGGTGTTTGACACCAACATACAAAACAACTACCAGAAAACATATATTTTTTGTAATTGAACTCAAAGTTGACTCACAATCTTTATAGTTATTTAAATAGAGCCATGTGATGTCTAGCCCTGTTTTTGTACCTGCATCTGACTAATTATTACTCTACATTTGCATACTGACTAACACTGGCTAATCATTTAAGATCACATCCTTCAAATTTAAAAGTGATTCTTTAAAAGTTAAAATCACACACAAAAAAGCATGCAACTACCTGTGAGCTGAAGAGTAGCTGAACCCAGATGTTCATGTGCCTCTGAAGTTCGCTTGGCTCCAGAAGCACATATTCCAGTCTAGGTGTGCATCCAACAAAGCAATGTGAGAGGTGTGCAATCCAGTCCTTTCTGCCTTCCTCAAGCTTTTCACTGTGGTTTTCATCATCCGTTAGTTAACATAAGCGACGTGTCTCCACCTCTTCTGCATGTTTTTCTTTGTTTCTCCCTCCCTCTTTCTTTTACCCTGTCATACCTGTTGAACTCGCTCAGGTGTTATTTGAACCAGCTTAAGTTTGAATGTGAGGAATCCACTGACTAATATACACGTTTTATTTTTCCAACATCTCTGCTGACCTTGAATGAGACCGAATCAAACAAGTGTGGATATCAGTGCTCTAAATATCTGTGAGCCATGTTTGTTCATGCAAAAATCACAGACATGATGCAGGGATGTCGCTAGGGTGTTTGGAGTGGTTGCTAGGTGGTTAGTTACTAATCCAAGTCAAAAAAGACCACTGAATTCTCTTTAAAAACACGTCATTATGTTTGCCTTGTCAAACACAAATACAAGTGCACTTAGGATGAGAGTCATGTTGGCTGTTTGCAGATATTCCTGTTGTAATGGAGACAAATTCCATAACAAATGATTAGTCCACATTTTTTTTCCTACTCCACTTCATATAACTGGAAAGATACACCATTTAGATGGGAACAATAAAGAATTTTATGAAGATCTCAGGAAGCTGCTGATAAATGAAGTGACTAGGTTAATATTATTCTCTCTCACACATACACACACACACACACACACACACACACACAGCCTGATAAGTGAGAAGGAAACTCTCTCCCATTCCAGCATGTGGAAATTTTATGTGCGTATTGATGATAGAGGCTTATTATGGTTTATATGGTGTTGTAAATCACTTTATACCCATCATACCTGTACCTTTATCTTGTATTAAAAGCTGTTGTCAACACACTGTTGCCACTACTGATTCACGGTGAGAAAGAGAAACAAGACAGAAGAGCAGCATCTTGATGATTAGATAAGCCGTATGCAAAATACACATGGCTGCAATTGGGGGATCAGATTTCCATACCGTTTTTAGATTAGAAGGAAGATGTGGTGTGGTTGTTAAATGTAGTTGCATTGTTTGAACAATGCAAGGTATGAAAGCCCGTTTCCGCCATGGAATATATATATATATATATATATATATATATATAAATAAAGTAAAGTAATATATAAAGTTTTTAATCACACAATTGAATTTTTTTTCCCCTTCACAACAAAAAAGTTGCAATTACCTTTTTTTTTCTTTTTCCGTGACAGGGTCAGAAAAACAGAATTGTGGTATGTAAACTCAGAATTCAGAGAAAAAACGTCAGAATTGTGAGATGTAAACTTTGTGAGAATTACGAGAAGAACATTTTTTTGAATATTTATGAAAACCAGCCTATCCTGTCTGGTCTTTACCACATAAGACTGTTTGATGATTTGGTTTTAATACTTGAAATGCAGGGGAACTTTTTAATAAGTGAGCATTTACACCAAACACTCTCACTGCAATTTGTAACCATTTTACGTTTTGGTGAATTTGTGGCTAATTAGTAAGACTTTGTACAATCTCGTTCGTAATTTTCATTCGATCTTATTACGACCCGTTGAAGGTTAGGTTTAGGGGTGGACCTTCACATGAACAAATCACATGACATACTGACATTTTCTTGAGATATCAGGTTAGTTCACATACATTAAACAGCACAGCATCAAAAAGAATGCAATACTGAATGTGGACTCTGAAAAAACCCTTTAAAAAGATTGCAAAATTGAGCACGCTCATAAGAGGCCATTCACATTTTTTTTCCCACTACTATGCTTTTCAACTGTTCAATCAACTTTTTCAATTGCTTCAATCAACTTTTTAAAAAACACATATCTAGCAGGGTTTTTTTTTATACCATGTGCCCTGCATCTCCTATATTTAACTGCAAAATGCATTCTCTGTGAATAGCCAAAGTCATCAGTAGCGTGTTTAGACACCACGCAATTGCTTGGGGCCCTTGTGTAAAGCAATTTCTACCCTCTTCCCCCCGGGACCACTTGCTGAGGGCCCCCAAAACTCAAAACACACCTCTGTTAAGTTATGGCCTAGTTTTCCTCCAAAAACTTGATCAACATCTGGTGTTGTTTTGGATCACATAGTCATAAAAGCTATTAATATAAACAAACGTGACTATATAATATTGTGCCAATCATTCAAATGGATTTCTGGTTAAAGAAAAACATTTCTGTTGACAAAGAATTTTACAACGTTAGATAATCATTGACTAATGGCTAATTTCGGCTGTCCTTTCTGTTCATCAGGGAGCTTAAGGGGGAAACTACAAATGACTGGAAACTACCAATCATTGACTGCTGGCTATATATTAATCTATCTGAACTTTTCAAGGGACAGAATTATGTTTTTCTATAGCAAAAAAAAAAAAGTTAAATAAATAATGTACGGTTCGCTGCTGATGTGAACGCAATTGTACCAAATCGCAGAAGTGAACCACTATTAATGATATATTATTTGAAAAAAATGTGTGTTTGTGTGTTTCACTCACTTTCCTGACGCGCTGCAAGCAGATGCTGTATATCTCATTTCTGTTCGCCTTCAGCGTTCTTTAGTGAATTTGCAGTACATTCGTAAGCCAGACGTAAGAGCCGTTATGTACTGAAGCTTTGGAAACAAAACCTTTTAGCATTAAACGTTGTATGAACATTAAAACAAGAACTGACATTATTTCAACCATATTTCAACGTTGAAGGTGGGTCATATGCAGGCTGGGACGGTTTAAAAACAATAAATATAAAATATGGGTGCTATGCATTTTGCCACCTTATCCTGCGCCGTCGTTCATTACTAAGCAATGGGGTAAACAGCTGCTGGCTTGATGACGCAAACGAACTGCGGTTCGGACCCAAATAATATAATGTGAACACAGTCCAGCGGGGGCAGGGGGAGGGGGTGCAATCGAACCAAGTGTGAAAGCACCCTTAATTATCTTCAATAGCATGATCTTTGATAACATCCTTCTTTTGATCCACATCCAGCCATATCTCTTTAAATAGTTTCAAAAGGTCATATCACAAATCAGTATATAAATAATAATTAAAAAAATGTGTATACTTGTAATCAAAAATATATTTCCTCATTCAAACACATGAAAACAACTTTAGCTGAAACGTAAAAATTAGGAGTCTACAAAATAGGAAACGTCTGATCATTTCCAAATGAACACTGATGGAGTTTCTCACATCGCTGATCTCCTGTGCAGAATCAGTGTAGTAATATTGGCTGGAAGAGTCTCTTGCTCGTCGGATCTCAGGATCAGCCCAGCTCTTCACGGGCTTTGCCTTGTTTGCGGGGCATCTTCTTACTGCTGCCGTCCTCCAGTTCTTTGTTCTTATAATAATGAGGAGCCACTTCCAGCAGCCAGCCACTTTCAATCTCTATCACCTGAAAGACAGAAACAACATTTAGAATAAAGCATATTTTTATGTATTCTGTAAAAAAGAGCCAGTCTGTTCCAATCGGCAACATTAAACCTTAAAGTCCACCTAAAAATGTAAATTCTGTCATTATTTACTTAACCTCATGTTATTTCAAACCTGTATGACTTTCTACTGTAAACAGAAAAGATATTTTGATGAATGTTGGTAACCAGTTTCGGGTTCCATTGACTTCCATAGTATTTTTTGTCCATATTATGGAAGTTAATGGAAACCGAAACCGTTCGGTATCCAACATTCATCAAAATATATTCTTTTGTGTTCCAAAAAGAAAGAAATGCATATGCAAGTTTGGAACAACATGAGGGTGAGTAAATAATGACAGAATTATGACATAATTCAACAATATTAGTGATATCTGACTAAAAAGACAAACAGAGTGAAGGCCAACTCCATACCTGTCTCATGAACACTTTGGTGGTGAAGACCAGCTCGTGGTAGATCATCCAACGTGGCTGTTCCTCAAAGAGTGAGCTGTTGGATGGATGTAAACAGTCTGCTGGTGTTTGACTGTTTTATAACCCCCTTTGCTCAAGCATGCCGTGTTGTAGAAATATCCTGCAGTCACCGCCTGGAGGAAAACGCAATCACATTTAGATCATGACCTGGTGAATTTATACTATAATTGATTGATATTTCTTAATACACAGCTGTCTAAAATACATGGTTTTGATTGGTCAATAGTAGTGAAAATATTTTTGTGAAATATTTTTGCATAAAGACCACTAAACTGTATAACTGAGTGACTTAATTTTGCAATAATTCTATTGCATCTGAAATCAGACAAAAGTAGGATTTGTGCACTGTTACTCATACCACAAATGATTCTTAGTCACCTAACCTGCATTCATCAATGCCAAACACCTTTAAATATAAAAAAGCATTGGCTAAAATGTAGTAACACACAGTCAGCAAGTATGCATGCATTCAGCTATTATGTTAGTCTGCCTGTTTAAATCCTCTGATGTGAAAGATCACATTGTCTTTTAAATACTGATGATTCATAGTGACACTAGTCTCTCACAGAACAGGAAGTACTGAAAAACAAACACATGAGAGACACATATTTACTCTTGACAGGTAAATTTCACCTGTCACTATGTTTGTTCAACTGTTCCCTGTTCAACATTTTTCCCTCAGTAGAAAATAAAAAAACATTGTAACCTGGACTAAAAAGATGTTCACCTTGGGTTAAGCGCAATGTGAAAAGCCCTAATGAGACAAGCAAGCACTTACCTTAATAGTTAACGATGCAAATTGTGCCACAAATCCTACTTCAATGTTTTTAGCTGGTAAGAGCCACAAGTAAGAGTGTCTTATGTGAATTCAGTCTATAAAGCTAAATTCAGGTTCATAAAGTTAAGATACCAATCACATGCAAAGCAGCAAGCTTCTGCACAAACACAATATCACCGAAAGAAAAGCGAGAAAGGAAGTGAGGGGGGGAATAAGGAAATCACCTTGTGAATGGGCACACTTTCACCGTTGCAGCTGCACAGTTCCACCTCGATCCTGTCCATCAACGTCTTCATGGAGCGAAACTGGATGAAGTTCTCGGAGCACCACTGAGTGGAGTAACCACTCTCTACCCACTGACAGAGAAAGAGAGAAACTATTGAATACATTTTCTTTTCTGGCACGCAACAACAAACAGTGCGAGCAGTGAAGTCTAATTCACAAACAAATTACTCATTCTTTTTACTGATTCAATCATAAATATTCACAAAACTCATTTGTGTTAGTGTTTTAAATCAGACAGAGTTTATAATCAACTCCTAATGATTTGCAAATCATTATTTGGTTAAGTCCGACCTGAACTGAACATGGAGCCACTCTCTAACCAATCAAGAAAAAGAGTGAAGGAGAAAGACTCGGGTAACTCGCTTGCGAGTTAATGTTTTAAATCAGACTCAGGCAGTGAATCGTTCAGAGAATTTAATATCAGTTTACAACTGGCTCCATAACTGATTTGTGAATCATTATTTGGTTATGTCCAATTCAATCTGAATGGGGAACCACTCTCTACCCACAAACAGAGAAAGACACCACTGAATACTAATGAATACAATAACTGTGTGTGTTGTGCATGCAACAACATACACACAGCAAGCAGTGAAGTCTGATTCACAAACAAATGACTCTTATGAACATTACTGTGATTTATACTTTAGGTTTGTGAGAGCATTTTATAAATGGTTGTTCATGTGACAATGTGCATTAAAGATACATATTCACATTATTTTGTTAAAAAATAAATAATAAAAAGTAAGGTAGAAAAAACTAATTGAAAAATGTACAAAAAATATGCATAATGGGTCCAGTTGAAAGGTTGAATTGACTGTAAGAAAAACTTTATTTGGGACTATAAGACCATTTGACTCCCCCCCCCCCCCCAAAAAAAAAACAAAAACAATCAGGATCAGAAGAGTGAAAGCATTACTGTAATGAACGTTTACAGCCTGCTTTATAACTTAAATTATTGAGCACTTTTGTTATTGTAGTTTAGTAATCAAAAAATACTTCTAAATGCTTTATTTCAGGTGCCAAACGCTTCCAAATATATATATTTTTAACACTATGTTTCTGTTGTTTGAATAGTCCTTCTTACAAAACATTGTTCATTTCAAAGTTATAATTGTACAAGACAAGAACTTCCGCACACACACGTCCACACAGGCCTGAATAACCTGTTCAGCAATACAACTGCTGCACATCTCCCATAAGGAAGTCACGCCAGACATTCTGACAATAACAAATAATTTCTGTTAGCACAACTGCCGGGTCGTAAAAGTGTGCAAAGCCTCAGATGTCAGAATGATTGCTGCTTTGAGTGATATTTTCAAGTGCACACATAAACACACCTGTGTATATACATTGAGCAGCACAATGTGATCTCCTCCTGGTACCACAAAGTTCATTCGAGCGTTGTCGGCATGAACCACTTTGTCCTTGGGCCGGTAGAAGATGGAGTTGTTCACTGACAGCATGGCCGCGATGGTCAGAATCTCCTCAGAGCATTTATAACGGAAAGACATAAATAATTTGTGATATTATTATTATTATTAATTAATTTTATTAATACTATTAATGTATAAATAATTAAGTAATGTCTTATTACTTAATTACTACAACTAATAATGACCATAATAATGTATTATATATTATATATAATGTATTATTTTATAATAATTAATTAGTACTTATAACTATTAAAATAATTATTGTTGCTGTTGCTATTTATAATAATTCATTATTAATAATAAAACATTTTGTTACATTCATAAATCATTTAAATCTAAATGACTTGTCCAAATACTTTTGGGTCCACAGCACACTTTACAGATTGATGTTGTTGCTAGAAGCTTCTCTTACTGGTGAACAGGGAGTGACAATGAGAGATTCCATTCCTGTCCTTGCATTGTAGCTCTTTTGTTTGCAGAAACCTGGATCAATCACATAGATGATGCCATTGATTGTGAGAGACGTCTCTGCGATATTTGTGGCCACCACAACCTGAAGCCCAAAAACACCACACACAGTTACTAAAGAAATCCATATTCAGAGTTTAGCATATTTATCAAGATGATAAACAAAATACAGCTTTGAAAGAAAAACATTTACATAAGATTTAGCATCAGTTTGTTTGGTTCTATTTTTGGGGGATAAAAGCTTCAGCAAAGAATAAATTTACAAGTAAAGGCAAGTAATCTTCCACACATTTCAACAGACATGCCACCCCCTGCTGGATGACAAAGTGAACGGCGTTCTTACTTTGCGGCTCCAGGCGGAGTGGGATTGAAGATCTTGGCCTGCATGTCCGAGGGCAAGTTGGCATAGATGGGCAGAACAACAAATTCAGATATCTTCGAGCCCAGTCTCCTACATCTCTCCTGTAGAAGTTCACAGCACGCCTCAATCTCCTCCTGCAACACCAGAGGACACCGTAAACGTCAGTATTACAAATATAAATATCATCTACTCTATTGATGATCCATAAACTGTACCGATATACATAATACACAAATACCAGATCATTAAATCTTTCTGGCTCATCACGGCTTTTCCATCTTGACAAGCTAAGTATTTTTTTTTATTTTACATTAGTGCTTTTTATGCCTTTATTGATAAACAGTGGAAAGAGACAGGAAAGACGCAAGCTTGTATTTAGTGTAAATGTATGTTCCCTCACACATAAATGTATACATTATAAAAATCATATAATATATTATAGTTTAAAAATAAAATGACCCCCTTAAATAGCTTCAATGCAGTTAATATGTTTGTTAGTAGCGCTGCAGCACCAATATAATTCTAGTGCTGGTGTGGTACTGAAGTACTAGTACCTCTGACATCCTTGTTATCAATATAATATATATATATATTACATAATATAAAATATGTATCATAACATAATAATTAGCTACTTTTTTTTCATTTTACGTTTATTTGTATTGCACTTTTCACAACACATATCCTTTCAAAGCAGCTTTATAGAAAATGAATGTTGTTACAATCAAGTAGTCAGAGGTGACTGCGGGAAAAATTGATGATGATGTATTGGAGAAATCTTTTTTCTGTTATGCCGTGACACAGCACAGCTTCTCTTAATAGATGTATGCATTGATAGATAGTCCGTCCACAAGGGAAATATGAACCAAGTATGAACAAACTGAGTGTCAAGGACTGACCTGTCCAGTGAGGAAGACCAGTACGTCTCCAGCCGGCTGAGTGACATGGATCTGTAGCACTGACACAACACATGCTTCTAGGCAGTCAGCCTCCGGAGCCTGAACCAAAATACAAATGATATTAACAATATGCATTATGCAATGTACGAATGAAGGATCAAACGATCAGAGAAATCACTAAATTGGATTCTTACACCGAGGTGGCGATAATTATTTTCATGTTATGACTAATACCCGACAAATGGCTGATATTAAAATTCTATACTATTTAGTCTAAATAAATTATTAATAAAACATTAAAACCTAAAATCATTTTAGATGCTTAAAGTGAATTTAGGCATCACAACATTAAATGAGGAGTACACAAAAATGCAATTCATTTGTTAAAGATTAAATTTAACAGTGTTATTAAATGAATCTCTTTTTAAAGCTTAACTTTAAGTGAGGATTAGAGTTCATCTACATATAAAAATAACCATGCACAATGAAATATACAATACATTACATTACACCCTAGAGAGCATTTGGATGATCCAGAAGAGGATTGGGAGAATGTCATATGGTCAGATGAAACCAAAATATAACTTTTTGGTAAAAACTCAACTTGTCGTGTTTGGAGGAGAAAGAATGCTGAGTTGCATCCAAAGAACACCATACCTACTGTGAAGCATGGGGGTGGAAACATCATGCTTTGGGGCTGTTTTTCTGCAAAGGGACCAGGACGACTGATCCGTGTAAACGAAAGAATGAATGGGGCCATGTATTGTGAGATTTTGAGTGAAAACCTCCTTCCATCAGCAAGGGCATTGAAGATGAAACGTGGCTGGGTCTTTCAGCATGACAATGATCCCAAACACACTGCCCGGGCAACGAAGGAGTGGCTTCGTAAGAAGCATTTCAAGGTCCTGGAGTGGCCTAGCCAGTCTCCAGATCTCAACCCCATAGAAAATCTTTGGAGGGGGTTGAAAATCCGTGTTGCCCAGCGACAGCCCCAAAACATTACTGCTCTTGAGGAATGGGCCAAAATACCAGCAACCGTGTGTGAAAACCTTGTGAAGACTTACAGAAAATGTTTGACCTCTGTCATTGCCAACAAAGTGTATATAACAAAGTATTGAGATGAAATTTTGTTATTGACCAAATACTTATTTTCCACTATAATTTGCAAATAAATTCTTTAAAAATCCTACAATGTGATTTTCTGGATTTTTTTTCTTATTTTGTCTCTCCTAGTTGAGGTATACCTATGATGAAAATTACAGGCCTCTCTCATCTTTTTAAGTGGGAGAACTTGCACAATTGGTGGCTGACTAAATACTTTTTTTCCCCACTGTACATGAATGTCTGAATGTCTTTAATCACAGTCCAATACCTTTGTGTAGTAAATATCCACAGGAAACCTACGACCTGGAATCCTAAATACGGGTGCATCGTCAAAGAAGCAAGAGAAGAGCTCCTGTGTCCAGAGTGGCGCTGGCCACCAGAACCTTCAGGTCAGGGCGGAAACGTGCAACGTCTTTGATTAGACCGAAGAGGATGTCTGTGTGTAACGTTCGCTCGTGGGCCTCATCGATGATGATCACACTGATCACAGAAAAACAGTCAATTAAAAAGAGCAAGCAACCATGAAAGCAATTATGGCAGTCATATTATTAAAAATGTCAAAAATATTAATTCTGTAAGGTAAGCTTCCCTATCGTATAAAATCAAAAGATAACATTTTAAAATGCTAATATTAAAATAGAAATTCTGTAGGGTACGTTTTTACCTGTAGCTGGCGAGGTCGGGCTCTGTAAGAAACTCTCTGAGTAACATGCCATCAGTCATGTACTTCAGGATGGTGTGTTCTGACGTACAGTCCTCAAAACAGATGCTGTAGCCCACCTGTGGAAAATATGACAACATATCTAATCTAAAAACTACAAATGGATTTTTTGTATTTCAGGCACCAATGCTTGGAGACAACAGACTGTAGCGTTTACACATTTTTGTGTAGAACTGTTTCCACTGAACCCTGATATTTGAATCTGTGTCGTTGGTGGCACAAATTTGATTCCGGTCAAAATACAAGTCCAGATTTAAAGCGTTAAGAGCACCAGATGCGTTATGCTTACAATACGAATCATTATATTTTCCGGTGGACGTGTCGCATCTCGCATGCACTTCATATTAAAACGAATGCGTAATATGCCTAAATAAGACATAATTCATGTAAAAAAAAAAAATTCTTAAGATTTTTATGTATATTTTCTAAAGAATTCTAAAGAAATGGTATTTTAGTCTAATCAGTGCCGGGGAGCTTTCAATAATAGATGTAGTGCTCAGAGAGTTAAAAACTGTTGAGGTCTTTGTAGGAACTCTAGTATCACTTGATATAACTAGCATTTAAGAAAAGAAATTCACATTTCACATTGTTTATATATATATATATATATATACACATATATATACAGGGTTGCACATAAGTGGTATGCAGGTCCGCATGCGCGATCAAAATAAAAACTGCGCTGTGTAAATAAGTTCTGACAGCGCATTTGATTACCGACATGGTTGACAGCTGTTAATGCACAATTACCATTTTAGATCGACAAACTGTAATACTGTATAAGATTTCTATTCAAACTGAAAGCATAAATCTAGGCTACCCGATGCCGTTTTCAAAGCACAATATAAAACAGTGACATTTCATACTGATGCACGGCAGTGCTAAACCCGGAAGCGCATATCTTACTTGCCGGCAACCCGCCAAAATAAAAGCCTGCTGATTTTAAAATTCATCTTTAAAAGAAAAAAGTAAATATTAGCATTTTATTTTTTAAGTTTAATATAAAATAGTTGTATTTGTATTTAATACTCCCTTTTTATTTTAAAATATAATAGTATTATCACACTTTATTATTTAGTTTATTATTTTATAAAAAAAATAAAGTGCAACAATATTATCACTACGATTAATTTATTTTTTATAGTTGTATTTAATGGGTTACACTATGTGCAGTGTGAGAACCAAACCAAATCTCCAGGTTCTCTAATGAGAACCAGGCTGAAAAATGTATGTGCACCCCTGTATATATATATGTGTGTGTGTGTGTGTACATATATATATATATATGTGTGTGTGTCTCTGTGTGTGTGTGTGTGTGTAAACAATGTGAAATGCTTGCATTTCTACCAATAAACCACATCAACTGGTGTGTGAGAGGAAGCGGTCTATAAAAGTATCACCTCAACTGTGACAAAACATCACATGAGGAACAACTTACCAGTTATAAACGTCTCGATAGAGGCTCAAACATTTGGACAGGTCTTACCACCGTTAGACTAGTCTGCTTGGTAGATATAATTTTGATTTAAAAAATAATTGGAAAAAACATTTGGTTTCAGTTTATAGATTATTGAGAGCTATTGTCGGAGTGCCTCTATGGCGGGATTGATGACTGATGGCTGCAGACCATGTGCTCTTATATGGGCTGTATTTCTGCTGTCCTCTGTCATGGGATACAGACCAGTAATTATTGTTCACGGGATATTAGATGGACCCAGACAGTTTGAAATTTTGGCCAAATTTATCAATCAGGTAAGATCATCTTCTTTATCTATTTAGCAACGTTATTTTTTATTATTGTTTTATATGTAAGTATATTTAATTTAAGTAAAATAACTAATGCACTTCTATTTGTATTTTTAAATTATATTTGCATGTACTTTATATTGTGATTTTAAAAAGGTGTGTTTTTTTGTTGTTGTTGTTTTTGGGTTTCTGTAGTTATTTAGTTTTTCACCCTTACCTACGTTTTTAAATAAGCAAGTTTAGGGGTCAAAAACTCCTTTCTGTAAAATTCAGAAAAAGCACACCTTTTTAAAATCATAATCTAAGTTTTTAAAATCATAATCTAAGTTCTAAGCAACCAAAATTTTAATTGCATAAACTTTTTTAAAAGTTGTTTCAGTTCCATCTTACAGTTTTTGGCACATAGTTCTCCTTTTTTATCAAGGATGAAACTCACCAACTTCTCTGTTCCTTCTCTGTGTTTTAGTCTCATCCAGGTACCAATGTGACCACACTAGCCCTGTATGACTACACTGCCAGTTTGAAGCCACTGTGGCAACAGGTAGATGGATTCAGAGAAGCCATCAGACCCATCATGGAGAGTGCTGAAGATGGTGTCCATCTCATCTGCTTCTCACAAGGTTATCTAAACTCATAACTAATAAGATGTTTGTTATATATACACCATTCAATATAGGTCAGCATGATTATCAAAAATCATAATTGTCGAAAATTTCCTTGAAATTGTAATTGCGATTATTAATTACGATTATCACAATTTACACTGAATGATGTTTATAACAGTTTGAAGCAACTGCATGCCATATTTTTATATGAACATAAACAAGCTGAAAACAAAAACGTTTATTGCTTTTCTATATGTATGTCAACTATACATTGGATTGGTTTCTTCTTTAAATAAATAAAGTAAATTAAAACAATGGGGAAACCCTTAAGTGAACCTGCAGAAAGAAAGAAAAAAAGACATTTAAAGCATGCAGAATAACATAAGTGAACTTTGAATGATTACGTATAATTGTGGCATCCGTAATTGTAATCGCGATTAGAAATTCAATTAATTGTGCAGCCCTAGTTCAAAAGTTTTTGTTTTTGAAAAAAAGTCCCTTATGCTCTCCAAGGCAGCTTTTATTTAATAAAAAATACAGTAAAAAACGTAATATTCTGAAGTAATATTTCAATTTAAAGGAGTCATATGATGCGATTTCAAGTTTTCCTTTCTCTTTGGAGTGTTACAAGCTGTTCGTGCATAGATAAGATCTCTGAAGTTGCAAAGACTAAAGTCTCAAACCCAAAGAGATATTCTTTATCAAAGTTAAGACTTGTCCACGCCCTCCTAAAACGCCTCGTTCAAACACTCGTTTAGTGTCTACGTCACTGTGTGGGAAGATTTGCATAACACCGCCCAAATGTTTACGCAAAGAAAGAAGGCGTAACTTTGATTCTCGCTGTAGTATTGTTGCCGCCGCCATATCGTGGAGACGTTGTGTGTTTTGTTGTGAAAGCGAAACTACTTTGTTTGGTCTTCCAAAAGAGGACACGACTAGAAATCAGTGGTTAAGTTGTATTTACAACACTGTTCCAGAACAGTTCAACCCAAATATTCAGATGTGTGCAGCACATTTTACGGAGGACTGTTTCTTGATCCTGGGAAGGCTGTGCACAAAGGCTGTTTCTATAAAATGAGGTAATTCCATTTGCAAGGACAGTCTGGCGCTTCTGACTCACAGCCTGTAAGTATGCTTTCATATTTAAAGGATTTGCCACTGATGATTCAGATGCGAGATTTGAGCAGTGTAGAGTAGCGCTTGTCGTTTGTAATTTCTCCGATCACAAATGAAGACATGGTTTAATCTTTACGAGGTGCGATGCAACACAACGTGTAAAAAGACAGTATAAGTCATTATAAGCCGTAATTATGTCTCCACTGGATGCAACAAATGCCTCGTTTATAATGGGTTTTATTGGTTTGTCTCGTCGCTCTGGGATATGGCATCACAGTATGGTGAGAGGCGTAACATTTCCGTCACACGCTTGAGGTATTCAGCCAATCAAAACGCACTGGATAGCTGGCCAATCAGAGCACACCTCGCTTTTTTCAGACCGATGAGCTTTGTAAAAATCGACGCGTTTCAGAAAGGCGGGGCATAGAGGAGAAACAATAATGTACATTATGTGGAAAATAATGTTTTTTGAACCTTAAACCGCATAAACATTGCATTACACCAAATAATGTTATTTTTAGCAACATCATATGACCCCTTTAAAATAACTGTTTTCAATTTTAATATATTTTAAATTGTAATTTATTCCTGTGATGACAAAGCTGAATTTTTGATGTATTTTTGATCTATTTAATGCATCCTTGCTGAAGAAAATATTTACTTTGGAAAAAAAAATCATACTGACTCCAAATTTTGAATGTCCCTGTTTAACTGTTTTTAAAATCATTTTAAAAGGTGGTTTGATATGTCGAGGAGTTCTTGCAACCCTTCCGACACACAATGTTCACTCTCTGATATTCCTGTCTTCACCACTAGCTGGCCAGTATGGAGGTCAGTCAGTCCTATCCTCCCTACACTACACACACCACAACACCTTTTTTCTTTAAAGAAACAAGGCATCATACACATCCAGAAGTGCTTTGTCCATGTTTTTACAGATTCGTGTTATTTGAAAAAAATTTTCCCTAAATTGATCAAGTCAAGACTGTACCATATTTGTTACACTACATGGGGACAAAGGATATCTATCTGCAACTACTGGAATGGTAAGTAGATGTCTTACTTTCATCCTACAATTTAATCACTGTTCTGCATTTAATGTGATTTACAGCATCTTTCTTTATCTTTATCTCTGTCTTTTTTTTCTGTAGATCCACACCAAAGAGAGAGATACTTAAAGAGCAGCATCTATCTCGCCCCACTGAATGGAGAAATAGTGCATGCCAATTCAACAGGTAATTTCAGATGACATGACTTTTGGTAACCTGTGTTTATGTGCTGCTCAGATGACAGCTTTTGCTTGGGTTGTTTGTGCACTTTCAATTCAGTGGCCTTGAGCCATGTTGTATCCTGCTGTTCCCTTGCAGCGTGGCGAGACAGCTTTCTGCACATACAGACGCTGGTGCTGATCGGTGGACAAGATGACGGCGTTATTACACCATGGGAGTCAAGGTCTCCACAAATATTGTATCACATGATATTGAGCATCTAAAGTTTGTCAGAGCTAGAAATCATCAAAGTCTTATGCTGCTAAAGGGTTAATGTGTGGCAGCTCAGCAGACTGGAATGAATGTGAGAAATATTTAGAGTGACATTTGAACCTCAAAAGGTCTTATAGGATTATGTGCTGGATTTTCAGAGCATGATCGCTATCTCTAAAATTCAGGTCCTGAAGAAAACATACTCATTTCATATTTTTTTTACTGTTTATCTCTTTTTCCCCCACAGTATTTTTGGGTTTTATGACAGTAATGAAACTGTGGTTGAGATGGAAAATCAGGATGTGAGTGGATACATTCATTCCTAACAGCATTTTGTAAAACTACTTTTATTTTTATTATTATTTAGTTTTGTTTGTTAAAGGAATAGTTCAAGAAATGTACTCACTCTTAGGCAATCCATGATTTAGATGAGTTTGTCTCTATCAAAACAGATATGGAGAAATTTAGCATTACATCACTTGCTTACCAATGGATCCAGTGCAGTGAATGGGTGCCGTCAGAATAAGAGTCCACACAACCCCATCTTGTAAAGTAAAAAGCTGAGTTTGTTAAGAAACAAATCCATCATTAAGATGTTTTTAACTTCAAATTGTTGCATCTGGATAAAGTCCTCTATAATATTGCTTTCTCCAGTGAAAAAGTAATCTTTTCTGAATCATGCACAAATCAAGCACTGTTTTCAATGCAAAAAAATCAGTTAATTGTTGGACTGGAGTCATGTGGATTACTTGTGGATTATATTGATGTTTTTATCAGCCGTTTGGAGCTGTACTTATGAAGAAACAAGCTCATCTACATCTTGGATGGCCCAAGGGTGTGTCAATTTTCAGCAAATTTTCATTTTTGGGTGAACTATTCCTTTAATGGTTTGTATTTAGTGGTGCAGTTTAATTGTCCTAACCATTTTTTCACTTTCCCCAGTGGTATCTAAGAGATGCTTTTGGCCTTAAAACACTGAACTCAGAAGGAGCTGTGGTCAAGTGTGTCGTCCCTGGTGTTCACCATACATCCTGGCATTCAAACCTCACAGTCTTCAAGAACTGCATAGACAAGTGGCTCACCTAGTCTACAGAGATGGTGTTCTGTCGATTTGTGCTACCCTGTCAGATTTTGCTACCTCCCATTAAAACAGTGGGTAGTAAAATTCGACAAAAAAAAATGCTACCTGTAAAATTATGGTTTATTAACGTCTACACCTACCCCAACCCTAAACCTACCCTTACAGTAATGCAGATACATTAAATATTGTTGTTCAGCATGAGAAAAAGGATGCAATATTGATGTGTGCATGCACAGTAAACACTGGTAGGACAATCTGACGGGTAGGATAAAATGTCAGGACAAAGGAAAAAAGGAAACTGATCTTGTTACACGCATACGCAGAATCCTCAATGTAATCATGTCTTGTGTAGATGATTTTACACTTATTAATCAACTAAGTTAGACAATTAATTTTTTTAATATATAGTTTTCTAGCTATTTTCAAATTATGTCAAATCTATTTGAATATTGTGAGCAAGTTATTTTGTCCTACGACCAGAGATAATGAAAGCCTAATATTCAGTTTTAATAAAATTAATTCTAAAATAAATTATTAAATTGTTATAAAAATTGTAATCATTGCAAAATGCTATATGTGTGTGTCAAGGGCTATATCACAATATAGGGCTATATATATACACAGTGTTGGTAAGGTTACTTTGGAAATGTAATAGGTTACAGATTACAAGTTACACAATTTAAAATGTAATAAGTAGCGTAACTAATTACTTTATTAATGTAACTTATTGCATTTGATTACTTTTCTAAATTTCTAACAAATGTTTTTATCTGTTAATAATTTTCAAACATTTAAACGAGGCAGGGCTAACTCAATGCTGATTACTGTCAGACTTTCAAAATCCTTCATGACTTGAATTAAGATTATAATTATTTTATTTTAAAGCACAGCCACCACAAAATCAGACTTTAGATTACTTTATTTAATTTAGATTACTTTAGTTACTGTCACGATCACCAGCTGGTGTGCCCATGAATTCAAGAGGCGTGACAGTTAGTTATATACCTGCAGAAGCTTCCCCGGGTTTGACATTAAAATGTCAATAGCATTTTAATAGTTGCATAGCAAACATATTTTGCATTGCACTCTTGTATTTGTGCCCTTTTCTGATTTCTGGATGAATATTTTTTTTTTCCAGTACTGGAACGCATTTTTATCACTCACCATGAATAGCATCACTTTACTAAACAGCCTTTAAATGGCAGGAGGCATCAAAAACAGGCAAAGCAGCAAATTAATATTATTCAACATATCATAGCTTTTTCAAAAAAATATTCACATGTAACCCCCTTTGTAATTGTTAACATTTTCCTAAGTAACTGTAATTTCATTACATTTTTTATCTCAGTAACTGTAACAGATTACAGTTACATTTATTTTGTAATTAAATTACATAATTCTGTTACACATAACAAGTTACTCCCCAACACTGTATGTATACTGTGTATATATATATACACACACACACACACACAGGGGCGCCGCTAAGGGGGGGAAAGTTAGGACGATTCTAAGGGCCCACGCACTTTTGGGGCCCCTAGAGATCTGTTTTATTAGTAGTAACAGTAGTAGCAGTAGTAATGTAATAGAAATGATAAATGTATCTACCAAAGAGTTACAAATAAAACAAAATTACGGCTTATTTCTGCATTTCCAGCAAAATTATCTCCCCCCATTCACTGCATGGTTTCGTCCCATCCTACGTAGCCTAGTGTCACTGAGTGAGATCAGATGCTAAACTACTGTCAAATTAGAGATGTCTTCGAGTTCGAGGGGGGCAAACCGAGCTGGACGATTTAGTCCGTCGCACTTTTAAACACATTTTAGTTTTGCTATAGAAAATCTACAAATTCACACTCTGATTAGTAGAGCAGCAGCAGGAAGCGAGTGAGGTTGTCATGGCAAGAAGCTGCGCTTCTATTTTGCCACTCTAAACTTAGCAATAAACACGTTGAAAATAATACACAATAAACATGTCTGTCAAAACGATCTCAAAGGAAGCTTTTATTAAGCAAATCAAGGAGTGAATTACTCATCCACTGTTTAAAAAAATACTTTAGCTGGGTTTCCACAGACAGGGTCACAATTATCTACAGTGTATGAAGCTAAAGGTTTTTGGGTTAAGGTTCATAATGTAGAACATTTTTAACATTGTATGCTGTATGTAGGTACATAGGTAGCTAGCAAACAAGGAATACAGCTGTTAAGCTAGTTAAGTCACATTTAGCGGAGTAAGATCATGATTGAGAAATGTTGGATACTGTTGGAAATGCTGCTATGGGGTATATTATTTATTATTTTAGGATTTTTTTGTTTGCCCCAGTGAAGCATTTCTATTAATATAACTGATTAAGTAGTCAAACTCGTTCCATATCAGCAGAATAGTGTGGTACAGAAAGTCTTTGTCCATAGAACAGGTTCTGAATAAATTATGTTACTGATACCTAATGGTCAAAAGCAATAGCAAAAGTAATAGGTAAATATTATTAAACTGCAGACAAAGATTTTGAATAGCTAGACTGGCTTGCACACTATATTGCCAAAAGTATTGGGACACCCCCTTCTAATGAACAGG
>NW_015505221.1:1112434-1160323 GCF_001515645.1 Sinocyclocheilus grahami | reverse complement strand
AAAAAAAAAGATTGATTCAGTCAGTGTGGAAGAACTTGACTGGTCTGCATAAAGCCAAGTCCTAATCTGAACACCTCTGGTGTGACTTTAAATGCAGACCTTGAGCCAAAAACTCATCACCAAACACCTGTGACTTGTACATACATATGGACAAATGTATTGGGACACACCCTTCTTTAGAACAGAAAAAGGCACTTCCAAAAGTTTTGGAAGTGTCTAAAATGATTGTACGCATATGTACAACTCATTGGTGTTTGGAGATGAGATTTTTTGAGTTTTCCCAATACTTTGGGCAATATAGTGTTTGTTTGGTGCGGTAGGGGGCCCAACCACATATTCTTTCACAGGGCCCAAAATTGCTAGCGGCGCCCCTGCACACACACACGCGCGCGCGGATATAATGCTTTATTACCGCATGCGCATGATTGTGCACACAGCTGGAGTTGCAACAGGTATTTTATGGTGACGTCAGCAGGATAGAGCGGCGCGCGGTGGCTACCACTCCGGTCTGGACGCGCGAGAGCTTCTGCTCGAGACCGTGAAGACGCTTCCTGAGCGTCGGTAAGCGATTTTATCTGTCCGTTTGCGATTGTAATGGGATATTTTCGTTTCTCGTAACTTGTCAGGTCAGTTGACGGCTGTGTTGAAGAGTTGTTTGGTCTATCATATCATGCTTTGTCCTCAGCAGGGTCATTCTGACATTCCGGGAGACAAAAGTCAGTTTCGCGTGTGGTTTTATCAGCCGTAGTTTATCGCTGTGATAGAGGTTTAAAATCATGTGTGAATGAGCACACGGAGAGCGAAACAGAGGGCTGCTGAGATTAGTCATCGTATGGAAAGTTCTCTGCCAACGCGTCACTTATTTACATAATTTATTTGCGTTAAAGCGCTCGTGCTAGTTTTTCATAGATCTGTTTGAAAGGAATAGTGAAGTTAGCCACACAAAAAAAGAACATTCTGTCATCGTTTATTCACCTGATGTTGTTCCTGACTTATATGTCTTTCTTTTTTCTGTGGAACAGAGGAGATTTTAGACAGACAGCCACAGTCATTCACTTTTATTGTATGGAAAAAGTTGCAAAGAAAGTAAATGGTGACTGTGACTGTGGCTGTCAGTCACCTAACGTTTCCTTTTGTGTTCCAGGCAGGTTTGGAACAACATTATGTGAGTAAATTATTACATAAATTCGATTTTTGGATGAACTATGCTAGCGTGGTGTCCAGTTATAGTCCTCAATAAACGCATCAATTTTGTTTTATAAAGCATATTTTGTGTGTGTGTGTTTAGAGCTCAAGGCCGATGTGTTCAGCCCATGTAAACACTGAGATTGTCAGTGGGGGAGAGTGAGCTGTCATTCACTAGCTCCACCCCAGCCAAAGGACAACAGTTAACTACTGATAGATTTATTCAGGTGTGTAAAGTATATGTATATTGTTCTAGAAGCTTTAAATTGCACCTCAGGTGCCAGTATCATGCTGTATCATTAATTCATTTTTTTCCATGAAACACTTCAAATACTTTTTTTAAAAGATTTGTTTTATTATTGAATTATTATTATTGTATTGTGCTATTATTATTATTATTATTATTATTATTAGGGCACCTGCTGCACCTTTTTATGATGACCACTCGAAGTGAAGGCTGCCGCATTTGTGGGAATGACCTGCAAGGTAACCAGCGGCGATGGCTGTATGCAGGTCAGAACCGAAAGGGGGCACAACCTCAAACACCGACAGACTTTTCTAGCAAGGGAAGCTTGCCCAGATCGGCACAAAGCAGCCCATGGGGTATGACCTGCAGATAACATGTCTAAGTACATTACATTTGCTATTACTGTATACATTTTTAAATAAAATGGAGAATAGAAAAAAACGCTTATTTCGGCATTATTACTTTTAATTATTGAAGCTATTAAAATGCTGCATAGGTTTTAAATAATGAGTACATTTTAAAAATATTGCATGTTTGATTATAATTATGAATATGTCCTTTATCTTTTATTTCTAGGCAGCACTTTATCACTAAGCTCCTCCCATTCGCTATCGAAGTCTCGTGGCCTGCTCACCCCCACGAAAGGAATCGACCTGCTTTGTGTGCTGACACATATATTAGAGCAGTCTGTACCACGTGGGGACGGTCAGGGGGAGTTTTTATGCGGCAAGTGTGTGTCCGTTTTGGAGCGAGTTTTCAAGTTCGACACCGTCATTGCCAGAGTCCGAGTGCTGTCAAGTGAGAGACTCCAGAAACTCACTCAGGAAAGGGACAAGATCAGGCGATGGGTGCAAAGCATGTACGATCAGCGCCGCATGTCTACTTCAAGGAGAAACGGAAGTTCCAGTGAGGATGAAGGGGACAGGAAGGATTCTGTAGGAGACATCTGATCTGTTTTGCCACATAGACCAGTCTGAAAAATAAAAATGACCTCATAGAGAGTCTTAGCCAATCACTGCACAGCAGAGAGAACGTAATCCAGGTAAGTACTGAATCAATGAACTCATTATAGATTCAGGATAAAAACGGATTGTGTGGAGGTCACGGATGTGTCAGTGAACTCTGTGCTTCCCTCACTTCAGGAATGTGTGACTTTGATCCAGAAGCTGTGTGCTGAGCAGGGGCTGGAATCACAGGACACTGACAAACTCGTCAAAAAACTGGCCAGCGCAGTGACTGATACACGCAGTGAACGCGAGGTGAGGTCTAACTGATGAACAAACTGAGCGGTTTAAATGAAGACTGCTCAGACCTCCGTTGTTCCTAAATTAAGATAATTATTATAATTACTATAGACTAACCCTAAACCGGATCATATAATAAAAAGTGTGCCATTATGTGGGAAGTCGTGGCCTAATGGTTAGGGAGTAACCCAAAAGGTTGCGAGTTCGAGTCTCAGGTCCGGCAGGGATTGTAGGTGGGGGGAGTGAATGTACAGCGCTCTCTTCCACCTTCAATACCACGACTGAGGTGCCCTTGTGCAAGGCACCAAACCCCCAACTGCTCCCCGGGCGCCGCAGCATAAATGGCTGCCCACTGCTCCGAGTGTGTGTTCATGGTGTGTGTGTGTTCACTGCTGTGTGTGTACACTTAGGATGGGATAAATGCAGAGCACTAATTCCTAGTATGGGTCACCATACTTGGCCACATGTCACGTCACTTTCACTTTAGAAGTGAATGAAAGCATAATTTAGTCAATTATTGAAATATGATTTTCCTTTTGACAGCTTCCTATAATAAGTAGTAGTAATAGTATAGTAGTAATAATAATAATAATATATATTTTCAATTATATTTATATATAATATTTTCTATTCATCAAAGCATCTTGGAAAATTTATATATAAGTAAATAAATTACAAATAAACACTACATTTGAAAGTTTGAGGTCAATACGTTTTATTAGCCTATCAGAAGGATTTCTGAAGGAACATCAGCTTTGCCATTAGAGGAATAAATTACATTTTAATATATATTAAAAAAAACAGAAATGGTTTTTAAATTGTAATAATATTTCAAAATATTACTGTTTTACTGTATTTTTCAAAGAAAAAAGTAGCCACGGTGAGCATGCTTCTTTCAAAAACATTTTAAAAAATTTACCAACCCCAAATGTTTGAACAGTAGCATTCTTTATTTCAGTTTCAATTTGTGGGAACAGTAATTTTAAATCGGTTTTACTATATTCTTTAGTTATTTGACCCTTACAAGTAGTACACACAGACTGAGCCTACATTGAAGTTCTGGCTAACACACCCAGTCAGTGTGAGTTTTGTGGGGTAATTAACCTGAGTACAAGAGCAGTTGTGTGTTTGCTTGGTCCAGGTAATGCTGAAAACACATGCACATTATTCCACAGTGCTTATACTTAATTTTTATGTTAATGTTTTAATCAGGTGGTCCTGGAGGCCCAGCTGTCTGAGGTGAGCGAAAAAGAGAAAACTCTGGAGAAACAGCTGCAGGCCATGAGAGACGCTGGCAGAGAGAGAGACAGAGACTTCATCACACTCAACACTGTGCTCCAGTGTAACCAGGATGTTATTAACGTGAGTCAAACAAACAGTGCTCTTATTCAACGGTACACACATACTGTTTACTTCATCACTTGGTTAGTAACTGCTGCTATTATACATGAGTGCTATTCATTGGAGAGTAAATGAGGCATTGAGACCTCTTATACAGAAAACAGGGTTCTCAAAGTGCAGTGGGGTTTAGTTTCCCAATAGTTTGAATGGTTTGCATTATGAAAAACATTGTTAAACAGTAAAAAATTATTCAGCTTGCTAATCTATAATGTGAAGAAAATCAATGTTTTGTATCTTCTAATAGCACCTGCGTGTAGAGCTTGCGGAGAGGGATCGAGCCCAACAGGAGATTATGAAAGAATGGGAAGTGTGGAAAGAGAGAGATTCAGCTCTGACTGCACTGGTGAAGGAGAACAAAGACTATATTTCCCAGCTAAAAGAGGCACTGGAGAGTTCACGCAGAGATGTGCAGGTAGACGTGGCGTTATCGCCCTCTGTCTGATTTGACCTCTTTTGCAAAGTTCAGTTGATTTAGTTAATGTATAATTTCCAGTAGTCAACTATTAACATTTTCCCCATAGGCACTCTCAGACTCACTGATTGGACGGGGATTGGAAGGGGGCGGAGCTGAGGCTGGATTAGTCAATCAGCTGCGAGAGAAAGAAGCTCTGCTGGCAGCGAGCTTCAGAGATAGAGAGGAGCTCAGCGCCACCATGCTGCAGGAGATCTCAAGCCTCTCATCGGCCTTAACTGATGCTGAAAGCATCATACTGGTATGGAAGTTCTAAGCGGCCATGCATTATTTTTTTTTTCCTTCTTGTTTCTCGTTATAACAACTTATTTTCTCGTTATATCGACATAACGAGAGTTGTTTTCTCGTTATAACGACTTATTTTCTCGTTATATCGACATAACGAGAGTTGTTTTCTCGTTATAACGACTTATTTTCTCGTTATATCGACATAACGATAGTTGTTTTCTCATTATAACAACTTAATTTTCTCGGTATCTCGACAAGTTGAACTTTTCTAATGTCAATAGTGTTACAGTGTTCAATTATGATGCTTATTTATGAGAAAAATCTTCATTGTAACGGTTTATTTCTTTTAAAAATTTATATATTGTGCCAGACTAATTTAGGAAACTCTGTTGCACATCCCAGCACACTCATCATGATTGAGCTGCAGTGTGAATGGAACTGCATGAACTGCCTGCATTGACACTCATTCATTAGTGCGTCTCGTGTTACCCAATCAGAGCTCTGCGCGCGCACACGGTCACTTGAGGAACGGTTGCGTTGGAGACAACCAACACTTTTAAACCCAAACACTTTGGAGTTATTCGGATTGTTCCACTGATGGTGAAGTAAAGTAGATAAGTACGTTACCATGACCATGAAGCGGCCGGTCCAGTCCGCTCCCCCGGCTGCGGTTGTGGGATCTAAAGGCTGGAGGGACGCGACTGTCCGCTCGATTCTGCGCGCCGAGGATCTTCTGCGTCAAACTCACGTAGATCAACTGCACTCATCTACACGCTACCGCAGCCACAGCGTCGGGACATTTAACGTTACCCACAGACTTCCTCCGTTAACAGCATACAGTGTGAACAGCAGCGTCGAAAAGGAGCACAATGAGAGTGGCTCGGAAAAGAAAGACGAATTCCGACCTAACTCCACTGGAAGTATGGTAAAGTACCTCAGAAGGTGATATGGTGGCTCATTTATTTAAAACCAAGCAGCAAAATGCCTGTTTGTTATTATAAAACGCACAATTCCGGTCCTGGTTTCTGATTGGTCAATGCAGCGTTGCGTCATCACGAGGTAGTGCGCACCAGTCATTGCAGATCGTTAATTATGAATATGGTTTACATTTCACATTTCTTAATTAAACAACATTTTAATTTAAGTTTGAATGCTTAATATTTTTATATTGAATATTCAATTTATTTCAGCACTAATGTGCTCGAAGCTGCGGTGTATAACTTAATTGTCAATACAATTTTGCTGGAACTTTTTTTCAAAAACACGGAAAAAAAATATTATGAAAAATTATATTCGAATGCTTTCGGGTTCTTTCGCAAAACTGATACGTTTCCTCGAGAAATGTTGCGTTTGTTCGTAAAACGTGCCCCTGAGAAACGCAAAAGTTTTGCAAGCGAACGCAAATTTTTTTGGAAAGCAAGCAAGCAAAAGTTTTGGAATATAATTTTTATGCTGTGATTGACATTAAATTAAAATATATCGATCATTAGCCTCTACACTAGATATTTTATTTGGTATTGAGCGATGAGAAACCCGTTTCAAGTTAACCATTATTAGGCCTACATTTTTAAATATATTAAAATAGAAAGTCATTTTAAGTTGTAATAATATTTTTATAATTTAATTTTACTGTATTTTTGATCAAATAAATGCAGTCTCAGTGAGCATAATATAACTCATTTCAAAAACATTTATGAACATTAATATATGATGATATACCTGAATATGATAAGACTAGAATTAGGACTCAAGTTGCATTTACTGTACATGTTCATTAGAAGTACATTCCATATTCCAACAATATGATAAAACATTGTTTTTCTTTCATAGCTCACTTCTGGAGTCATGAGCAGGCCGTTCCCCCCGCCGGCCCTGCGTGATCAGAGTGCAGTTGTCAGCACCGGTATGACGGGTGAATATATGCGGGGTGTGAGAGAGGTGGAGGGTCACCTGCGCAGACAAGCAGGTAGGGTCACACAGGAGGGCACCAGGGTGGAGCATCAAAGGGAACAACTGGAAAAATTGCTCCGCAGTCTA
This sequence comes from Sinocyclocheilus grahami, assembly GCF_001515645.1. Lineage (NCBI taxonomy): Eukaryota > Metazoa > Chordata > Actinopteri > Cypriniformes > Cyprinidae > Sinocyclocheilus > Sinocyclocheilus grahami. The sequence continues at coordinate 1,153,509 of NW_015505221.1, read as the reverse complement.
AGGAAAGCATTGCTGGTCAATCAGCAAAGTGCAGACGGAAGGACATTTCGACCGGCCACCACAGAGACAGTGAGTAGCTACAGTATATACAGTAAAATGACTGGTAGTCTAATTTAAAGTGACCCCATAAGAGGTTAAAGAGATCAAATGTGGACTTACAAAATATATTAAATATCCTTGTTGAAAAATAAAGAGTTCATGGCTTCCACTCTATGTTTTGTCAAGATACTGGATGGAGCTGATGATCTTCTACACAAAGAACAAAGAGGCCTGAATGTGCTAAAACAAGAACTGGAGAGCATGTTGAGAAAGACTTTAACTCAACAACAGGTGAAACATAGGCCTTGTTGGATATATAATATCATGTAGATATATCTAATGCCTATAAAGGAATGTTTTCACACCACTGTTCAGGCCACTCTTTTGACAGTTTAATTTCTAAAATACTATCTAGTCTAAACTATATAATCTGAACTTTAATTTATGTACACTACCATTCAAAAACAAAAAAGTTTCTAAAATACTATCTAGTCTAAACTATATAATCTGAACTTTAATTTATGTACACTACCATTCAAAAACAAAAAAGTTTTTTTATTTGTTTTTAGAATGCAATAAATTGATCAAAAGTGACATGAAAGACATTTATGTTACAAAAGATTTCTATTTTAAATAAATTCTGTTCTTCTGATCTCCATACTTCGTTCTTTTAACCTATTCAGAATCATGGTTTTCATAAAAATATTAAGCTGCAGAACAATTTTCAACACTGATAAGAAATGTTTCTTGAGCACCAAATCAGCATATTAGAATGATTTCTGATGGATCATGTGACATTAAAAATTCAGCTTTGCCATTACAGGAATAAATTACATTTTATAATATAAAAAAATTGAATATAATTATTTTAAATTGTTAAAAATATTTCACAATATTACTGTTTTTACTGTATTTTTGATCAAATAGGTAAGCATAAGAGGCTTCTTTCAAAAACATTAGAAAATCTTTCCGACTACAAACTTTTGAACAAGTTGTGGATGATTCACTAAATATAATTTTGCATTAGCAAATGAACGGTCTCAAGTTGAACTTACATGTTCAGTAGAATTAAACTCTTTCATCAGGACTGAAAAAAAAGCTGTATTCTGTTTTATTTTATTTTATTTTGAGGCTTTGGCTGAGAGCAGTAAGCAGTTGTTGGATTGTGCCTTTGAGAGATCCAGAGTAACAGAGCTGCTTCCCCAGCATGGCTCACTCTCAGCGGGTGTGAAAACATACCCTTCTCCCCTCTTACTGAAACCTGACCCCGCTGGACCGTTCACCCCAGGTACCCCATGCCACTTTTCTCTTAAAGTCTCTCACCCTTCCTTTGTCTCTGTCACCCAAGCTTGCATGCAGACAGTGAACGACCGCTGGTACCTAATCTCACTCTGTCTGTCATTAAGAGTGCAAACAGGCTTTGGATTCTTCATCAACAGTACTACGTGAATCTCAGCAGCTCAGAGAGAACATTTCACAAGTCATGAGTGATGTCATCACAAAGCAAACCGATATGCACCGTTCAGCCAGCGAGGCCCTGCTGAACAAAATCACTGAAACTATCAACCTAGAGGTGTGTGATTATAGTGGAGAGTGGAAGGAATACTAAATTATGATTTGAAGGCCCAGACTGAATTCTGCAGAGTGAAACTGAATGTGACAATATGTGTTAAATGTTGATATTATATACTTTTACACAAAAATATTAAGCAGCACAACTGTTTTCAAATTAATAAGAAATGTTTCTTGAGTGCCAAATCAGCATGTTAGATTGATTTATGAAGGATCGTGTGACACTGAAGACGGCAGTAATGGCTGCTGAAAATTCAGCTTTGTCATCAGAAATTACATTTTAAAATGTATTCAAATAGAAAACACTTATTTTACTGTATTTTTGCTCAAATAAATGCAGCCTTGTTGAGCATAAGAGACTAATAAAAAAAAAAATCATCAGAAAATCCTACAGACCCAAACCTTTGGAACAGTAGTGTATATGCAATGGACAGGGAATAATGATGGACATTGAAAGGCTGTAGGGATTTGCAGAACGTTCTCCAGAGGTACAATAAATATTCAAAAGAGCAGAAATAAATGGAAATGTAAGGAAATACCCAATGTTTTGCTGGCATAATTACAAGCATAATGCATTTGCTCTGCTCCTACTTTGTATTTGAGGAATTAAATGTGATTTTGATCTAAGGTAATGAAATGTTCTGGACTAGTTTACTGTATTCAGGTATATATACCTTTTTCTTCTTCCTCATCAGCAACATCTGACACTGAGCTCAGCTGCCACAAGACAGGCCATTTACCGCAAACAGAGACAGATGCAATGTGCTGGCTACAGTCTTGGCAGAGCTATGGTATGTTTTTATTAATAGACTGTGGTACTAATTTACTACCAAAGTGACTTTCAAGTAGGGCTGCACGATTGTGACAAAAATCCGAATTGTTGATTATTCCCTTGAAATTGTAATTGCGATTATTAATTACGATTATTACACTGAATAATGTTTGTACCATTGTTTGAAGCAATTGCATGCCATATTTTTATATGAAAATAAACAAGCAAAAAAACACTAACTGAAAAACTTTTATTGCTTTTCTACAGTATTTAGCCTCAAATGTCAACTATACATTGGATTGGATACTTCTTTAAATAAAAAAGTAAAAATATGCATGGTATTATAATGTTATACAAATGATTGCGTAATTGTGGCATCCGTAATTGTAAACTGCATTAATTGTGCAGCCCTATTTTCAAGTGCATATATTGAGGTTGTGAAAACTACTTTAACCCTTACCCACATGAACCCACTAAAATTAATCTTAAATTGCTACTAAAAATCCTACATTCTGCATAATGTTACCATTCTTTTCGTGACTTTTTCACTCACTTATTAACGAAGATGTATTCCTTCCTTGCAGGGCCCAGTCTGCAGTGCTGATCTGTTTTGTCGTGAGAGATTGAGCAGGCCTATGACTCAGCTGTATGGGCGGCATTCAAGTGTTGGGCTGCCAGAATCCGATCTCCTAACACAGGTCAGAGCATTGGATGTAATCTAACATTCAAAACATTCCTCTATGATCTGTCAATCATAAAGTGCAATACTTCCTAATCTTTTTTGGGTTACACTTTACTTGAAGGGGTGTGCATAAGACTGACATGACACCTTCATAATCATGACATGGAATATTAAGGTTTTTTATGCATGTTTATGACAACTGTCATTAAGTGTCATTCGCTCAGTTATGTAATTTTTAATGCAAAGATGACATTGTTTGAGATGTCTTTGTTATGGGCTATGGTTAGGGGTAAGGGTAGGGGTAGGGTTAGGTCAAATAATGTCATATTTGCATTAAAAATGACATAACTGAGCGAATGACACTTAATGACAGTTGTCATAAACATGCATAAAACCTCCTTCATATTCATGACATGTGTCATGTCATGATTATGAAGGTGTCATGTCAGTCTTATGCACACCCCTTCAAGTAAAGTGTTACCCTTTTTTGTATATGCAGCAACACTTAGACAATATACATTTAAAAAAAAAACACTATGACAGTATAACTGCTTATAATTTAATTTAAACACTCATGCAAAGCACAAAGAGTACATCATATTTTTAAAATGTAAAGATGCAAGTAAAGATACATAATCTACATATTGTTCAAAAGATTGGGGCCAGTAAGATTGTTTTTTGTTTTTTAAATTAGTCTCTAATATTCACCAAGGCTGTATTCAAAAAACAGTAAAAACTGTAATATTGTGAAATATTATTAACATAACTTTTCTATTTTAATATATTTAAAACAATTTATTTCTGTGATGGCAAAGCTAAATTTGCAGCAGCTATTACTCCAGTCTTCATTCAAACGATCCTTCAGAAATCATTCTATGCTGATTTGCTACTCAAGAAACATTTGTCATCAATGTTGATTATCAGTGCTGAAAACAGTTGTGCTGCTTAATATTTTTGTGAAAACCTTTGTTTCAAGATTATTTGAAGAATAGAAAGTAAAAAACTAAATGTAAATAGAACTTGTAAAAACATAAGTCTTTACTGTCACTTTTGGTCAATTTAATGCATCCTTGTTGAGGAAAAGCAATAATTTCTTTTAAAAAAAACGTACTGATCCCAAACCTTTGAACGGTAGTGTAAGCTGATAGTCTAAATTAAAAACTATAGCTTTGTTTACCACAGTGTGAACTGTTAACACATACATTCCCTTATACTCTCAGGGCAGTACTATGCTCCGGAAACATCTGGAATCCTCAGGGAAAGAGATCACAGAGCTGCAGGTCGCTCATCAGCAGCTGGAGGATGACAAGTATGGAAAGCATGCCGCAGCCAGTGTGGACTCTGCTGTGGTCAGGCTGCGGCGAAGACTTGTACATCCCCAGTCTGTCCGGCCTGCAACCAGTTAAAACTCTACTTACAGAAATTTGAACAAAGATGGTGCTTCACTTTCTAAAAGCAGAAATCTGGGGTATTTCTAAGTTACCTGTGGTGTTTGCAAAATAAGGGTATGGTGATTGTTAGTCATTTGAATAATATTCAGCAAATACACATGCAAAAACGTGTGACGGATGTCTGAATATGTTTAAGATTGTCAACAAACAGAATGACACTCCAGTATTATTCAAATACTAGAGCCACAATAATAATACAGTAATAATCAGATTTTAAGAGTTTTGACTGATGATTTGCCATCTCCACCAAAGACTTATAGTGTGGTACAATTTTGATACACTTCACCACTAAGCAGAGTTGGAGTCATGATCTTGAGACTACATAAACATAGTCTAGATCTTGACTTATGGTCTCAGACAAGACTGCAGTCCATTTCCATTTTACTAAAAGTGATAATTACCTCAACCAATCGCTGACATGTTATCATCATCATTTCAGACAACTCTGAAAAACAGGCTCTGAAAACCAAATATATATACTGTTTTCTCCATTTCACTTCTTTCAAATGAACAGCCTGGTCTTGCTCTTGAAGGTCAGATCTTGTCTCCAACTCTGCCAGTAAAACACAGCAATGTCTCTTTAACACTAAAACACATAAAAACTTAATACATACATATAAATGCTCATATCATATCACACACATATCATTTCTCCAGTGATATGATAGAAGGCAAGATGCCTTGCCGATGATTTGAATTGTGTTGAATGAGTCTTATCTGTGTCTCCAGACTCTTCCTCTCTTTTAGCACTTTCTTCCCCTCTTCCTTTAATCTTTCTCTCTCTTCCTTCACTCTCTTCTCCTCTTCTCTCAGTTTCCTCGTCTTCTCCTCAAACAGCCGCAGCTCCTCCTCAAACTGCTCTTTCTTTCGCCAGTCTGTCTGTCAGTTCAGCATGCTCTTTTTCTCTCTGCTCCAGTTCTTTCTGCTGCACAGCCTCTGTCCCCTTGACCATGCCACACTCCAAACTCTGCTGCGGAGACAGTGATACAGGAAGTGCAATAAGTGTAAATAGCATTAAAGGAATAGTTCACCCAAAAATGAACATTTGCTGAAAATGTACTCATCCTCAGGCCATGTAGATGAGTTTGCTTCTTCATCAGAAACAATTTAGAGAAATTTAGCATCACATCCTCTGCAGTGAATGGGTGCCGTCAGAATGAGAGTTGAAACTGCTGATAAAAACATCACAATAATCCACACAGATCAAAAATAGTTCTAAACAAATGTGTTGGTGGACTTTGATGTGAGAGGACAACAGGAAATTGACTTTTTCACTGAAGGAAGCGTAATATGGATAGTGGATTCATATTTTGGTTAAAACGCCTCAATGATGGATTTGTATCTTACAAACAGGCAGCTTTTCACTTCACAGGTGAAATTGATGGACTGGAGTCATGTGGATTACTTGTGGATTATTGTGATGTTTTTACTTAGCTGTTTGGACTCATTCTGATGGCACCCATTCACAGCAGAGGATCCAATGGTGAGCAAGTGATGCAATGCTAAATTTCTCCAAATCTGTTCCAATGAAGAAACAAACTCAACTACATCTTGGATGGTCTAAGGCTGAGTACATTTTCAGTATAATTCTCCATTTTGGGTGAACTATTCCTTTAAGAGTCTGGAACACGCTTCAAATAAACTCTACTTCATTATATAATACCTACATGTAACTATCACATTCTAGATAAACATGCTGTAAGAAAAACTGCCACACCCACCCTTTTGACATCATGATCACTTGTAAGAGTTGGGGGCGGAGCTTCTCCCTCGAGGAGGAGGAGATTTTGAACCTCAAAGCAGCTGTCTTGGATTATTATTGCAGCCTTCAAAAAAACAGTGATATGTATACATTACACAAACAAATAAACATTTAGATTTATTAAAAGTTAATCAATGGCTCACACCTGCAGACTGTAGAGTATGTGGATTAAGTTGTGAACACCCTCCGCTACCTGGATTGGTAGAGAAAATGCACATATTCCATGTATTATAATCATATACGCTAAACAGACAAAACAGACCTCATTCATGATGCATGAGCAGAATTTCTATATAAAAATTATTAATAATTCTATTATTACATAAATTGTTCCACTGAATTGAATGGGGCAATCTGTATAAAAATGGTTTTACAAACAATTAACATATATATCATTATCTGCTTGTGTTTCAAATATGTAGTAAATTGCTTGCAAATGTGTTTACCTTTAAATAAGTCTGGTGGGCGGGGCTTATAGGGGCTATTGTGAGAGGCCCCACCCCTGTTCCTACCAAAGCACTCCTCCTGCTCCGACTTGCCAAATTTTGTTCATTATCTGGACAGAAAAATGCCGGAGAGTGAAAAATAGTCCTGTAATGTGGTTCCTTTAAACAATAATGAAATTGTTTTCTGTTATACAACAATTTGAGTGTTAGTAATTTGATTACTCACGGCTTGCTCTTTCCTGGCCTAAGTTGTCATGTTTACTTGGTGACCATATGCAAGGAAAAAGCCAAGTCAACAAAGTGATAGCCAGCTTCACCACTGGGGAAAAAAGACTTTGGTGAAGATCAGTACAGCCTGACTGTGTGTTCACAGAGAGAAAGACAGATTCATTACCCTCTTCCTGTGCGTCAGACAGTAATGCGACACCTTGAGGGGTGTTTTCAGGGTGTGGCTGAACGAGAAGGCGGCAGGTAGCCAGACTCCATCTACCAGTCCCTCTACAGATCTTTAACTTCTCCTCAATAACAGAGCACAGCCGCAGGTCCAGAGAAAACAGCATCTCTACACATACACAAGTAATCAGACATAAGGAATGATAAAGTCATGCACAGGTGGATGGAAAGATGGATGGATGTGTACCTTGTAACTTCTGTATCTTTTTGACTTTGAGTTCCCCCTCATTCTTCTTAGTCTGATCATCAGGAAGGCTGAAACAAATGCAAATATACACTGTTTAAAGATTTAGAGTGGATAAGATTTATTAATGTTTTTGAAAGAAGTCTCTTATACTGCATTTATTTGATCAAAAATACAGTAAAAACAGTAATATTGTGAAATAGTATTATCATTTTCTATTCTAATGTATTTATTTCTGTGATGCAAAGCTGAATTTTCAGTTTGAGTGTTAGTAATTTGATTACTCACGGCTTGCTCTTTCCTGGCCTAAGTTGTCATGTTTACTTGGTGACCATATGCAAGGAAAAAGCCAAGTCAACAAAGTGATAGCCAGCTTCACCACTGGGGAAAAAAAGACTTTGGTGAAGATCAGTACAGCCTGACTGTGTGTTCACAGAGAGAAAGACAGATTCATTACCCTCTTCCTGTGCGTCAGACAGTAATGCGACACCTTGAGGGGTGTTTTCAGGGTGTGGCTGAACGAGAAGGCGGCAGGTAGCCAGACTCCATCTACCAGTCCCTCTACAGATCTTTAACTTCTCCTCAATAACAGAGCACAGCCGCAGGTCCAGAGAAAACAGCATCTCTACACATACACAAGTAATCAGACATAAGGAATGATAAAGTCATGCACAGGTGGATGGAAAGATGGATGGATGTGTACCTTGTAACTTCTGTATCTTTTTGACTTTGAGTTCCCCCTCATTCTTCTTAGTCTGATCATCAGGAAGGCTGAAACAAATGCAAATATACACTGTTTAAAGATTTAGAGTGGATAAGATTTATTAATGTTTTTGAAAGAAGTCTCTTATACTGCATTTATTTGATCAAAAATACAGTAAAAACAGTAATATTGTGAAATAGTATTATCATTTTCTATTCTAATGTATTTATTTCTGTGATGCAAAGCTGAATTTTCAGCATCATTACTCCAGTCTTCAGTGTCACACGATCCTTCAGAAATCTCAAGAAACATTTCTTATTATTATCAATGCTGAAATCAGTTGTGCTGCTTAATATTTTTGTGGAAACTGACTATTTTTTAAGGGATTCTTTGATAAATAGAAAGTTCAAAAGAACAGCATTTATTTGAAATTCAAATCTTTTCTAACATTATAAATTACAAATGTTGATCAATTTATGTATCCTTGTGTGTTAACGTGTCCATGCTAATATAAGTATTAATTTCTTGTAAAAAAAAAATGTATAAATAAAAAAGCTTACTGACCCAAACTTTTGAATGGTAGTGTACAGACTTCAAAAATGTCATTCAAGACAAATTAAAACTCTCTCTAGGTCTAACGCACCTATCAGCAGCCTGTCTCAGCAGTGTCATCCATGTGTTGCGTTCCTCACGAGTTTGTGTGTGTATCTCGTACATCTCAGGCCCTACAGAGCAATCACCACTGATCAGAAATAATCCTCTCTCCTGATTGGCTATTTCCCTCACAATGAGCCTTCGCAAGGGCATCACAGACGGCTTCTGCTCCTGAAGACACAATGTATTTAAAAGTGAATTCATATTTTGATTTCTTAAAGGGATAGTTCACCCAAAAATAAAAATTCTGTCATTAATTACTCACCCTCATGTCGTTTCAAACCTGTAAGACCTTCGTTCATCTTTGGAACACAAATTAAGATATTTTTGATGCACTCTGACAGCTCTCTGACCCTACTATTAAGTTATTTTATTTATGTTTTTTCTTTTTCTTTTGCGCACAAAAAGTATTCTCGTAGCTTCGTAATATTACGGTTGAACCCCTGATGTCACATGGATTATTTTACCGATCTCCTTGCTACGTTTCTGGACGTTGATCGTGGTAGTAACATTGCTGTCTATGGAAGGGTCAGAGAGCTGTCAGAATGCATCAAAAATATCTTAATTTGTGTTCCGAAGATGAATGGAGGTCTTACAGGTTTGGAACGACATGAGGGTGAGTAATTAATGACAGAATTTTCATTTTTGGGTGAACTAACCCTTTAAGTGCACAAACACTTGCTTAGGGACAGAAAAATACAATATAATGTATATATTATGTATACATATTTCTGTACCAGTGCAGCAAAGACAAACTTCTGCTCTTTCTCCTGAAGGAAAGCCAAAACATCTGTGAGGAGCAGCGCAAAAACATCTGTAAAAGAGAGAAAGAGGCACTGGGAACGGAATTAAATAATACATTAGTGGAAAAAAAATAGAAACACACATGGCAGTAGGACCTCTCAGTCTGCCAGAGGTGGTCCTACAAGTCAGCGCTGAAGAGTGTGTGAGAGTTCGGTGTGTTTTCTGCAGGTCTTGCTTGCCGAAGATCTCGCCGTTCTTCAGGCGAGTGCAACTCTTGTTGTCTAGGCGACTTATGATATCTTGGAGTTTCTTTGCACACTGGTAATCTCCCACACATCGCTCCACCTCCTCTATCAATCCCCGAAGACCCTCCAGTGCCACTGCAATATCATAGCGCTCAGCACTGCCATCTACAGGAGTGACAGCACAGCACAGCACAAGAGTGATCAATCAGATCTCTCCGAATAATTATGAAATATCATGTATCAGTTTGCACTCATTTTTAATAGTGCAAATTCATATGTATATTTTACTTCCATTATATTTTTACTTTCTTTACAGGAAAGATCAGTTAAATATGAATACCAATTATATTTAAACTTAAATTGTACATAGTATCATCAGTGTGTTGAAGGAGTCAACAATAATAATAATAATCTGTTCATTATATAAATTATGTGAATATGGATGATCAGTTAAATATGAATAAAAATTACATTTAAATTAAAATATCATATAGTAACTGACATTTACAATAATATACATTATATTAATTTTAAAAGTAATATTTATTCATATTTAACTGATCATTAATTGCAATTTACCAGCTTCTACAAAGATGTATTTACCATCAGTGTGTTGAAGGAGTCTCTCTACCAGAACAGGGTACTTTGTGATTCTCTGAGTAACAAGCAACAGGAATTCAGGGATTTCACGGCGTTTGATGACAGAGTTGTTACTCTGCTGCTGTAGAAGCAACAAATATGGTCATCATCAGAAATCTGTTTTGTATGAGTGTTTTTGTGTGTGCTTAATCAACTTACTCTGAGAAATAACTGTAGTTTCCTGTTGCTCTGTAGTAGTTGCTTATACATTTTCAGTGCTTCTGGATGCTGACTGCAGAAATCACCGTACAGCTCTATCATCTGAGAAGCATTTCGGCCTGCAAACTACATAAGCAAATGCTAAATGAACCTAAGAGCTAAACTTGTTCATCCACAATATGTAAATTGATCAATTTCAAGTCTTCAAATGTTTGGGTTCTCCCTTGCCTGCTGACACAGAATATCACCAATTTGTCGTATGATGTAGTTCTTGTGCATTCCTGGGTGAACAGACGTCCGCTGTCTGTTCTCCATGTCTATAAGAAAGTTTTTATGCAAAGCTAAGAGCTCATCCAGCCTGGGGAACATCTGAGCAATCACGTCCTGCTCCAGCTGCACGTCCTCCAACAGTCCCCGCCTCAAAACATCAGCCATAACAGAGAGAGTCTGGACATGGTGAAATTCTGTCTGCATCAGCTCTGCAACAAACACGTCACTAACAAATCAAATTAGGCTTAACTAAAGCATCCAAACTTCTGATATCCAAACATATCAATCCAAAACAGGCTTTGCAGTCATAATTACTGACCATAGATGATCTCCTGTCTCTTGATCACCTTTTTGTCCAGTGTCCTACTAAATTCATTGTCCACGACAGCGCTCCAAGATTCAGCCGAGTAGTCAAATGATATGTGAGCTGAAGAATCAGTAGAATCTGGCAAAGATATGAAAAAGTGTTTGGAAAGACTACAGTTTGGCCAAAAATCATGTTATTTGACATGAATGACAGCAAACGTCACTGGTTCCAATCATCACTGACATCAAACCTGGCTTCAGAATTAAAATAATAAATAAAATAAAAATCACACACAAGTCGTACTTGCTTTTTTGTTATTTTTAGAGATCAACAGCAGGGTTATAATAGTTAACTAAAGCTAAAACCATAAAAATATTTTCATTACTTAAAATAAATATTACCAGAAATAAAAAAAATCTAAAAAACTAAAATACATTTAATAAATGTAATATACAGTATATAATACAAAACACACATTTAATATATTATTTATTAGGGTTGCAAAAAGGTGGAAAATTGGGAAACATTCCAGAAATTTTGGAAACTTTCCAGGATTTTTTTTTTTTTGGAATATTCCGGGGATTTTTGGTCAAGTTTCCGGAAACTTACCGGAAATGTTTCACCCCTTTACAACCCTATTATTTATACATTTAGAATATTTATAAATTATAGTATTCACTTAATGTATTAATATAAATTATAAATTTGATTTCAGCTAGTTTTATTTCAGATACTTTCAGCAAGTTAAAATTGATACAAAATTAATAAAAACAATATAGACGTATTTAAAAACAAATTAAAATAACAAAAACACAGCAAAATAAACTAAAACTAATTAAAAATATAAAAACTAATTAAAAAAATTTGTAAAAACTATAATAGCATCTCAATGATACTCAATAGCCCCAGTTCCCATTTCATTTTATTGCATGGAAAAAAATCGGGCAGGAAATTCTGCACCTTTTGATTTCCACAGAAGTAAGGAGGTCATACAGGTTTGGAATAACTGGGTGAACTCACTGGAGGTGGGGCTTCCAGAAGAACGACCAATAAAAGACTTGCTTTTGCGTAGAGTGAAATCATGGCCACACCCCTCACTGTTACTCCGCTTTCTGATACAGAAACATACAAAGCATCTCAAAATGTAAACAGTGACAAAGACAAATTAAGCTTATGGAAGACATAAACAGACCTGTGTGACGTGGTGTCATTGACCAGAGACAGAGATGGAGAACTATGACTTGACGAGTCTGTTAATGAAATATATATCATCACATGAGATCTACATGACATGGTTGGTTATAATTTCATTTCAGAGTAACACGATTGTCTCTCTCACATAGTAATATTGAAGAGTCAGCGCTTTTCAGAAGTGCCTGGTGAGGATTCTGGGTTATGGAAATAGATGCAATCACGTAACATAGTTTCAAGCACACTTGTAAGTGAAGTGTCATTTTTAACACACAAATTCTCACCTTTACACACAGAGGTGCAGAGTCACAGCAGGTCTTATGAATGATCATGGAGCAGTCTGGACAGGAAGTGACATCATAAAGCCAGTATAGACTTTTGGTACAACAAATATTTTTGCATAAATGTAAAAGTATATATATCTGTACAAGAGACACACACTTACATGTGCACTGCAGCGGTTCATCACTGTCAGCTCCCTCACAGACTACACAAGCTGCTTTAACAGGCTGCTGCGGTAGGCAGAGCTGGTGCAAAGCTGAGGAAACCTCTGCATTTACCTGTAAGCACATACTACAGCATGTTTTCTCAGGAAATTCATATAATGTTCCTAATTACAGATATCACCAGGCCAGCTATCCAATGCGTTGTGATTGGCCGAATACCTCAAGCGTGTGACGTAAATGTTACACCCCTTACCACATTGTGATGCCTAGTCCCGGCTGGAGCAACGAGACAAAAAAACCCCATTATAAACGAGGCATTTGTTGCATCCAGTGGGGACATAATTACGGATTATAATGACTTATACTGTCTTTTTACACGTTGCGTTGCATCGCGCTGCGTAAACATAAAACCATGTCTGCATTTGTGATCGGAGAAATGACAAACAACAAGCGCTACTCTACACTGCTCGCATTTGAATCATCCTTAAAATTATTTTTAAGGATTTTAAGGCAAATCCTTAAAATGAAAACGTACTTACAGTCTGTGAGTCAGAACAGCCGGCATTGTAGTCTACTCTTTCAGGATCAGGAAAAAGTCCTCCATAAAATGTGCTGCACACATCTGAATATTTGGGTTAAACTGTTCTGGAACAGTGTTGTAAATACAACTTAACCACTGATTTCTAGTCGTGTCCTTTTTTGGAAGACCAAACAAGTAGTTTCACTTTCACAACAAAACACAGCATCACACACGGCGGCCTAGAGTGAGCGGCGGTGGGCAGGCTTGCGACAACCACATGTGGTGACCCCGGGCTGGACTCCACTTCGTCCACGGTGAAAGCCGATCCGGCGATCCACAGCACGAAGTTGATGAATTTTTTTTTTAACATTGTAAATACATGTTGTATTTAAATAGAAATACTGAAAATAAATATTGAATAAAACACACATATTGAAAAAATATATTGAAAAAAATGAAAATATATTTTGTTTAAACCTTCAATTTGTACAAAGTGCTATATATTCTTCATAGACAATAAAAACATTTTCTATATATTTTATATACACTTCATTCTATTTTATCTATTTTTTGTTTCTTATATATCATTTATTCATTTAAAAAAAACACAAATGCCAAATTATACATATGTAATCTTTCCCCTAAAATTTTCTGATGTGGTCATTGTTGCATATAAAATTCATTAAAAACAAATCAAAAGTTTTATTTCAAGACTTACATTTAACTTTAGTCTGGTGCACAGTACAGAAAGTCTCTTTTACCATCTTTCTCTCACCTTGTTTTTTATTTTGGTGTTGACCATCCGGCTCCTGAGAAAGCTTAATGTTCGACTCACTTTATATTTCTCTGTCTCACTTTTGGATGTAGGGATGAATTTCTCTTTCTCTTCTTCCTCTGACTTGTTACACCACATACTAGGAATTTGGAAATAAATAGTGAAACACAGTTAAGCATCTAAAATAAGTATATAAGAAATAATGTTATGCACAAATGACTGTATGTGTATGGGTGTGTGAGATCAAATACTGTCTGATCCCTGTGGATGTTTCTTCATTGCTGAAGGGAAACGGCCCTAGAAAATTAAAAAATTAAAAACGTCCATGCAAACTAGTATACTTTATTTTGCACGTCTCAATCTGTTTTGAACACACTAATGCAGATACACATAGGAATAAAGACAGTCAAACACACCGTCCTGTGGACTATAGATGGGTAATTTGTCTTGGACTGGAGAGTCTTGTTCAGATGCTGTAGAGTCTGATTCAAACTCAAAAGAGTCAAATGATTCCTCCTGAGGATAAATTGACTAATGAAAAAAGAGGATTTTTCTTGTTACATATGGCATGACAAATCTTGCATGCATAATGATTCTAGAAACTACACATTCAAAAAAAGCCTTTATGAATACATTTTTACCTCACCTGATCCTCACCAGCATGCAGAGTGTTGATGCTGTTCGTTATGGTAACGCTGGAGTCAGTGGGCGAACTGGATGTTGAATCAGTATGAGTTGTGAGTCCATCAACTAAAACACAAGCATGAATTTTGAAATCAAGATACAAAATTTCAACAGTTATAAAGGTTTAGGCAGAGTCCGAATTTTTAAATACACTTTCTGTATATCTATTGGTCGATCAGCTGTAGGAAATGTCAAGAACATTCTTCATTATTAGTCTAGCCATTTCATTTTCCCTTCTAAAAATAATAAGGGGAGAACCCTTCAACTTTATTAAAAAAGTTATTTATTGGGAGTCTTATGAATGGTTCAAAAGTTAACTAGCAGGTACAATACTCTTTTGACTGAACTTTTTTGTCTTTTCAGTCGACATAAAGCATATATTTTAAACATGTGTACTTTTGAATGCACATTTACAATACGATTAAAGAAGCCATTAAATATTTTGTTATACTGATGTAAACACCTCCAATCTCATCATAACTTTGTAAAGATATACATTTACCAGAGTCGTCAGATGATAAAAGTTCCTCATCTTCATCCTGACTGGAATTATTAAACCATACCTTTAAAAAAGCAGGACTAAAAATGAGAAATTAAACACTAGAGTTCAAATTTCACAACAACAGTAAAACTATCCAACGACACTTCCGACTAGTGTTAGTGTTAGCGAAGATATTTTATTGAGTAAGCAGCAAGATGGAGTTAACAGTTGCTACAGTGTTAAATTTTCCTTGACAATATTTCGGCAATCAACTCGCGTGTCCCAAATGTTCTTTCAGCTGTTTAGAATCATATACCGACGCCCGAATCGTGAATGAATCAGTTGAATCATATGAAGTCGGTTCTTTTTCATGAATTGATCTCAAATTGGTTCACTCAAGCTCTGAATCGTTTGGAGCGGTTTCTCAATGAACGGTTCGCGATTCATCTGAATCATTTTGAAGTTCACTCGAGTGTACGCTCGAACTTATATTAGAAACACACTTAGTGTATATATTTTGGTTAACTAACTGTTCATTTTTGTGAGAAATGTCAAGAACATTCTTCATTAGTTTAGTCATTTAATTCTTTCGTTCTAAAACCAAAATAAAAAAGGTTCATGATTCTATCTGGATTATCCACTAATGCTGAATTCACTAATGCTGAATCGTCTTGAGCGGTTTGTTATCATTTTTTCCCTGTGTAGTTAGTGTAACTAGCTAATTTCTCTAAAGACGATCAGTCATCTAACATATCCAATTTTCAGTAGAGTACTAGTAGTTTTGGTAGTTAGGCTAAATATTTCAGTCTGTCACAGCCACTTACATTGTGAAGCAGAGAGTATGGAGATCCTTAATAAGGGGTGGATAAAAATGGGAGAGAAAAAAGGAGAAAGTTTATAGAGCTGCCATCATACATTCATCAGATACTTGAACTAGATAATATACAGTCAGCCTTGTGAATGTAATTTTCATAATCATAGGAGAAACATTAACCTGAGAATGAAAACAGAGTGTTGCTTTCAGCTCTTCTGTCTGTATCCACTCTCAGACCTTTGATCTGAGATTGTATAAAACACATACAGACAAAAAAAAATAAAAAATCTTTATTATCTTGCTTCTTCTTCAAAGCAAATTCAGTACTAAACTTATAGTAATATCTGTGTGACCTTTAACCTCTATTATCTGACCTTGTTTAGTAGAGCAGAATCCTTCACACACTCTCGCAGCAGTAATATGGATGACTGGAAGGTTTGTGTAGTAGGACAGGACTCGGATACACACACAGACAGAGACATCATCCCAGAGGCGTGGCTAAACCTGAGGAGGTGGGATTTACCTGCCCACACCTGTGACACGCCTGCCAGGGGCGTGGATAATGGATTAGGAGGGCTGATAGAGAAAGTGTGAAAAGAAGAAAAATTAAGTTTTTTTGTGTTGCTTGTGAAATATATATTAAGTCTCTGGAATCCATTCAGTAGCTTTGTGTGAGAAACATTTAGTTCCAAATTAGTGAATAATGACATTTCTGGCTTTTTGTCACACATAGTTATCATTTGGCTTTAAAAAAACATATATTAAAGGGGTCATATGATGCTTTTTTTAAAGATCATTATTTTGTGTATTTGGTGTAACAGAATATGTTGACATGCTTTAATGTTCAAAAAACACATTATTTTTCAAATACTGTACATTATTGTAGGTCCTCTATGCCCCGCCTCTCTCAAACGCTTAGTTTTCAACAAAGTCCCTCCTTCCGACAAACGCAGTGGCCAGCTGACCCAGTGCATTGTGATTGGCCGAACACTGCAAGCACTCGTCGGAAATGTAACGCCCCTTACCATAATCGCGAGCTTCATCTTTCAAAATAAATGTAAAGACAGAGCCCGAAAGGGGAACAGAGTCACGTGACAGACACAGTGATGAAGCTGGTATGTGTTTGCAGTACACAAGCCACGGTTAAGACAGCTGACTCCACTGTGTTGTGACCACCCCCCCCTCTCTCTCTCTCGCTCACGCGTTCGCTCTCTCTCTTTCTCTCGTGCTTTCGCTCTCGTTCTTTCTCTCACTCTCTCTCGCACACACACACACGATGCGCAAAACTCTGCATTTGAACAGTCAATAGTAAATACTTAAACTAATAACAAAACAGTAGCTGATTCAGAAGCGCCAGATTGTCATAGCAAAGTCAAAATTACCTCCTCTCATAGGTTCACGAAACGGTCGTCCATAAGATGCATTGCTGTTCTGTTGTACGTAATCCTAAATATTCCTAAATGCATCTACTTTCGGAAGGCCAAATAAAGTGCTTTTGCTTTCACCTAGAAACACACAGCGTCTCCCTGAGATGGCTGCTTCAAACTAACTGCGGTTACTGAAACCACACCTTCTTTCTTTGCGTGAACATTTGGGCAGCATTATGCAAATATTTCCACATAGGGAGGTAGATATGTGGGGGCGTGTTAGAACGAGCCGTTTTAGGGGGGCGTGGCAGAGTCTTAACTTTGATAAAGAATATCTCTTTGGATTTGAGACTTTAGTCTTTGCAACTTCAGGGATCGTATCTATGCACAATCAGCTTGTAACACTCCAAAGAGAAAGGAAAACGTGAAATCGCATCATATGACCCCTTTAACTTTATCGAATGTAACAGTGTCATTGTGCACCAGGGGGCAGCACAGTAGTTAAAAATATGGAGTCAGTCCAAAACAAGATACATTTTCAACACATAGCATTGTGTAATATTTTGCTCATGCATTACAGTCATCTCATTATTTTAAGGTATGGCCAGATTTTTTTTTCTGCTGCTGATCTGATTTTTACTTTTGCATCATTTTATCTGTTTTCTTTTGCATGCAGTTACGGCATGAGATATATTGCTAAAGTTCTAAAGGACACTCTTCATGAGAAATTCCCTGACGCCACAGAGGATGAATTATTAAAGGTCAGATGTTAAAAATTTAAGTGGTACCCCTGTATCCATACAAATGTTTAGTTTAAAATAAGTATTCACTAGGCCTGTCTGCAAAACTCTTTTCATACTTGAAATGTAGCTGTATTTGCTTAACGCACCAAACCACAACTGCTTAAAGATTTAACATCTTAAGAACCCAGGAAAATATTGGTTCACATGAAATAAGTGCTGTCTGAATGGTGCCATCTTCTTCCCACAGATTGTTGGGACTCTGCTCTATTACCGTTACATGAATCCTGCCATTGTGGCTCCAGATGGCTTTGACATCATTGACATGACGGCCAATAGTTTACTTTCATATATTTCATTGTAGACCTGCATAGCAATTCTTTTTCTAAAAGCACATTAGCAAGATTTTTGTATCTTAAAAACACAGGCAAAGACAGAAAAAGAGACAGAAAAGTGTTACTCACATAAATAGGAACCTCTCTTCTGCTTAGCTTCATTGTTTGAAATGACACAAACCTTCAAGAAACAAGTAGAAATGCATTTGCAAAGAAAATAATATTAATTCTAGAAAAAGCATATGAAATGGTGAAGTCACCTTAAAGACCGGCAAGGACTGAAGTCGCTCATTCAAATGAGAGCTGAAAACTAAGAGACAGAGAATATGGGAGGAGTGAGTGAGGAGGAACAAAGATGGGGAGGAGAAGATTAATGAAACACAAAACAGGGACAAGAAAGATGAATGATAGGCAGATAGGAGTGAGGGATCAGTAGAAATGATGAACATGTTTAATAATTACTGTCCCATCTCCTTTTGTCATAAAACTGTAAAATTAATTTTCTCTTGCTGACAAGACACAGACTTAAACATGCAGAGAGGCAAGCATATGGTGCATCTATCTATCTATCTATCTATCTATCTATCTATCTATCTATCTATCTATCTATCTATCTATCTATCTATCTATCTATCTATCTATCTATCTATCTATCTGTGCAAGCAAAAACAATGTAAATGTATCGTCCTAGTTGACAGTCTAAAACACAAGTTGTTTTAGTAAGAGGGTGCCTGCAAGCAGCGCCATCTTTTGGACAGCACGACACTTAGAAAAGTTTGTTTTTTAAATTTTGCTTCAACATTTGTCCACAAGAGGCCGCCAGCAGGTAAATTTATCACACGATTCCTTTTGTCAGGCAAAGGCCGAACGAGAAATGTAAGGTTTCAAAAGGATTTTTCCATTTTATGTTATTTTTTTTGCTTTGCACACTCATACAACTTTCACGTGGAAAAAACGTTATTCAATGGAAATAAACTGCACATGTAGGCTAAATATATACATAACATATTTGCAGTAATGTTCGTTATCATGGTTAGGCTACTCTATGGAAAGAAGCTGCAAAGCAAGAGACACTATATATCAAATGACTAAAATTTGTCAAGCTATTTACATTAATGATAAGCCTAGTTTGTGTGCATTAGTCAAAACTGAACAAACAATGATGCAACTGTTTAAAAAAGGTTTCAGATATAGATTTTTTGGGGAATCTGAGCTGAAACTAAATTGTTAATAAAAGCTAAAATAATAGTGAGACTAAAATATAAATGAAAAATCATTACCCGAAATGAAATAAAATATAATTTTATTGTAGCTAAATTTCTCATTTTCTTTTAGAGTAACTTGAATAACTAAATAACTAAATTTAAAATCTAAATAAAATGAAGAAATATATAGACATATTTTAAAAACAAAAACCTACAAAATTACTAAAACTAACTAAAATTAAAATGAAAGTAGAAAATATAAAAATAAAAAGTAATTCAAAATATTAATAAAAACTACAATCGTATATAAATGGTCGGATACAGGATAAATGCTAGGATACAGCATCGTGACCTCTGGCTGATCAGTTGGCAATGTGATTGGCTGATTTTTCTCTCTCCTGATGACATCACGTTGTTGCCGGGTGAAATTAAACTCTGGTGGCAGGGAAGAAAAAAGACAACTTGTCAGTTTGGGTTTCTTTTTCAACCAAGATCCATGCGGATTTTCTTGACTTAAGGGTTTAATGTTTAAGGATCACCATGGAATTTGCTGACTAAATGCTAAAGCACCGCTAACATGTGCTGTATGTTGCCCCATCATGCTTTTAGAAGAAAAACTCCCTAACTTTAGGCAGAAACTTGAAGCTGAGTGACATTTTGCAATCTATTTGAACAACAGAACATCACAGCATGAACAAGTTTATGTAGGCCGGCATTCATTTCATCTGAACTCTCCAACATCAGTCGGAGATCATAGGAATGTTTTTAGTAGCACACCGTGGGCTGCTTTCATGAACCCATGGACCAAAATCCTGCTGGGTTTGGCTCGTGTCCACACCGTCTGATGGTCATTCCACTCAGTCAGCAATTCCCAACTCTATTCAAGGCTCCTGTTTGCATACACTGTAAAAAACAATTGAGTTGCATTCCCTGCACTCCAGACAATGACTGTTTGAACAGCCATGCTTATTTCCCCTAGGAAATAAAGCAGTCAATGCATATTGAAAGAGAGCAAATGTGTTTCAGAAGCAGTTTAGGAAAAATATAGAGATAGTGAAATCTAATCAGACACCTTGGTGCAATACACTGTTTTATTAGAGGTTATATGAGCCATTGACCTCAGCACAGACATTTCATTGGGAGCTGTTAAGTCATAAAACATCCAGTCCCTGATTGCATACAAAATAATTGAATAATTTAACTCTGTACATGAAAAAAATATACAAGGCCCTTCACAGATAGTCTTAAAATTTTTGATATGCAGCACACTTAAAGTGAGAGAAACATGTCTGAACAAGAGGGGGCAGTGGCTCGTGAAGAGAATAGCATTGCGACGTCCGATTCTTTTTTAGCGAGTTGGTTCTTACGGGTGGTTCAATGAACCGATTCGTTTGAGTCATCTCTCAAATCTTGAAACATTTTAAACAAAACATAATGAATTTGTGATGTTTATATCTACAATAATGTGATAAATAATGACAGTAGGCTACTATTGGTTTGTTACTAATGTTTTAGAGAATAGGCTTGTATTTCGCAACTAGCGGAGAAATATATTTTTTGTTCATAATAGATTAAAGTAATATTATTAATGATTGGCAATGTTAATATTACTTATTCTCGATATATATATATATATATATATATATATATATATATTTTTTTTTTCAATCTCACAGGTTTACCCAAACGAAGTCATCAGTTGAGTGATTCACAAGCGCGTTACGAATCGGTTCACAAGAGTGATTCACTCGGGAGTCGGATAGAAAGAGAACAGCTGAGGGGGCGTGTAGCACACGCTCATGTTGAAGAGCTCTGCGCACTGCGAAGGGATACGGAGGAGTCTCCACCAGTACTCTTTCAGGTCTTGATCGTCCTTAAAGGGGCTTGCAGCGGACATGCCCAGACCAGTACACCGGGATTCAGCTCTTCGCCTGGTTTAAGCTTGCCAGAATGAACGGAACCACCGACATCTGCAACCACTGCCGGAACATAATCAGAGAAAAGGTAACGTTATTCTTTGTGTGTTTATGCATCAAACTTTTATTCTTATATATATATATATAATTTCAGTCACACGTGTTCCTTAAACATGCATTTGATCCTGATCGTGGTGCATTTGGTTTGTAGTGTAATGTATGGTTTGTGCATTACTATCAGACATTTCTGTATCTCTGGCGACCCAGAGAGGTTTACTTAGTCACCTATATTACTTTATTTCTTCAAACTATGTATGTTTTTAACTGATAGATAATTGGATGAATAGTTAAATACAACCGTGACCACACATATAGTCTTATGTATGCTTTACCTATATTTTCCAATGAGTGTATTTGCAAAAATTATATAAATGATATATATTTGCAAAAAGTTATGTGTAACGTTATGTATCATATGATAACCTCTTTTGTGATGAGTAATTGAAAGTTATGTCTATCTATACACACACACACACACACACAGTTAATCATAGTTTAAATGGTAAGCATTTCAAAACATTTTGATAGCCTCTTTTGTAATGAGTAATGGAAAGTTGTGTGTGTATGTATATAGATATATATATATAGAGAGAGATAGTATATATGCTAACCTCTTGTAATGACTAATAGAAAGTTATGTCTATCTATCTATCTATCTATTGATTTTTGTGACATAAGGTTTAAATGGTAAGCATTTCATCATACTTTGATTGTATCAGAGGCTAACTTAGTGACCTACTCATCTCATCTGAAATCCTGCTATCATCCCTCTCTCTTTTCTTTGGCTGGAAGATGATATTTTTAGCTGTCATTAATCATGTTGAACACATGTGACCTACTTCTGCTCTGCACATCTTCCTCTCACATACACCCTGCCAAAAGTTGTTGTAAATAAAACTGGACTTTAATACTGAAACACGAGCTGGCATTTATCAGATTGAACTGTTGGCTGAAGGCTTGCAAGCTCTTTGTTTGATCTTCATGTCTATAACAGCAGCCGGGAGCAGATACTGCGAGTTATCCTGTGGCTGTATGCAAACCTGTATTTTGAGTGCCTGACACAATATGTGTGTGTTTGGATAACACCTGTTATATGAGAATGGTTTGGGGGATTTGTGGTCAGTTTGTCATGCCGACAGGGTTCTTTATTACCCGTTTCACTGGTTGTTGTCATAACCCATCAGCATGTCTTCTCACCTGTTGCTCTCCATGGTTGGGATCATTCAGTTGAAACCCTTCTTTGCCCTGCCTTGACCTGCAGAAAAATAATGCTATTCATAATTAGAGTCAAATTATAACCAATTAGAACACAAAGAACATTTATGCTCTAGTTCTTTACACCACTGCATTGGTACATTAAAGGAATATTTCACCTAAAAATTAAACTTGCCTCGAAGTTTCAGAATCAGAACTCTGACTGGGAACTCAGAATTTCTTAATTCCATGTACTAATGGAATGCACCATTTCCTGCCGAGAAGAAACTCTGTTCGGCGTCTCGATTGAAACCCAAGGTGTGTCCCTGTTACGTACTTATGCACTAGTCAATGCCGTTTTGTAGTATAAGTAGTGCGAGTAGAGTGTTCACACTGAAAATTCCAAAAAGAAAAAGTGCACTTAAATAACCAAAAAAAACAAAGTGTGGAATGTTGGATACTTCATGCACCCAACTGTTGCAGCTTTAATTATGTAGTGGAGGAGAGGCTATCAGACTCAGATTATGAATGACAAAATAAGTAGTCTCAGCCTCAGACATCACGGCCACTGACCGTTGGCTGAACGTCTGATGCATACGGCACACAAAAGTGGAAACACTTCAGGAGTTTCGAAGTCGTCATCGGATTGGTTGAATTATACAGGATTTCCGGGAGACGTGTGTGTCGCGTTCTTTAACATTCCGCCTGGAAACAAAAGATGCCGTGGTGCCAAACCCCCTCACGAAAGAAGAAATCCGTCATGTTTACAGCTGTGACGATGAGCGCTTATCAGGATCAACTAAACGCTGGATTCTCAAAAGTATGTGAAATATTTCAAATTCGCGACATAGAATCTTTAAACTACGTCCGAGAGTTTTACACACCGGTCTGTTATTATGGCGACAATTCCACGCCCACGAAGCGTGACACTGAATCGAAATGAACTGTGATTGGTTGTTTGACATGTCGGTCAAACGTCCTCATGGGCGGGCCTTGGCCAATGAAAGCTACCATGAATTCCAGACCTTCAGCCGTCAGTCTGAAGGTTTGGCTACGCAAGACTACAAAATAAGTAACCTTATATTGTTCATACACTACATGGTTGAGTTGTATAAGTACCTAGTGCATAGTGCGTCATATGAGAGATGCAGCTCCAGACATCCCGTCAAATCCACCATCTTGTAAAAGCATGTTTTGGCACATTTTCGAAATTTGGCTTGCACTTCTGTAACCAAATCTGAATTTAATTTCCCATGTAACATCCGCCATGTTCCCACCTCGGCTAAACACCATCTGGCTCAGCCTGCTACAGTAGCCATGCCCCCAAACTCTTGCTATTGGTTAAGCTGGATAGATTGACGGAACTGAGCTTTTAATCGCTTTTAAATATTTTGATGGTGCCTGGGAGGCTCAATATTTACACTTTTCTGGGATATAAACCCATGAATGGCATACTTATGGTCAATAAAGAATAAACTGGGGTAAGAGAATGTATTTTGACATAAAAATCTTAAAAACTTAATCTTATAAGCAACTCAAGACTCACATAGAGCAAAAATGATCTCTCTTATAACCCGATCCCATACCACCTGTGTTGGTTCATATTTACCTGTCTTTATTCCTGTTTGCCATCACACGCTTCAGTGAAAAAGCAACAATGGCTTTACTGTGGAATTGAACAGCAACAAAACTGTGACTTGCATCGACGCAACCAGTTTTGTCTTTCAATGGTTTCTTGCTTGAAAGAGAGACAGATAGAAGCCCCATATAAATTGTGCTGCTGAGTTTTGCTGATTCAGCAGCTGACACACTTCCTGTTCCTCCAGCTGCCGTGTGCGCTGGTGTGACATAATTGACCAATGAATCGCACTGCCCCGTTACCACATAGTGACCCGTCGGGGACAGCAACAGTGCCTGTACGTTCTGTAGTCGTGTTTGAGCTGAGATCTGTGGGTAGACATGAGAACTACAAATACTCCAAACCACTAATTGAGTGAGGACGCAAGTGGCGGCTGGGCACATTTGTCACGGTGCCACCAGCCGTCTGATCAAGCAAAACTAAAACCTGTGCATTCTGCCAGTGTTGCATAATCTTTTATGAGCTTAATGGCATCATTCAAGGGCCACAGACTCTGACGCAATCCAGTGATCACCAGGGGGAGGACCCTCATGAGAGAAACATGCTATTGTGTAAGAACCCCCCTCCCCCCCGAAAAAAATTATTTTTAATGTCCTAAAAGTGCATATTTGTTTTTATTTACTATATTTTTGATTTATTCAGTTGATTTCATGCACAATCTGTTGGCGTACAATAATTGCACAATAATGAAATTTATTTGATCTTAAATTGAGGTTGAATTTAACCTTTGTGCTTTTGGTTAGAAGTTTTGTGATTGTTTTGAAAAAAAAAAAAAAATTATAATAATCTTTAAAATGTAACCCACCCACACCATTTGTGCTACAGCCATGACTGATACGTGCAGTGTATTCAGGACAGAGTTATTTATTTTAGTATTATTTAAATATTATTCTAGTATTTATTTATATTAGCCTATTTTTATATTTACATTTGAGTTTGAATTACACTTTAGTAATTTTATGTGCTCTTGTCATTTTTATTAGTTTTCTTATGTTTCTAATTTATATTATTTATACAGTATTTATTTCAGTTTTTTTTAGCAAATTACAAATTTTTAGCACTTCAACTTCAACTTATTTTATTTCAGTTTGTTGCTAAGGCAACATTTCAAATGTGTACATTTTTTAAAAAGTTTTTTTTTTTTTACTTTAATTTAAGTTTTTCATATACAATTTATATTTAAATGTATATTTTATTTCAGCTTCATTTCCATTATTTAAATGGTTTAATTGGTTTATTGTAAAACACATTTTGAGTGCTCTGCTGTGAAAATATGAATATTAAGACACTATAAATTACACATCACGCTGAATTTAAAGTGCCTCTATTATGGGTTATGAAAGGTTCATATTTTGATTTTGGGAGTCTCCAACAACAGGCTGACATGCATGCAAAGTCAAAAAACACTTTCATTGTCTTATAATATAAATTTATTTTTACCTTATTTGCTCAACGACTCCCAAATGATTCGTTTAACGATTCATTTTTCCAAACCCCTCCTTTGCATGACGCTAAACTGCGGTGATTGGTCCGATTGGTCTCATTTTCATTTAATCTCACCTGTAATGCCTGATAAAGCAGCGTTTGTGAGCGCAGTGCTGCTTTGTGTACAGCGTTACCGGGGAAACCGCTATTCTACTGCTCCAAAAGCGGCAACTAGTGGCAAAGAATGAATTAGCATTTAGACCAACGCGAACAGACCAACAAGTGAGCAGGCAATATGCTAATGTTTCATGTTGACGTCAAAACGGCTTGGGATTCGTTTTAAAAATGACTCATTTCAGTGATTCAGAGTCGACTCTTTCTTTTGAGAGACAATAACTTTATACACGGTGCACTTTCAGATTTAAAACTTTGCAGTTTTTTTTTTATTCACCTAGAGCTGTGTTACACACTGCATGAAAGGCCATTTTCAAAAATCCATCATAGGGGCACTTTAATTTAACCATATTCTTGAAGAACTCGTGAGTAATCCCCAGTAAACCGCTCCATAATAACCCTTCGTTCTCTCATTACATCCCATTAAAAAAAAAACTTCACTGAAGATCAAACCTAATCCTAATCCTCACCGAGACACTAAATATTTGTTAACATTTATATCGTTATATCATCTCTCGCTCTCTTTCTCTCTCTCTTACCCTTCCTCTTCCATATTTTATTCATGTCTCGGTCTCTTTCTCTCTCTTTCTACAAACTCAGTAAGAGAGTAGGCCTGAAGAAACACTCATTTGTTTAAACGGAGCACAAAAGTGGACTTATGTAATTACTGTATATGTGTGTGATTTTGTTCTACACCCACCTTTGCTGTCATGGAGAAAAATATTTCTGCACTTTCCCCCAGAACATAAGACACGACCAGTCCCAGACAGACCCACATTTTTACCCTCTTCGTCTCTTTAAAACGCACTTACACTTCTCGTCTCTTTGGCTGAAGGCAGAGCGCCAGGTCCTGGAGGGGAAGGAAGCATATAGGATTCTGGACAGCTATTTTGAATCAAAAGCTTGACTGGGCAAAAGCAGAATGCTGGAACAATAGAATCCTGTAATACATAAAGCCAGACATGTCTAAAGGCGAGAGAACTGTTCAGACACCTCCGCTGTAATCCAGCGTCGATTTGAGCATTGAGAACAGACTTAAGAAGATCAAGGAGTGGCTGGTCGAGGCTTAAAACCACAACCTTGATTTTTATGAAATGACCTGTACATACAGTACAAGCATAAAAACCACCCATATAAAAATTAACAGTGATAAACACAAATGAACAATATTTGGGTGGTAACTCTAGATTTGCTGTAGTAGGTTTTATTTATGCATGAAACAAGTAGTTAAAACCATGAAACCATAGTTATAGTACTGTGCTTATTGTACTATTTACATGGTAAAAGTGGCAATACTCCATGTAATTGGAAAAGTAGCATGGAAATGCCATATAAAAAATTTTGTTTTTCTGACAAAATACTATAGTTAATAAAATTATTGTTAGAACAGTTTTTCCTCAAAATATATATAATATGAAAGAGACAGTAAAAAGTATAATTATAGTATTTTAGTGGGAAACTGGTTACTATGGTCAAATTTTGTAAGGCCTCAAGTTTTTTAATTAATAAAATTCTTACTATTATCAACAAAAAATTATTTTTGTATTTCTGTTCATCTATGCCACTGAATAAAAGGTACAAAAGGCAATGTGACTTTTTATCTCACAATTCTGTCTCTCTCGCAATTACGAGTTTACATCTCGCATTTCTGACTTTTTTTTCTTCTCAGAATTGCCAGATATAAATGTGCAGTTCCGAGAAATAAAGAATTTTTCAGAATTGTAAGATATTGACTTGCAATTGCGAGTTATAAAGTCCAATTTTGAGGAAAAATGTTTCTCAGAATTGCACTTTTATATCTCGCAATTCTGAAGAAATCCCCCCTCCCCCAGAATTGGGGTGTATAACTGCAAGTATTTGTCTCACAATTATGAGAAAAGTCGTCACATTTGTGAAATATAAACTTGGAATTGCAAGAAACGGCCAGTAACACATTGAATTAAACATGTAAATTTGAAGTAGAAAGACTGAAATAGTATTTTCTTGTAAAACATACTCCAATTATATTTGTTTTAATTAAAAATTAGATTTTTTTTTTTTTTTTTACAGTGTAGAGTACATCAGGGGTGTCTAAACTCGGTCCTGGAGGGCCGGTGTCCTGAAGAGTTTAGCTCCAACCCTAATCAAACACATCTGATCCAGCTAATCAAGCTCTTACTAGGCATACTAGAAACTTGAAGGCAGGTGTGTTGAGGCAAGTTGGAGCCAAACTCTGCAGGACACCGGACCTCCAGGACAGAGTTTGGGCAGCCCTAGTGTAGACATTTCAGTATTTTATTCATGCGCATAGATTAACATTTATTCATATTCATAGATTTAATTTTCTCAAGTTTTTTGTCATTTCTATTCATTCTTTTTAAAAAAAGTTTAAATCTGGACACTGTCCCAGACTGATTGAAGAAAACGCTGCTTCTATCCATGGACATTCATGCTGCTGTCATGACAACAGTGCTGCAGAATGACAGTCTTAAGCATTATCAGTGCTGATAGTATGCCACGTTTTGATTGGCCGGGAGTGGTGATGCATTTTCAAGGTGCAGGTCACAGTGGTAACAGTGCAGTATCAATGTTTCTGTGTGTGTCAAACAGATCTGGACGGCAAATCATTGCAGCCTCATTGCAAATACACACAGACTTTACACACGTTAAGCATAGAGAACAAACTAAACTGATTAAATTAGTCTCACTTATCCTGTGATTCTCCCTCTGTCTTATCCATATCTCTTCTCTCTCGTGTTTTGTTTGACTTTGATTATTATGTAACACATGAGGGAAATGCTTCTTGTGAAGTTGAAGACTTTTATAACGGGTATGCCTTGTAAAAACATACACTACCAATCACAAATCGAGGTCAGTAAGATTTTTTTTTTTTTAAAGAAATTAATTTTATTCTGCAAGGATCCATTAAATTGTTCAAAATGCTATATAAGGTTACAAAAGATTTCTATTCCAATAAATTGTTCTTTTGAACTATTCATCTCAGAATGCAGAAAAAAAATATATCACAGTTTCTACAAAAATATTAAGCAACAACTGTTTTTAACATTGATAATAAATATTTCCTGAGCAGCAAATCAGCATATTAGACTGATTTCTGAATGATCGTGTGACACTGAAGACTGAAGTAATGTAGTCTTCAGTGTTTATCCTTGACTTTAAAGTATAAGTTGTCTAATATTTACAATTTATTTCAGCTTCTATTTTTCATTAATTAGTTTTCGTTAGCAGTAACAACACAGCTGTACACACACTGTGAATGGGTTTCAGTGGAGTTGGTTAACGCTGGAGGCTTCTCTTTCAAAAGCCTTTTCTGTTTTTTTTTCTCTTCTGACCTCCCTCTGTTTGCTGCTTGTCCTCTTTGTTTGTGCAGTCTATTTACTTTCTTTATTTAATAGGTAGAGTCTTGTTCTCTTTCAGTAGAGCAGTGAATGTAAGAAACCAACAAGCCTAAAACAAAACTCTCCTTGTCTTTGTGTTGCTCAATCTTTCCTCCCACAATTTTTGCATCCTTGGAAAAACAAAATAAAATAATAAATCACATGTTTAGGACCTTGTGCATCGGATTTACCACTAAAATATATGTCTGGTTGTGCAGACCCTTATTAGTTCTACACTGTAAAAAATGATTGTGATTTTAACAGTAAAATACTGTAAAAATGCTACAGTAAAAACCTGTTAACTGGTTAACTGTAAGTTTGCATACTATATTCGGTGAATAAATGTTATTACATTTAATGTAATTTTACAGTAAAATACTGTTAAAAATACGGTTTTTGGAAGTGACAGACCGTAAATTGACACTCCCAGAATTCCCTGCATGAAACTTCATATTTGAAGTTTTTTTGTTGTTGTTGAACTAACGTTTCTTCTTAGTTTTTCTTATCAGTTGTGCACATTAGGGTTTAGTCTTACATCTAATGTTGTTAAATGAATGTTTATTGCATTATTTCAGTATCATGTGTGTCACCATGATGGGGTTTAGTGTTTGTGTGAATGACACTGTGCACCTTCTATATATAAGTACTGCCCTCCTCAGCTCGTAGAAAAGCTGTTTGTGATGAGCTTTGGTTCATCATGTGACTTTCTCATCACCACCAGTTTTTGGTGGGTATCAGTGCATTACAATGGTTCAAAATAGATATTAGTACTTCATTATGTTGGTTTATTAACATTACATCAGTTAATGAAATAAAAAAAATACGGTATTTTATTGTGAATTTAAGTTAAGTCTGTAAAACCTAAAATGTCGCTACCATATTTTTTACGGTGAAGTTCTGGCAACCACAGCTGCCGGTATTTTACCGTAAATGTCACCGATTTTTTTTTACAGTGTAGGTTAGTGTTATATAAACAGCAGAGGTTTCCAACAAGGCTGCAGAGTGGAGGCAAAAGACTTCTGACCGCAAATACAACACCGTTTGTGTATATGTGGTGGTTTGGGGTGGGTGGTGGGGTATCCTGAACAAACCCAAATCCTGAAGAGAAGGAAGGAAGGATAGATAAATTGAAAGGGAGGGTTAGAATGACAGGGAAAGAGATTTGGTGTGTCCAGGTCTTGGGCCACTGAACTGAAGTGACCCTTACACCCGTGGCATTATAGCCAGTGTAGCGAACACACATAAAACACAAACACAGTTTTCATGGAACTCTTACCTTTCGGTGTAACAGGAGCAACAAAGACTGGGAGGGACTTTTCAAAATAAACCAGGGAGACGCAAAATCGACCTGAAAATCAATGTTGTGCTCTTTAAAATATATACATTAAACACACTATGATACTTTTGTTGGAATATCTCCTGAATGTTCTTCTCTTTATGTTTGTTAAACAATTTCTGAGGCATTAGTGTCTCTGAAAGAATGACTGCTTTCAAACAGGTTTCACCTGCCTGCCATTAGTTGAATAAACAAGTAGCTCCGCCCCCAAACTCAAACCATTGGTTGAGCCACTGTTGCTGTGCGGAATTAAGCTACAGATGGCTTACTTGTATTTGTCTCTGCATTGACCTGAGACTGAAGAAACTATTTTAACATAAAAAAACACACAATTCAGTAAACACATTTTTTATTTGATCGTTTTGTCAGGATATTTTCTTCATATTCATCATCATTATGTTTTCCTCAGGAAAAAGGAATGAAGATGTCAAGACACATATCAACAGGACCAAGCTCATTTATTCCAGAAAATGAGGTAATACTTAATTTCTACATTTACCATGGTATTACTATGATATTCTTTGAAATGTACTACCGTTCAAAAGTCCGTTAAGATTTTTTTATATATTTGAAAGAAGTCTCTTATGCTCGCCAATGCTGAATTTATTTGATCAAAAAACAGTAAAACAATAATACTATGAAATATTATTACTATAAAAAAATGGTTTCTATTTGAATATATTTTAAAGTGTAATTTAATCTTGTCATACAAAGCTGAATTTTCAGCATTACTCCAGTCTTCAGTGTCACAGGAGTGTATCTAGCAGTGCCATGTAAATACCACGGTGTATTACTATAGAATTCTTTCAATACCATAATATATGTCAAAGTTCCAAACTTTTTGTAATGGAAAATTCTTTCTGTTCTTTTATCACACATTCATTCAATGCAAGTGCACCCAACTCAGATACTGTAATCGTTCTTTCTTGGGTCAGCTGGTGTTCATTTCATTTTTGATTTGAGTTCAATTGGTTCAGAGATTATTTTCATTGAATCCAAGTTAAGCGTGCCAGGAGATCTTAGAAAGTGTATTTAGATTGTAAATTGAATTATAGCATCTGCCCTCACTTTGCTGAATTAAGATGAACCTGAACTAGAGTTCAAGAGTTCTTGGCTCTGATTCATTGCATTACATGTTAGTGCCTTCTCACATGACAAAATCTGACAGACCACATATTTAATTAGTATTATCATCTGGCCAGAGTACTTTTATGTCAGGAAAATACATACAGTCTGATGTCTGATTCTCATCCCAGATCATAGGAGCCATGCCTCTGAGTGACTCCACAGTGATGTTCTTAGACGAAGAGTTCAGTGGTCGTATGGACAACATGACGCAGGTGATGGGGCTTCACCCACATTATCTGCAAGCATTTCTCCGCTGCCACTATTATCTCCTGAGGATGGACGGCCCACTACCACTTCACTACAGGCATTATATCGCTATAATGGTACAAACTCACAAAAAACACTTTCAAAAGAGACTTTATTTAACTGGAATCATTTTATGAGTGATTTTTTTTTTCATCTTTTCCAGGCTGCAGCACGGCATCAGTGTTCCACGCTGGTCTGTCAGCATGTGCAAGAGTTCGAGCAGATAGGTGTCTGTTCTGATTGGCTGAGAGGTCTGGAGTTCTGCCCACAACGACTTCGCAACCTCAACGAGATTAACAAGATCCTCGCGCACAGACCTTGGCTCATTACCAAGCAACACATACAGGTAAAACACTAGCTTTCTTGCTTATTGTTCGATATACACTAGGGCTGCATGGAATATGAAAATCTAATTGTTTATGGCTTAGTGCAATTGTCAAAATTGTGCGGACTGTGATTTAAATAAAAACGTTACCTTAATGGCACTGCTCATCCACATGCTTGCAGCCCATGATACAGTGCTTAAGCTTTTCAGAATGGCTTGGTTTATTTACTGTGAGTCAAGCCAATTTGAGACACTGAAAACACCGGATCACGAGCTGCCCGCATACAGAAGAACATAGTCTGAGCTTCACTCTAAAATCAGCAGTGCATACGTCTATTGCTAGCAACCTGTCAAAATAAAAGCTTAATGGTTTAACGTTTAAGAAAAATTAATCGAGACGTAAATATTAGTATTGTCAATTTACAGTTGTACTATAAAATAAAATGATTTTTTAATTAAATACTTGATTTTTTTATTTTTACTTTACAACAATTACAATATTGCAATAAAACCACAATTATTATTTCTAATCAATTTATAGAATTAGTCAAAAACAGCACCAATTTTGGATTTTTTAAACTATTTTTTTTTAAACTTGAGTTGGTTATTGTAAACGGTAAACCCATGTGTGAACACCCCAAAAAAAAAAAAAAAAAAAAAGTTTTTCCCAATCGCTTAGGTCTAAAAATAATTTTTCAGCTTTTTAAAAAAATTACTATTTTAATTTTGCACTCCACTGCAAGATCACCCCACTCATTCTAGAATGATTAACTCTTTCCACATATAGCTATTCAAGTCATCTGGAAAACATTTCTGTATTTTTATATAAATTGCAGAAAAAAAGAATACAGCAATGTAATTTTTTTCCAGTATCGTGCAGCCCTAGTATACACAGAATTGTTTTAGCATTATGCAAGCATTATGCAACATTTATGTCATCATGCAACAAAAAACATTTCAAACTATAGTCCATAACATTTGTTGTCACTACATGCTTGTTTAATTCAGAGGCTGCAATATCTTCTAAATAAAAGTTTTGCATTTTCAATCCAGTTTTGTGTTAAAACATCTTAATTCGTAGTCAAATCAAACACTGAGTCAAATAAGATTTTACGTCCTGTGCATTCCTCACCTTGGAAATCAAGTCAATGCACTTGCATTGTGGGATACAACATTCCATGTAGTCTACTATGTTTTGGGAAATGCATGTTGGAAAAGTGCATACTACACATTTATAGTAGAAATAGTAGCATAGTATGGTAGCCTTCTGGCGTTACATGACCCTATGTAGGTGAACACATACAGTATCTTGATATACAGAGTCTTGATCAATGTTGTATTGTTCATTATATTTGTTGAAATCATAATTACATCAAATGTCAATAATCTTACACTCTCTGTGTCTCAGGCTCTGGTGAAGACAGGAGAACACAGCTGGTCTCTGGCAGAGCTGGTTCATGCTGTCGTACTGTTGGCTCATTTCCATGCCTTGGCTAGTTTTGTATTTGGTAGCGGTGTCAACACAGACCCTGAGGTCACAGAGGTCAACGGGGTCACGGATGACCTTTGCCCTCCAGGCATGGCGGGTTTATGCACCTGCCACCTAACAAACAGCAACCAAGCCAACGGGAACCCCGTGTGTAACCCTGACACTGGGGTAGGAAACCATTACAACGTGTCCTTGTGTTATTTTTGTATTTTTATATCAGGAAAACATGTTCAGATCGTATTTTACCAAGTTAAAAAAGTAATTATATTCTGCATACAGATTCTTGTTACTGTAAAACAGTATTTTAATGTATTAAAGTAAAAAAAAAACTATGTATGCTTAATTTCCATAAAAATATTTTTACAATGCAAAAAATAAAAAAATTCTTATACAGGCTTCATTTAGTTAATTCAAAAAATTATGTGGAATATATACATATATATTGTATAAATAATGTATTATATCATTATTTTATAATTATTTTATGTACAATAATTATGTATGCGTGATTCAATATTTGTTTGGACAATTTTGTTATATACAAGTAGCATATCATTTTTGAACTCTATTTTTGTGTATTTCAGAGTGAGCTGAAAGCTCTGATGGAGAGAATGAAGCGATTGTTGGAGGAGAGAGAAGACGATGATGCGTCAGAGGAGGAGATGTTCACTCGTTTTGAGAAAGAAAAGAAAGAGAGTCTTCTAGTGGTGTCTGCAGGTATTACAACACAGATACTTCCTACCCGACAGCTCTTTTTCAGTTCATAGTAGGGCTGGGTGATATAGCTAAAAAAACATATCAACGATATAATGTTTCATATCGTTCGGTATCGATAATTATTGACATTTTTTATAACCTTTTAAAAAAAAAAGAGCAATAGAAAAAACGTTTAAATTTAACCACTGTATTTTTAAATTAACCCAATTTATTGAAACAAACAACAAATATTTTTTTGTTTTAACAGTCAAACACAAAATAAAAATTTTACAAATATCTAATTTCGAATGTTTTATATGCAGATTAAATAGGTCTTGAGGAAACTTTTGGCTTGTCTCCCGAGGCCACAGTAGGGCACAATGAGCAAAATAATGCAGTGCATTAAATTTCCAACGCAAAGGAAATAACTGTCTATAAAAAAACGTGCATTACATCAAAATTAACTTAACATAATTTCGTAAATTGCATAAACAATTATGAACAAAACAGCATCATGTATTTATGCATTACTTAATACAAAGAGCCGAATCGCCCATCACTCAGATTGCATTTAAAAACATAAGAGACGCAGTGAAAAGGAATAAACCTCCACAAATTCGTGACGTGTTTTCTAAAAGTTTAAACTGTTTTAACTTTGCATGGCTTTCTATACATCTCTTGTGTGAGACGTGACAGCAGCAGTCATAATTTGTCCGTCTAAAAAATGCGCTGAATATGCGTTCCGTGTGAATGGCTTGGTTTCGGTTTTAACCCATTCAAGATCTTCTCCGCATTGAGCTTCAATATTTCTGTAATATTTTGAATGAATAACGCAGCAACTGCGCGTCTCGTGGGCTTGACTTATAAAACATTCAAATGCAACAACGTCACTTGCATCATCATCACTGCATCTCGCGCTCCACTGATGACGCTCCCAGACGCACACCTAACATTTGATTGTACTATTTTTGCATTCAAATACAAATGTTTATTTTAAATTCGACTTAATATAAAAAAAATTTATTCACAATCGCCTCATCACAGGCAGGCACAGCACTCAATTCAGCATGCGCTATATCGAACAATTTTTCTATCGTTATCGAAGAGGGTGTACCGTCGATAAATATCAATACCGTTTTATCGCCCTGGCCTAGTTCATAGGACATCTTTTCTTTCATAATGAAAATATTACATGCTAATAAAAGCTGAAACTTCTACATATACTTACACTAAAACAGTACTAGACTGTTTTACTTTCTTTTTGTTTTTTCTTCTCTCTATTTCCTCCATTTTGTCCTTTCCCCCCCTAATTTCCTTCACTTTTGGTCTTGTGGTAAATCATGAATTAAAGGGATAAATTACCAAAATGAAAATTCTACCATTGTGTACTCAGCCACATGCCGTTCTAAACCTGTATGACTGTATTTGCCTTTTGTCATAAAGGACGTCAAACTAAGCATGAGCAGTCGACGTGCCGTATTTGAACCATTCCTTGAAAACAAGAAAGGATCTAGCTGTCTTTAGTCTGAAGTACTTGTATTAAAATATTGTGATTTTCATATGCAGGGTTTGATGAGGAAGTGGTGCCTCCTTCTCCCGTGGCTCGGTTTGTAGACGACCCGTCATTTGGGTACCAAGACTTTGCGCGACACGGAGAAGACAACCCACCCACTTTTAAAGCACAAGTATGACAAACACCCTCAAATTTCCACATATACAGCATTATTGTTTTTATACCCCACTGAGAGTGATTGATTGATCATTCTGTCTTGTTCACTCTGTAGGACTACTCATGGGAGGATCATGGTTTCTCTCTGGTGAACAGGTTGTACTCTGACATCGGTCACCTTTTGGATGATAAATTCAGAACGGCATGTGATCTTACCTATTACAACATGGCCAGTCACGAGGGGGTGGACACCAGCATGCTGCGCAGGGCTCTCTTCAACTATGTTCACTGTATGTACGGAATACGGTACGTCTGTGAACACAGACGAGACTCATAAAACTCTGCTAATGTAAAAAAAGTTAGCAGTCTCACATCAGGAATCAAATAAAAACAAAAAAGTGTTTGGAATGGAAAATATTGTCTATAATATTTTAAAAAACGTGTGTTAAAAATCATTGTGGATAATACTTCTAGCTCAGTCCTCACACAGGTCTAATCAAGGACATTGCATTCTGGGAGACAGTGTTATTTCACTGGGATAGAGTTTATATACTATCATTTACATACATCAGTTATCTTGTATTTTCATCATTTTAATTTTAGTTTAATAACCTAATCAAGTTCTTCTATGCATTGAGCTATTATATTTCGCTAATATTTTGAATGAATAACGCACAACTGCGCGTCTCGTGGGCTAGACTAACAAAACATTAAAACACAAAAACGTCAATTACATCATCATCACCGCATCTCGTGCGCCACTGATGACGCTCCCTGACGCACTCCTAACATTCGATTGTACTATTTTTACATTCAAATGCAAATGTTTATTTTAAATTCGACTAATATAAATTTTTTTATTCACAATCGCCTCATCACAGGCAGGCACAGCACTCAATTCAGCATGCGCTATATCGAACAATTTTTCTATCGTTATCGAAGAGGGTGTACCGTCGATAAATATCAATACCGTTTTATCGCCCTGGCCTAGTTCATAGGACATCTTTTCTTTCATAATGAAAATATTACATGCTAATAAAAGCTGAAACTTCTACATATACTTACACTAAA
This sequence comes from Sinocyclocheilus grahami, assembly GCF_001515645.1. Lineage (NCBI taxonomy): Eukaryota > Metazoa > Chordata > Actinopteri > Cypriniformes > Cyprinidae > Sinocyclocheilus > Sinocyclocheilus grahami. The sequence continues at coordinate 1,116,124 of NW_015505221.1, read as the reverse complement.
ACAGTACTAGACTGTTTTACTTTCTTTTTGTTTTTTCTTCTCTCTATTTCCTCCATTTTGTCCTTTCCCCCCCTAATTTCCTTCACTTTTGGTCTTGTGGTAAATCATGAATTAAAGGGATAAATTACCAAAATGAAAATTCTACCATTGTGTACTCAGCCACATGCCGTTCTAAACCTGTATGACTGTATTTGCCTTTTGTCATAAAGGACGTCAAACTAAGCATGAGCAGTCGACGTGCCGGATTTGAACCATTCCTTGAAAACAAGAAAGGATCTAGCTGTCTTTAGTCTGAAGTACTTGTATTAAAATATTGTGATTTTCATATGCAGGGTTTGATGAGGAAGTGGTGCCTCCTTCTCCCGTGGCTCGGTTTGTAGACGACCCGTCATTTGGGTACCAAGACTTTGCGCGACACGGAGAAGACAACCCACCCACTTTTAAAGCACAAGTATGACAAACACCCTCAAATTTCCACATATACAGCATTATTGTTTTTATACCCCACTGAGAGTGATTGATTGATCATTCTGTCTTGTTCACTCTGTAGGACTACTCATGGGAGGATCATGGTTTCTCTCTGGTGAACAGGTTGTACTCTGACATCGGTCACCTTTTGGATGATAAATTCAGAACGGCATGTGATCTTACCTATTACAACATGGCCAGTCATGAGGGGGTGGACACCAGCATGCTGCGCAGGGCTCTCTTCAACTATGTTCACTGTATGTACGGAATACGGTACGTCTGTGAACACAGACGAGACTCATAAAACTCTGCTAATGAAAAAGAATTAGCAGTCTCACATCAGGAATCAAATAAAAACAAAAAAGTGTTTGGAATGGAATATATTGTCTATAATATTTTTAAAAACGTGTGTTAAAAATCATTGTGGATAATACTTCTAGCTCAGTCCTCACACAGGTCTAATCAAGGACATTGCATTCTGGGAGACAGTGTTATTTCACTGGGATAGAGTTTATATACTATCATTTACATACATCAGTTATCTTGTATTTTCATCATTTTAATTTTAGTTTAAGTAATTTTGGGGTTTATATTTCTATCAAGTTTTAGTTTTTTTTATTTCAGTTTTAGGTTGAGTCATTTTAATTCTTCAGATTAAACGTACTCTGATACATTTCTAATTCTATGTTTTTAACTTAACATTTCATTTTATATTTTATTTTACTTATATTGTAGAATTTTATTTTCCGTGTTTCAATGAACGGAAACAATTTTTTAATAGTTTTAGTTAACAATAACAACAGTTTTGTGCACTGTTGTATACTACACATTTTGTTAAATGTCATCTGGGTGTTCCATGCTGTACACTGCAGAAAAATAATAGTATGCGACTGTAATACAGTGTACAGTATGTACGCCCATAGCGCCCTCTAGTGTACTAGCACAGGACAACCAGGTGTACTGAAGTCCAGCCCTGCCTAATATTGTAAGATGAACATTCTTACTGTGTCTGCAGATACGACGACTATGACTACGGTGAGGTGAATCAGTTGTTGGAGCGCAGTCTGAAGGTTTACATTAAAACAGTGACGTGTTATCCGGAGAGAACCACTCGCCGCATGTACGAGAGCTACTGGCACCAGTTCAGACACTCTGAGAAGGTGAGTCATATTATCATGGCAAATTTGAACATTTATTTAAGATTTATAATTTATTATTAATTGTATTTTTTATTCGGTAAAGAGCCATTGAAAACCCAAGCAATATACTGATATTCTCGCTTTCCTTGATCCAGGTTCATGTGAATTTGCTTCTAATGGAGGCTCGAATGCAGGCCGAGCTGCTCTATGCTTTGAGAGCCATCACTCATTATATGACCTGACCAACCAGACTCCACCAATTATATGACCGGACCGATTAGACTTCATCTTTTAGGTGACTCGACTAATCAGACCTCACCCTCAATATATGGACATCATTAGACCTAAATGTAACCAAAAGTTGTTGTTGTTTTTTCCATCATGGTACATGTCATTAGCAATTACCTTTGCATATAGTTTTGAATTCTTACAATTGTGTCCAAAATAATGTACACATTTTCTTAGACTGTTCAGATTGGTAACTAAATGAAGGACACTGAATACAAAGCATTCTGGGTATAATCCCAAACATCAAAATGGGATCTAATGGCATGTTCAAATAAATAGTCATCCAGAATTGTGGGTGGGCAGTCATGACTTTTACTGGATTAAAATATAACCCTTAATGGTCAGACAAATCCCAACATTAAAACAGAATCAAATCCTTGGACTTGACCTGTTCAATCAGACGACGTCATTTATGAAATCATGACTTGACAAATCACGATAACGTGCAATATCTTCTCACTGAAATCTCACTTATACTGTAAGCTGAAATACTGGAGGACTGAGTTCACATTTTGAAACAGGAAGTTGTCTTTTTTTTTCTCGTACTGTATTTTGGAACAGAACACTGTTTTCCTTTTGTATTATCGTCATAAATGACAATAACAGAATGTGAGACTCCTGTATGGAAAGTATTTTCTTTCTTTCTTTTTTTTAATCCCTGTGCCTTTTTTCTTTCATTTCACATTGAATGTATTGTTTAGATTTTTAGCAATTTGTTTCTATGCTTTTCAGATCAACTTGGTTTGGTTTAGTTGTTTACCTGGAAACTAAAGCTTTTGTAGCATTATTACTGTACTATCAGTCCTTTACTATTTCCTTTGATCCTCAGTGTTATGCTTTAGATAGCAACATTCATTTTTAATATACATGTTACTGCCACCTGCAATAGCCCTACTAATTGCATCTCATAACTTTATTTCTGTGTGCGTGTGTGCGTGCGTGTGAGCTTTAACATGTAGCTGAATGTCTGTCTGTGTAGGACAAAGTATTTGCACATCTGTTGTGTATTTTTATTTTATTTTTTTAATTGGTGCACTTCTGTGAAAGAAACCCATGAACAGGAGCATGTGATATATGCACGATTGCCTGTAGGGAGCGTCTGGAAACTAACTACTTTTGATACTATTGATGTGATCATTACTGTCCATCATACCAGTTCTCAAAGGTTTATTTATATCGCTTTAAGAATTATTACTTCATATTTGCACAACTCTAATCAAGGTGCAGCATCAGTGTCCTTTAAAAATAGATTGTGTCTGAAATTAAATGTATGGTGAAAAGATAAGCTTTTTAGAAGGAGACAAAGTGTTGCCTGGTCCAGCCTCATGGACAGTGCCTTATTCATGTTTAGAAGCACAGGTTATGATTTCATTTAGTCAAATGTACACCAGAGATTGTTCCATATGTATCAACGGAGTAGGTAAATCTGTCTTTAAAGTGCCTTTCAAACTTAGTTGCAAGTGTTTCAAAGCATATGCAGCAGATTCAGTGGCAAATCTTCTTTGATTAATAGGCATATGTTGCATTTCCTACGTGTTTAATCTGATCAAGGTGGTGCTATGAAGCTTTCATGTTCTCCACTCATTATAAATGTATACATTTCCAAAATGCCCATCACAGACCTGTATGTTTCAATAAAGTTTCTAAACAAACTCAGTTCATGAATTATGCTTTTGTTTTTATGTTTTTTGACAAAATACATGTATGCAGAAGGTGGATACAACCGAAATTCATATTTGGCAAATTGACAAGCAGTAACAGCAGTGGCCTATATATATATATATATATATATATA